>NW_027590266.1:0-300000 GCF_964213995.1 Mustelus asterias | reverse complement strand
TTTGTTGGCTCTACACTGACTAATGTTCCACCCTCTCCATCCAACAACTTTCAACCCACTCCTGAACACGTTCAATACTTGCCTGCCCCTCCCCCGCCGACAATGTTCACACCACGACTAACAATGTTCAATAAATTCACAATATTCAATCCCCTAATAAAAATATTCACCCCATAACAATTTTAACCTCACTCCCTGTCGTTGTTCATCCCCTTCCAACAATGTTCACCCCCCTCCTTGCGATGTTCACCCCCTCCTCGCGATGTTCACCCCCTCTTGTTAATCAATGTTCCCTCTTCCCCCAACAATGTACACCCCCTCCTAACAATGCTAAGAGAGTCAAGCACCCACTCAGGTGGGTACGAACATTGTTTGGTTTGAGAATGGCGTCCATTGTCGGGGAGTGAGGGAGTGAGAATTGTCAGGGAGCAAATACGGCAAACCCACCATGAGTTCTGGGAGCTGTCACTCAAACTATGAACTTTCAGGCCATCCCACTGTGATAATGATAGGTTGTGAAACCAGTCAGATAGTAGTAATATAATAATGTTAACCCTCAGGCCTAAGTCACTAACAGCTATTGAAATTGCAAGCACTGATTTTTTTCAACTCAGAGACACTGCAGGCTTTCTTTCAAAACTTAAAGGGCAGTGGATTTAAATGAATTGATAATGTGACTGTTGTAATGTGACTGACGAGCCCCCAACTGTAGTAGGTAAAAAAACCTCTGACATTATTAGTAAATCAAAGTGCAGCGTTATTTTCACAATTGTGGGAGAAGCAACGTTCCTAACAGTGGACCCCAGCCTTCTCTTCGAACACAAGTAAGAACAGAGTTTTATACCCCTCGGTATACAGATTCCCGCTGTATGAGCAATCTCCAAGGCCGCGATCGTTCGTCATTGCCTTGAAACAATATTACAGGTTTTGCACAAACAAGTTAATCTGATATACATTCAGGAGACAACGGTTTTCCCTTATCTGGTCCGAATGTAAGAAACAATGAATTCTAACCAAAACAATGAATTCTACAGCACTTCTCATACAAGCTCTAAATATCACAGAGGTCACTTTGACACTTTGAGTTTTGAAGTTTATTAACCCATTCCCGACTTCACTCTCCCCTTTTGGTCGGATGCCAGGTCCAAACATGGCACCTATGACCAACTCAGAACCATATGTTATCGGGGAATGGGCCCAGCTCCTTAGTCGGGAGGTCTGCCCCCTCCGCCTGTACACTTGCGCCCGGCATAATCCGCGCTGTTACTGTTTTGCAACAGGCGTTCAATAATGCCATACAAACACAGCAAGTAATTACAATTACAATTAATACAATCAATCCATGCATCAGGTATGAACCCCACGACCCGAACCATTGGCCCAGCCAGCCCGGAGGAATATAATCATGATATTGGTTCCCTTCTTCCTGTATTGCTTTTGCTACTTGTTTAATATGATCTGCTAAGCGAGTTATATTCTCCGAAGCATCGGGAATATACGTACAACTATGGCACATGTTCCACCTTGGGAGGCTAGCACATAATCGAGTGCCTATCAGTTCTGTAACACCATAGTTCGAATAGCTACGACCGCTGCTGACATTTCAGAGATGGCCGTGCTCACCTCCTCGAACCCATCCTGAGTCTTATTTGCAACTTTCTCTCGGGTTGAGGCCATCTGTATAAGTTCCTGCGCTGCCTTTGCCGTCCCAGAAAATGGGTAGGCTATCATGAAGAATCGTTCTGTCTCACTGATGGCTCGCTTAGCCCTAAGCAGGTGTACTCGGGGTGGGCCCGTAAATCAGTGTAATGGTGAATATAAGGCACCACATATGCCAAATAACACAATCCTGTCCAATTCCAGGGGAGCCACGGATAGGCATTGCTTCCACAGACAAAATAGGTACCATTATATGCAGTCATCACGCTTATATAAGCGAAGGAGAGGTTAACCGGGACGGTGGCTATGGGGCACTGGATTGTGACCTGTATCATGGCCTCAGCATCATCAGTGATATCAACCTGCTGTATACAGTAGCTACGGCCAACAGGTATGGTTCCATTTCTTATCAGGCAGATAGATCCTCTCTGTTTATTTTTCACAACAAAGTAGGGTGGGGATCCTGATCTGTCGTAGCTGGGCTGGTAATTCTTCTTAAAGGTCGATAAAGCCCCCTAGCCTTGAAACAACATCACTGTTGCTGATACCCTGCATAGTGGTACCTGATGGGGTTTTAAATGTCAGTTTCTTTGTCCCTTTCTGGGTTCCATTCTGATTTAAAACCCATTCAATTACTTCTGGAGCTGATAAAGGGATAGGGAATAAGGAAATTCCTCCCTTTCCTCCGTGCGTGGGAATGTGTGAACAGACCCAGCACTTGCTCAGATTCGATTGTGATGCATACAGATAAGACATATACACAAAGATGTTCATACAATAGACAGAGTCATCATTACAGAGATGATCACTGTGCTTCACCCCTAACTCCTCATAATTCAATTTATACTTTCCCGCTATGGCTAACAGGGCCAGGGTCGTGAGTATCAGCATGAGAAGCATCTTATCACTTACTGATATCCCGCGCGACCGTTATACAATGGTCCAAAGGCTATATCGCCCACGTGCAAAGTTTCCGCGCGCCCGTTCAGCTTGCTTGGAGGTCAGTTGTTGTTTGTTTATATCTGCAATTGGAGTATATCACATATTTTTCCAATTAATTTCATCATATTCAACTGAATATATACAGGCAAGGATATCTCCACTAATTATAACTTCATACGGCTCATTTCATTTTTGTACAAGCCCTGATTTGTTAGGTAATATTTTTACTGGGACATCCCACTGTTGGGACTGTCAGGGAGCATTTCAAGCTCTCTCTGCATCTCTTATTGCTTGATTGTCTTTTACCGATTTCTGCATCTCTTTTAGTTGGGTGCTTAGTTCCAAAACATATCTCCTGATTTTATCTTTTAGTGGACCTACATCGGTCCCACCTGTTATGATGCTTTTTGGTAATAGCATCGTCCGTCCTGTCATCAGCTCATAAGGGGTTAATCTGGTTGTTTGGTTTGTAGCAACCCTTAATCTCATTTAGTATGGTGGGCAATACCTTCATCCACGTTTTTTTCCCCCCGATATCTGTATGGCTTTCGCCAGTGCAAAGTATTTTTGCCCAATGTAATTAATTGTGCTATGCTTTAAGTTCATTTTAGCTAATTTGGCCTCATCAGCTTGGAATTCTGAGGCCAACTTAGAAACTTAGCTGCATTCTCTGATAGTACAATGTAAGGTAAACAAACTTTCTCGTGGCCAAGTTGTTGATGTAGCTGGAGACTGCTTGTACGTAATAATAATATCTAATTTAGTTATGCTTTAGAAACAGATGTTTGTTTTGTTCAATCTCAGCGCTGGTTTTTGGCTGCTCTTTCTCTCTCCTTTGTCTAAAATAACCGTTATTTCAAAAACAATGCTTAAAGAAAGGCATATTTACTTCAGATCAGTCGAGTTTATTCTGAAGAAATAAACAGACCCTTCAGTTGGTTTGGTGCAAATCAAACAACACTTTGCACTGGCTGCAGCTGGCTAATTCTATCAAAAGACATCGCTTTTCTCATTTAAATCACATACCATACAACTCCGATCTTTGTATGGTGTATTCTTACATTATATCTAATTTGTTCATTTGTTTGTCCACATTTGAAAGTGCAATGTTTAAGCAGAAATGATCCTTCTATCGACAGAT
This sequence comes from Mustelus asterias, assembly GCF_964213995.1. Classification (NCBI taxonomy): domain Eukaryota; kingdom Metazoa; phylum Chordata; class Chondrichthyes; order Carcharhiniformes; family Triakidae; genus Mustelus; species Mustelus asterias. The sequence goes on along the minus strand of NW_027590266.1, from coordinate 296,258 downwards.
TGTCTCATAAGGTCTCACAGGTGCCAATAGTTTATGCTGCCAGACACAGCTCTTTAAAAACACAGATAACCGAATAAACCATTTGTTGTGTGCAGTCGAATGCTGCAAGACTTTTGAGTCTGGCTGCAACTCTTTCTCTCTCTCTCTCTCTCAAGTAATCCGGTTTCACTTCCTGTCATGTTAATGTTAATTGTGCAAGTTATTACAAATTATGGCAAAGAATGGTTACATGTTTGGAATAACTAGCCTTTTTTTTTCACAGACTTATGTTTTTGTCAATACACAATATATATTATATCGGGTATCTCAAAACCCTCTTAATTTAATTTTTAAATTAATCTGTTTCCATTTTTAAACTGAGCTCCAGATCAGAATTCCTTGCACTTTTAGAACAATAACAAGCACAATACATATAACAATAACAAGAGTTACTTGATTAGAAATGTTTTGGTTTGCTTCCTAGCTGGCTAGGTTCTAAGCTTTGCAGTGTTCTTAGATTTGGAAAACCTTGAACAATAGATGGCACAATTCCAACGGCAGTATATAGTTTTAACTAGTTACACTATCAGAACTATCATCAATGTTAGATGATTTAAATGATGTAATTTGTTGCATATTATCGGAACATCACACAAGTCTTGAATTTCATATCGGTAACTAACTGGCAACACAAGTTCCAATAATTCATGGTGTTCAATGGTTGGCATCAAATGCAAATTAAAAATACTCAAGGACAACATCTTTATTTGTATTAACAACTGAGGTTTTAACTGATTAATCTCCTGCTGTAACTTGGGATAATCGGAACTACGATTCATTGATTTGATAGACTTTAAACTGACTCATAGACAGTATATTCACCTCATTCTTTTGTTCCTGCTTTTCTATTTTTCACCAAATTACTTATTATTTTTTTAACTTCTCAACTACACTCTTATAATTTCAACTTCAAGACAAGGAAAGAGCACATGGTCCTTCCAAGGTTTAACTCCTTTCTCAACATTAAAACGAACAACAACAAAACATTCACGCAATCACGTTGTTAAACACACAGATACACATGGAAGCTTCCAACATTTATTCAGACTTAACATCTTAAACTGGGATGGAAGTAAAACATTTAAGAATACAGACCGTTGATTAACAGTCGCTTTTATGCTGCTGCCTTCCAAACTGTAATTCAACTCAAAACAGAAGTAAATTCAAGAAATCTGATCACTTTAATCTTTAACCGTTTGTAACAAATACTTCCCCAGCATTTTCTTATCTCATTTATTCCACTGAATTATTTCCCTCATCTCTAATTATATTGATTTGTCAATTTGGTATTATAGGCGGGCACTCCCTTTTAGCCCGTCTGTCATTTAATACAGTTTCATGGTTGATCCATGTAACACATTTTAATTAGAATGCATTATGGCAGTATAATAATTCCCAGTGTGACACACGCACTCCCATTCTACCTTATGTAACTGCCTTCTCTCTTAAATTTTGACTATATCTTAAAATTACTGCAAGTCTTATAACTCAGAGGAATATAAACAAGTGATTAATCATCAGTTCAAATACGCAGGAATAATTCTATTTATCTTTTCAACTTCAGTTCTATCAAAAATACATTTTCAAATTTAACAAAGCCTGATCCAAATAATCCATTTATTTTATCACTTTTAAATATCCCTCCTAAAATAATTATCTTTACACTGGCAGATGCAAGATCGAATCTACTGTGTGCTTAAATGGCTAACTCTCCTTACGACTCTTCAGATGTAATCTAATGCTATTATTCCCACATTCCCCAAATCTCTGTCCGATGCCCCGATCGTAAAATTTACCGGGGAACGTAATTTATTAAACTCGCATTGATCTGCTATACCCCATTCCACCACATGAGGCTCTCGATCGCAATTACATCTTACATCTCTCTCGCTCTCTCCCTCCCTCGAGTGAGAGAGAAACTTACAACCTGTTTGTTTTCTTTTAACCCTTTATTCCCCTTTTAACTGTTTTGTTGCGGTAATTGGTGTATTCCTTTAACTGAGTCCAATGCTTCCAGACACCCCTACCTTGCATATCTGTGCAGGCACAGGTGTCTCCACTGATAATGATCTCATAGGGGCCTTTCCATTTGGGGGCAAATCCAGGTTTTCCTGGTAGTGTTTTTACCATAATCTTGCTGCCCGCCGGGGGTACCTCCGGGGTCTGTTCTAGCTTATTGTGCTCATCCATCACTATTTGTTTGTCCCGTACTGTTTTCCGCATATCTTTCAATTGGGAGCTTAACTCTAATACATATCGTCTAATCCTGTCCCGTAATGGGCCTACATCTGCCCCTCCGGTAATGATGGACTCGGGCAGTTGCATAGCCCTTCCGGTCATTAGCTCATATGGTGTCAGTCCAGTGGTCCGATTTGTAGTGGCCCTGAGTTTCATTAATATGGCGGGTAATACTTCTGTCCATCTCTTTCCTGATTCCTGCATGGCCTTGGAAAGGGAGGTTTTAAGCGTCCTATTCATACGTTCCACCATTCCTGATCTTTGAGGGTGGTAGGGTATGTGAAACTTCTGTTTTATCCCCATCAGTTGACATATGGTTTTGACTACCTTCCCTGTAAAGTGTGTGCCTTGATCGGAGTCTATTTGCGAAGGCACCCCCCCATCTTGGGATGACTTCCTCAGCTAGTATTCTAGCCACTGTGGTGGCAGAACAATTTTTCGTCGGGAATGCTTCTACCCATCTGGTGAATTGATCAATTATTACTGAGCAGTAGGTTCTTCCATGTGACTGCGGAAGAGGTCCTGTAACGTCAATTTGCAGGTGTTCCCAGGGACCCTTAGGGCGAGGCTGGTGCCCCATCTTGATTTTTACGGGTCTTCCAGGGTTATACTGTGCACAGGTTATGCACCGGTGACAATATCGGGCAATGTCCCGTCCCATTCCTTTCCACCACCATTCCTTCCCTATACTGGTCATCATGGCATCCCTTCCCACATGCGACAGCCCATGATGTAACTGCATCAGAATATGCTGGATACATTCTGGGGCTAGAACTTTATTATTTAATCTCCATACCCCCCCCTCCATCAGGTGTAGCTCCTTGAACTTTCCATCTCACACGTTCTTCTTCAGGGGTATCAGCGTGTAGCTGTGAGATATCTATCGGGGGTTCAGTTTTAATCGAGGCGGCCGGCAAGGCCTGCACTTCCCCCCTTTTACTAGCCTTTGTATTGGTTCGGCTAGCCTTGCGAATTCTGATATGAAGTTGCGGCTGTAATTAAACAACCCCAAAACCTTCCTTACCCCTCGGACGGTTACTGGTCTTGGCATTTGCTGAATGGCTGTTTTCCTGTCCAATGGCATTTCTTTGGTCCCCTGGGATATCAGGTGTCCCAGATATAACACCTGCGCTTTCCCTATTTGGGCCTTCCTGGGGCTCGCCTTTAGTCCCTGTTCGTCTAAGTGTTTCAGGACTGAGTTTAGTGCCGTCTGGCGATTATCTACACTGGGTCAATTCCACCACTCCTGTTCATTCGTATCGGGATTTTGGAACAACATTGGCAAGCCAGATACCTCTTTATCTTTCCTTTGATTCTCACATTCACTGATCCCTCTTAATTGTTTTAATTCTCTTAATTCTGTTCCAATAAGTGGGAGCATTCCCGAATACTCTCTGAATCTCTGTTTTATACTGGGTGAGGGGTTTATAATTTTGCTTTTGGCCGCGCACCAGTTCCCCTCCAGGTTACTGGTGCTGAGTTGTATTCTAGCACTTCCTACTCCACTGGAGGAGCGGGTGGTCTCTGTGTGGACTCATTAGGAGGTAGAGGAACAGTTTCCTCTCTCTATTGTTTTTCTTCGAAGACTTGGTTTCGTTTCTCCAATTCTCTTATTCTGAATTCTAGTTCTCTAATCTTTTTTCTATCTTGCTCAATTAGTCCAGCTAACTGATGCATTAACAATACTCCTATCTTCTTTGCCTCATTTCTCTTTTCTTTATATATCCACGTTTTCTGCTACTCTAAGGTCTGAGACGTATCCCAGCCATCCTTTTGCATCCTCTTTATTAATGCTTTTTTCATTGACATGTACATGTCAATGAGAGGACCTGCAGATCCCCTCATCCTTCATTATCTGCCATTTTGCAGACTTCACTACCCCCCTTTGGAGTCCTACAGTGCCTGACAAAGTGACCCAGTTTCCTACAATTATGGCACGCACCCCTTAATTTATCTTCTCTACTGTTTGCACTAACGTTTTCCTGTTTTATTTGTAGGTGTGGTTTCTCATCTGGTCCATCTCTAATTCCAGATGCCCATTCCACTAATTCATCATAAGTCTGGGTATTGAGAACTCCCATTTTAAGGATTTTTTGGTGAGCTGGCGACAGCCCATCTTTAAATGCTTGTAAAAAGGCTCTATCTGTTCGGGCAGCTTCGGGTACTCCCCAACATTCTTGGTATATTCTAAAGAGTCGCTCCCCAAATTCGGAGGCTCTTTCACCCCTTTGTTGATTAACATTTTAATTTTTTCTTTGACATCAGCCCATTTCTTACCCGAGACTGAAACCTGTTCAATTAATCCGGCCAATTGATGAACTAAGAGAACTCCAATTTTCTTAGTTTTGTTTTTCTTTTCCTCTTCCAACCATTTTTGTTGTTGGTCCAGTGGATGGTCTAAATCCCATCCCGCTGTTATCATCTGTTTTGTGAGTCTGTCCCTCTTAGTCATAAATTCATTTATCAGGGACCCAGGGGGTCCCCACTGTCTTTGTCCCGCCATAACACTGATAAGTTTATACTCACCACCTGGAATGACTTATTCTCCCTTCTTGCTCTCCCTCTCTCAGGTCGCTCTTATCGGAGTCCGGTGATACCTGTAAGGGTTGATCAGATCCCTCCGTACCATCGCTTATACTATTTTTTTTAAGCCGGCTTCTCCTTAGAAGGCTTTTCCTTCTAACTCTTACACATGAAGGCTTTTCCTTCAAACCCCGGCGATCACTCAGACAGTCTCTATCTCACTCACGTCTAAACATCTCACACTCTTATCACAGATGATTACCCACTGCATTTTGACCCACTCTATTTAGAGTTCGATAATCTATTCCGGTGTCCCGGTCGTGGCCATTCGACCGGACCGTAAACAGATTATCCCAGACGAGCCCCCAATTGTTGTAGGTAAAAAACCTCTGACGCTATTAGTAGATCAAAATGCAGGTTTATTTTCCCAATTGTGGGAGAAGTGAGGTTCCTAACAGTGGACCCAGGCCTTCTCATCGAACACAAGTAAGAACAGAGTTTATATATGTCCCTGTTCCCGCCCTCATTACATTGCAATTTTCTGAGATGGCTGTCATTGTTCATGGTGAGATTCTTGTTGTTTTAGCAGTATCTTCCTCTGCGTAGTTTGTCCGATCTCCAAGGCCACGATTGTTCATCATTTATATCCTTGAAACAACATTACAGGTTTTGCACAAACAAGTTAACTAATATACATACAGGTTTGAATAATACTTTATATCAAGATAAGATGAATAACGTATGATGAATATATGTATGAATCTATGGTGAGTCAAAGACAGAAGGCATACATGTCAACTCCATCGTGTTAAACAAAGGTACATAAAATTGGAAGTTGTTTAGCTTAACTCGAGCTGGGTTAATCGCATTTCTTGATAACAAATGGAGACAGAGGAATAGCTGTTCCTTTTATCTGGCACAGACATGAAAAACACCAAACTCTGACAAAAACATGGACTCTGCAGTGTTCGAAACAAAATCACAGAGTTCGGGTCTTAATGCTTAAGTGTGACAAGGGTCATTAACCCATTCCCGACTGCAATTAGGGATAGTCAGCATGGTTTTGTGAAGGATAGTTCGTGCCTTACAAACCTTATTGAGTTCTTTGAGAAGGTGACCAAAGAGGTGGATGAGGGTAAAGCAGTTGATGCGGTGTATATGGATTTCAGCAAAGCGTTTGATAAGGTTCCCCATGGTAAGCTTTTGCAGAAAATATGGACACATGGGATTGAGGGTGATTTAGTGGTTTGGATCAGGAATTGGCTAGCTGTAAGAAATGATGGGAAATATTCATCCTGGAGTTCAGTTACTAGTGGTGTACCGCAAGGATCTGTTTTGGGGCCACTGCTGTTTCTCATTTTTATTAATGACCTGGATGAGGGCGTGGAAGGATGGATTAGTAAATTTGCGGATGACACTAAAGTCGGTGGAGTTGTAGACAGTGCGGAGGGAAGTGGCAGGTCACAGAGGGACATAGATAAGCTGCAGAGCTGGGCTGAGAGGTGGCAAATGGAGTTTAATGCGGAAAAGTGTGAGGTGATTCACTTTGGAAGGAGTAACAGGAATACAGAGTACTGGACTAATGGTCAGATACTTGGTAGTGTGGATGAACAGAGGGATCTGGGTGTCCATGTGCATAGATCCCCGAAAGTTAGCACCCAGGTTGATAGGGTTGTTAAGAAGGCGTACGGTGTGTTAGCTTTTATTGGTAGAGGGATTGACTTTCGGAGCCAGGAGGTCATGCTGCAACTGTACAAAACTCTGGTGCGGCCGCATTTGGAGTATTGCGTACAGTTCTGGTCGCCGCATTATAGAAAAGATGTGGAAGTGTTGGAAAGGGTGCAGAGGAGATTTACCAGGATGTTGCCTGGTATGGTGGGAAAATCGTATAAGGAAAGGCTGAGAGGCTTGAGGTTGTTTTCGTTAGAGAGAAGAAGGTTAAGAGGTGACTTAATAGAGGCATACAAGATGATCAGAGGATTAGATAGGGTGGATAGTGAGAGCCTTTTTCCTTGGATGATGATGGCTAGCACGAGGGGACATAGCTTTAAATTGAGGGGTGAGAGATATAGGACAGATGTTAGAGGTAGGTTCTTTACTCAGAGTAGTAAGGGCGTGGAATGCCCTGCCTGCAGCAGTGGTGGACTCGTCAACATTAAGAGCATTCAAATGGTTATTGGATAAACATATGGATGATATTGGAATAGTATAGATTAGAGGGGCTTTAGATTGGTTCCATTGGTCGGTGCAACATCGAGGGCCGAAGGGCCTGTACTGCGCTGTAATGTTCTATGTTCTATGTATGGTATGCTTTTTCTGTACAGCGCGCAAGGAACAATACTTTTCACTGTATACTAATACATGTGACAATAGTAAATCAAATTAAATCAAATTAAATCAAATCAAATCAAACCTCACTGGCAAGACGTCACGCTGGCAAAAATCACTCCTGCTCTCCAGTGGTGGAGACCAGTAAATGTGCCAGGGGCAGTGCCAAGCGGTGGGTCCTGAATGGGGGTGGGGCAGTAGATACATTACACAAATTACATTAATCATGATTCACTTGTAATTTCAATACTGACAGACACTAGCAACGTCCTGGTGTATAAATCGATTGATGTGGTACAATACCAGTGCTAAACATCTGTACTGCATCACTTAGGGTTAACCATAATGGCCTGGGTTAAAATTAATTCCAAGAATCAAGTGTGAAAAATGGACAAGTTACAGTTGCTGCTGAAGTGAATTATGAAAGATTTGTTTCTCTTGCAGTGACCAAGAGAAGGATTTGTTGAAAGTGAAGCTCGATTGGCTTCAATGTCACTTCACGTGGGCGCCACAGAAAGAAAACATTGACTTGGACAATATGAAGCAAAGATCAGAAGATTCAATACAGCTTGATGTGAAATATCAAGCCACGTCTTACAACCAACTCGCTTTTGTAAACTGTCTGCAAGGAAACTGTGAGGAGGCGATTCAAAACTTACAGGAAGCTGAAAAGATTCTGAGGGAGAATCATGAAGATGAATTTGAAAAAAGAATCATCGTCACCTATGGAAACCGTGCCTGGGTCAATTATCACATGGGACAACTGACAGAGGCTCAGTCCTACCTCGACAAACTGGAGAGGATCTGTCAACAATTTCCTGATGCCTCTCGGTATACAGCAATGATACCTGAAGTGTACGGGGAGAAGGGTTGGGCACTGCTGAGCTCTGCTGCTCAATATTATGAAGATGCAATGGAATGTTTTAAAAAGGCTCTGGAGGAAGATCCGGATAACACGGAATGGATTTTTGGATATGCGACTGTTCTGTTTCGTCTGGAATGGTTTTCTGGTACCCCGGAGAGTCATGGGCCCAGTGAAGCAATGAAGCAGTTGAGACGTGTGCTGGAGCTTGATCCAGATCACACTGTAGCCATGGTGCTGCTGGCTCTAAAACTACAACAGTTCAATCAGAAGGAGGAAGCATTGAAATTCATTGAGGAAGCGTTGCAGAAATCCCCTGATCTTCCATACGTGCTTCGTTATGCTGCAACGTTTTACAGAAAGGAAGGAGATGTGGAAAAAGCTGTGGAACTGTTGAAGAAAGGATTAGAAATTACCCCAAACTCTACTTTCTTACACAGTCAAATAGGTGTGTGTTACAGAACCAAATTGTACGAACCGATGAATTCTCCAGGCAGCAGAGGTCCTCGCAATGCTGCTCTTCAACAAAGAGCTGAACTGATCAAACTGTGCAAGCTTCATTTTCAAAACGCTCTTGAAAACCGACCATTAACATCTATTAAACCACACCTGGATTTTGCAGGAATCTGTTCACTGAATGGAGAATATCGCAAAACAAAAGAGATCTATAACCATCTCCTGACACTGGACGGTATACGTCCAGAGAATAAACAGGCAATATGTTTACAGGCTGGGTTATTTCAACTAAATCACATTAAATCAGAATCAAATGCTACGGCCCATTTTCTGGAAGGAATGAAAGTCAATTATGACTCAATAGAACAGAAAAGGTGTCGGGAAAACCTGGAGATGATAGCAGCAAGGTGCCTTCGCCAGAATCCGAGAGACAGCAAGGCCCTTGGTGTTTATGGGTTCCTGCACCAGCTGGATGGGGAGAGATGTGAAGCTATTAAATGCTTTGAAAAGGCTTTGGAGTTTGATCCTGACAATGAAACATATCTAAGGGCTCTTTGTGAATTACGCCTTTCCATCGAGGCCGACAATGACTGTCCCAACAAAAACTAAACACATTTTGGAAAGTGTACTGAAGGCCCTGACCTATAAACAGGTTCAGTCAGCTACATTTTCATTTATATTCCAATGGCTCCTTTGTTCCAATGAGTACTGGTTCATGTGTTTAATTTTCAAATAATAATCTTACTGTAATTACTCTAAGTCTGTGCTTCATACAGAAACATTAACCAGAGTGGGAAACCTACCATTTATTTCCCCAACCTCAGAGCTTTTACTGAGTGTGAAAAGGACAATATTACCTAAGAATTTGGGGAATTCGAGATAGTTGATGCTATTGGACAGTCACAATAATTCTTTATGAATTATATAAACTTGTTGAAAGCAGTAAGAAAATGAACATGGGCCTGATTTTAACTCCAGGTGGATTTTGGGTGAGTGGTGAGGGGATTTGGAAACTCGCTGATTTCTGTAGATTCTGGGTGTGGGGATCAGGACAGAGTTGGCAGCGCAATCGGAGCCCAACGATGTCACCGGAGCTCAGTCTGTATATGTTAATGAGGACCCACCCACTTTGGGTGAGCAGTTTAACCCAGTTTCCACCAGGTAGGTAGGTTTAAAATCACTTCCATCAAATTCTAATGTAACCTAGATAACTGGGAGATAAATATAAACTGATGGCCAAATATAGATTAAAGTATGTTTTGTTTGGATCTTCATTTGTTTTGTGATTTTAATAGAAAATTATTCTCGCTGGTATTTTAAGCTTCAGTGATCTGTGTGATTTATACTCTGCTGATGGTAATGACAGTGTAATAACAATATCCAATCAAGCCTGTAGTGGGTATAATCGCTTCTCGGCCTTTTGGCTAAGATCAAGTGTAGTATGGATCGCCTGCGCTTGGTTGAGGTCATTGGGTTGCACTGGGGCTTCGTGTGTTTCATATGAAGCAATTTTTAAAAGCGGCATCTCGGCCTTTTGGCTAAGATGCAAATGAGCTCAAGTCTTGGAGGAGGATCCTCCCCCTTCTCCAATCAGCTTGACTCATGTAGATCAGACCCAGGACAGGGTGGTTTTGGTCTCCCGCCCTGTCTTGTCAGCCTGGATCTGAAATGTCTCAACTTGTTGAGGCTCTGAATTGGATTTGATTTGATTGAATTGGAATAGTATAAAAAATAAAACCACTCTGCCACCCTATCTCTCACTTGCTGCCTCTTCTCAGGAAAGTTGCCCATTGGGTGAAAGGCTTTCCACATGTGACACTGGAGAAAGGGCCAACAGTCAGTGCAGCCCCTTCAGATAAAGCAACTCTTGATTCTGTTGCTCTGAGGATTTGCTGACAGACGATCAGACTCCCATCCAGAGCGTTCACTCAGATCTCAGTCTCTGTCACTGGGAGTCTCCCTGTCCTGTAACTTGTCAGCTTCACCAACTCTTCATCAAACCATCCCAGACCCTCACTGGCCAACACAGAGCAGCTCGGACAATACCCGGGAAAGACCATTTTCTACCGACTGTCACCATTTCACTGAAGGGGAAAGCAGTAAATGGGGGAAGGCTAAAGGATACAAAAATGGGTTAAATTGGGTTAAAAGGGATAAAACACAATGGCTGCAGATACTGATTTTTAATTGTAATTGTATCGAATGAGTTTGAATGGTAAAATAACCAATAAAATGGAATTGTGGCTAAGATTTTGTTTGTGCTGCAAATTTTTTCATGAACAACATTTCATTCTGGTAAGGAAAGTGGTCCGTGACTTTCTCTGAATCTTTCAAGGATATTTGGGACTTTGTTGTGTGCAAATTGAGTGCTGCATTTCCCATATTACAGTAGCAACTACACTTTAAAAGGGATTTATTGCCGGGAAGGTGCATTGGAAGATCTCGAGCATTGTGAAAGGCGCCATGGAAATGCAACACATTTTTTTCATCTAATCTTCATATGATGCAAATTAAAGCATAAGTATCAGTGTTCTGAAATGGGAGTCAAATCACATTCATCACTGGGTGAGAAACACAATTCTGGATTTAACTTCTGTTCTAATGGTGGCGAATTTCCCAGAAAAAAACAATCTGCCCAATGGGCAGGAAAAAGGGAGATTTTCCTGCCAATTTTTTGGGGTGTACTTAGTTGAATGAATTTACAGCACTCTGTGCGTTACAGAGTCCGCCGAGGGACTCAGGCGGTAACGGGACCTAATCTCTCCCGAGAGGCCAGAATCAGTGCATTGAGTGGGCCACTGAGAATGCACTCATCTCTCAGTAGGGATGGCCCCCTCTCCCATTACCAGCCTCCCGATTGCTGACCTCCCAATGTTATCCCTGACCCCACCCCGATCGTCGACTTCCCTGACTACCGCCCCCCCCCCCCCCCCCCACCCAACCCCCCCTTCACCACCCCAGATTGCTGGCTTCCCTGACCATACCCCCATGTCCCTGATTGCTGGCCTCCCTGACACCCCCCGCACCCACCAACCCCCACCCCCCCCAACCATGGCCTGCTCCGATCGCCCCCCTCCCTCCCCCACCTATCCATAATGCAGAGTGCACAGTAACTCCCTCCCCCCTCACCATCACCAATTGCCCCCTCCCCCAAGTAGGCCCCACCACCTCAGACCCCACTCTGGCCCAGTGGTCAGTGATGTGGAGATGCCGGCATTGGACTGGGGTAAGCACAGTAAGAAGTCTCACAACACCAGGTTAAAGTCCAACAGGTTTATTTGGTAGCAAATACCATAAGCTTTTGGAGCAGAGCTCCTTCGTCAGATGGAGTGGATATCTGTTCTCAAATATCCACTCCATCTGACGAAGGAGCTCTGCTCCGAAAGCTTATGGTATTTGCTACCAAATAAACCTGTTGGACTTTAACCTGGTGTTGTGAGACTTCTTCCAGTGGTCAGTGCCAGGCTGGCACTGCCCAAGGAACAATCCCCCACCCCATTCATACTTTCATGTTCAATTTGTCTCAGAATAAAGAATAACATTTCATTAGCCATCTTAATTACTTGCTGTACCTGCAGACTAACTTACTGTGAGCCATGTACTAGAACACCTGGATTTTGTGATTCATGCACTAAAACACCTGGATCCCTCTGCACCTCGGAACTCTGCGGCCATTCTCCAATTAAATAATACTCTGCTTTTTCATTCTTCCAGCCAAACTGAACAACTGAGCCTTGCTCACTCACACAAGCTATCTATATCTGTCTGCAACCTCCTTATGTCTACTTCACAACATATTTTCTGACCATCTTTGCGTCATCTGCAAATTTAGCTACTATACCATCTCCCTCCTTGTCATAAATCATAAAATGCTGAGGCCCCAGCACAGAGCCCTGTGGGACTCCACGCATCACATCCTGACAATCGAACAAAGACCCATTTCTGCACACTCTGTTTTCTGCCAGCCAGTTCAATCTTTTATCCCTGCCAATATGTTACCCCGTATACTGTGAGCTTTCATTTTACACAATATCCTTTTGCCTTTTCACAAACAGAAGCAGAGGCCTAACCAAGTTCCAACTGCACTGCAGTGTAGGACAGTACAATAAACACTCTGTACCCTGTATTGATACAGTTACCGCAAAATACAACACCTGCAAAGATTTCTTTTTAAAGACCTGGCAGCAACAAGAGCTTAAGAAGACAGAGCCAAGTCAACTGTATCCAAACCACTACAGCTTGTAGTGGCAACACATTAGTGGCAAAGTGGCAACACATTAATAGTTAATTAGTAATTAATACAAGAAGAAAATAAACAGCGATTAGAAATACCCTGGCGTGAGGACAGAATGAGAGTTCGAAAGAAAATCAGTTCTTTGAAATAAAAAGCTGGTGTGAGCACAGAGTAAGAATTTTGGAGAGAGTTGGGAATTTAAAAAATAAGAACGAGAGTTCCAGCGAGAGTCAGGACTTTGAAAAGTGCAAAGGTCATGGACATCACTGAGCAGCTCCGGAGCATTCTGCAGCCAGGACAGATTGTTGGTGATCCGGACACCGAGAAACTTGAAGCTCTCGGCCATTTCCACTTCGCCCCCATTGATGTAGACAGGGGCATGTTCTCCTTTACGCTTCTGAAGAAGGGAAAGGGTTAATGTTTTTTTTTGTACTCAATGTATTTTGTGCCTAAAAGGTTGAACTTTGTACCTGGAATGTATCACAAACATAACCCTTCCATATGGCTAGTCTCCCCTTTGTTTATATTGCTCCTGGTAGTAGTATAAGCCATTTGTTCTTGGTTTCATCTTTAATTTTTAGTAGTATAAGCCATTTGTTCCTGGTTCCCTTGCTTGTTTATATCATTCTGATAAACAGACAGTTAAATGTAGATGTAGGGTTGTAAGTCTAACTTTTTCCGTAGGCTTGTGTATGATTTAAACAAAGGAAGCAGCTACCAAATGGTAGAGTGCGAGAATGGCCGTTTGAAGGAGGACTCCCACTGGGACAGCTGCAATCGCACACAATCACTTCAAAGGAAAAGCTGCGGGAAGAGCAGGGGACCAGAGGTGGCACCTTGACTGCAACTACCAGGAGAATTGTGCTTTATGACCCAAGGATACCAGATTGTCTCTAACCATGATCCAGAGACTATCAGAAGCTGTTAAAGGAACTATAATTTATGATCAAGGACTGTTAACTGGACTTTGCTTCATCACTTGTATTGGGAACCCTGATGTATAAAGGTCCACACTTCTTGTGTTCAGAGAGAACTTTGGCTTCCGCTTTCAAGGGGTCAGGTTCTCCCTCAAGCTTGTGAGAATAAAGCCTGACTGTATTTTGACTCATACCAGCCTCAAGAGGTATATTTACCGACTTCAGTTTCCTAAAGTCAATGACTATTGCCGTGGTTCCCCGTGGACGGCAAGAAGAGTTCGTCAATCAGAATAGAGAGTCTGAGTCTTGATCTTCCAGGCAGCAAGGCTTTATTTTCTAATACAAGTCAACAAAGCCGGGATTTCCGGATGAATCCAAAGAACCAGCGCGCTTACAGTCATTTTTATACACATTTTAGCTTCATACTTCATCATTCTTATCTTACAGTCAAGGCTATTTTTGCAGACCCCAAGGCCACTTTTCATTAGCCACCATGGTTTACTAGACCTACGTTATCTGCCTTCTTTCTGATTGGTCACTAATGAATGTGCTATGATATCATTATGGTTACATCTTGCCTTCTTATCTGAAGTTTATTACCTAATCAGCCAAGGTTGTTGTTTGTTCAACCATTGTGTTTGTCTGCTATGCCAAGTCTTTTTTAAAGATGTGTGTTTGTCTGACTTTCTTAGGTTTTAGGAAATTACTTTCAGCTTCTGTGTGTTTGCTTGACTTCTTTTAGCCTTCATGTCCATTCATGTGAGTATCCATGTGTACTGGCCTGGTAAGGTATTGTGCACTTAAAAGGGTACAAGTGTATGCTTAATAAAATATGTGATGATATATGAGAGCTTCTTAGGTAGTGATTATCTCTTCTATGTTAATTATTATCTCCTACTTGTCCTAATAATTATTCCTTCCAATATATGTTGTCTTAATGATTATTCAGTGGAACCACCATAATTATTCCTTCCAATATATGTTGTCTTAATGATTATTCCTTACATATCCCCCCTTTGAGACTCATTATTAGTCTCACTAAACTATTTCATAGAACATAGAACATAGAAAGCCACAGCACAAACAGGCCCTTCGGCCCACAGGTTGCGCCGATCACATCCCCACCTCTAGGCCTATCTATAGCCCTCAATCCCATTAAATCCCATGTACTCATCCAGAAGTCTCTTAAAAGACCCCAACGAGTTTGCCTCCACCACCACCGACGTCAGCCGATTCCACTCACCCACCACCCTCTGAGTGAAAAACTTACCCCTGACATCTCCTCTGTACCTACCCCCCAGCACCTTAAACCTGTGTCCTCTCGTAGCAACCATTTCAGCCCTTGGAAATAGCCTCTGAGAGTCTACCCTATCCAGACCTCTCAACATCTTGTAAACCTCTATCAGGTCACCTCTCATCCTTCGTCTCTCCAGGGAGAAGAGACCAAGCTCCCTCAACCTATCCTCATAAGGCATGGCCCCCAATCCAGGCAACATCCTTGTAAATCTCCTCTGCACCCTTTCAATGGCTTCAACATCTTTTCTGTAATGAGGTGACCAGAACTGCGCGCAGTACTCCAAGTGGGGTCTAACCAGGGTCCTATAAAGCTGCAGCATTATCTCCTGACTCCTAAACTCAATCCCTCGATTAATGAAGGCCAGTACGCCGTACGCCTTCTTGACCGCATCCTCCACCTGCGAGGCCGATTTAAGAGTCCTATGGACCCGGACCCCAAGGTCCTTCTGATCCTCTACACTGCTAAGAATGGTACCCTTCATATTATATTGCTGCTTCATCCCATTTCATGATATATTTTCCCAATATATGTCTTAGTTATGTTTGGTTTCACGAAATGTGGAGGAGCTTAAGTGTAGGATCAATATCCCTTTTTGTTTATTTAATAGCCTAATTGCGAGCTGCTCCTCCAGATTTCCTTTACCTGACAGTTCACTAAAATACATTTTGCATTAATACATTTCATATACTTTGCATTAACCTATCTCTCCCTCCTTGATTTTGCTTGATTATTTAAGTATTTCCCTCTATGGGTATGGGTTCTAGGGTCACCTTATCTCCTCTTATTTTCATACTATTGATAATGATACATGCTGTCCATTGCCCTGCTAATTACACATCGACATAAGCATCCTGCTAACGCAATCCCTACTATTATAAGCAGCAGTAACATAAATGATTTAAAAATCCAATCAAACATCCCATTTCCCACCCATCCTAACCATCCAGGTGGGTTATAATCATGGAATTCGTGACCTATCTTTTGGATAGGTCACGAATTCCATGATTATAACCCACCTGGATGGTTTTTTGGAGTTGGTCTGCTTGTGCCTTGATATGCTTTGCAAGGTCAGTTATATTCTCAGATTTATCTGGTATGTAAGTACAGCATTCTTGTTCAATTATGGCACATGTTCCTCCCTGTGAGGCCAATAGATAGTCCAAAGCCAGTCTATTTTGCAGTGCTCCTGTGCGGACTGCCATCAGCTCTGCTGATACTTCTGTCAAGGCTTGCCCTGTTTTTCGAGCTTCAGCTGCAGTGATATTAGCCAGTTGTTCCAGGGCTGAGGCCATCAGAATTAACTCGTTTGCCGTTCTTCCTGTCCCATATAATGGAAAGGCCATCATAGAGAACCAGTCAGTCTTACTGATTGTTCGTTTTGCTCGCGAAGGGTAGCTTCGTAGGGAAGGCATGTGGTGCATGTAGGGCACTACATATCCCAGATAACAGGAGCCTGTCCAATTCACAGGAAGCCAGGGATATGCCTTTGTACCGCATATAAAGTAAGTTCCATTGTAGGCCGTAAAGTTATCAGCCAACATCATCCAAGGTTGTACAATCTTTCCTTCCCACACGTTGCTTGATGTGATGTTGCATATTTCAGTCCAGTCTATTTTGAACATACCAACTGTACTTAAATCTTTCACAGGTGGTTGCCATTCCACAGTTTGTTGACATTTACTTTCGCCAACTCTTGCCCCATCCACATTTTTCTTTAAACAGAGGGATCCTGGTCCATTCGATTTTAGGACCGTCAGTACAGGTGGGAACTGGGAATGGTCGTAAGTTGGGTTGGTACCATGTAGCAAACCTGGTCATGCTATACCCAGCTGACTCCCACATTGTCATGTTTTCTCCTTCCCCTGTCTTATTTTGTCTCAATATCCATTCTATAGTTTCTGAAATCTGAAAGGGGAGAGACTGGAGTGGTAGGCCTTCTTGGGAGTGGCTTGGGACATGAGTGCAGACCCAACATTTGCTTATATTCAATTTTTCTGCATACATATATGACATATATAGAGAAGTATTTATATGCGATCTGTCTTCTTCCTGTTCATCTTTACACTTGCCACCCCCCATACTAAGTACTAGTATTATCCCCATCCATCCTACCCCTACTTTTCCCATGCTATCACAAAGAGGGAGAGTACAATTTATCACAGTTTACACAATTCTTTTCCCTCGCTTAGTCGCCGCTACTACTATTTAGTTTATACAGTCTTTCAGTTTCAATTTCAGTGATTTCTCTTGTTTTGTCAGTTCAGTTGATAGCTCAGTTTCCTGGATCGAATTCGATGAACCGTGAACTTGAGCGGTAGAGTTTGTGTCAACAGTCCTTGTTCCTGAGGAAGGAAAATACTGATCACTGTATACAAATCAAATTTCCATCTTCTTTTAATGCATCGAAACAGATCTTCCCCTCTCCTGCAGTCTTTTAGTGTTACATTGCAAGATAAGGAGTGTCAGTCTCAATCAAAGTTATCATGAGTCTATTCGGTGGGGGTAATTCAACTTGACCCCATTCCTGGACTTCTTGTTCGGGGATTTGTTGATTCTCTATTCGCACTACCATATGTCGCATCATTAGTCTGGTAATAAAAGATCTCAAAGCAGGCAGTAAACAACAAAAGATTAGTCCAATTATGATTATTACTACTACTATTATGACCCCTGCCTTTGCAAACCATGCTCCCCATTGTCCGAATGCATTATCAAGCCAATTCCAAATATTATGGCCAAATCCAGCATTGTCATGCATTTCTTTCCTTAGATTTTGTAATTTGGTCATAGCTTTAGTGAATGAACCTTTTGGATCAGTGTTGTTAGGGATGAATGTACAGCATTGATCGCCAAACATAACACATACACCCGCTTTTTCTGCTAATAGCCAATCTAGTGCTTGCCTATTCTGCCAAGCCATTTTGCTCGTTGCATCTAACTGCTCACCTAGTGCAGTAAGAGCCTCATCAGTGTAGTTAATGAATCTCTGCTGATTGTAATAAATGTAATTAATCCATTCAGTGTTTTTGTTGGGGGTAATCCAAATTAGAATGGATTCAAACCCCGCAGCTATCTCATTTCTCGCTTTAAATTCATTGGGGATTCCACGAGGTTGTCCTATTGCATCTAACTTTATTTCTGGATTAGGTGTGTATGACCTTCTTACTCTCTGAACCTCCATTTCATGTTCCATCGGTAGCAGGACAGTATTTTGTGCCAGCATGACCCTAGCACACAATCCAATCCAATCCACCGGCAGTTTTGCCATTAACCCCTTTTTGGGATCACACAGCCACCACAGATCAGCTAATTGGTTTACCTGTGATTCCAACACTTGTGCGGGAGGTGGTGTTCCCCCTTTTTGTGGCACATATAGACTACGGACATCCCCTATGTTCCATATTCTTTCACAATCCCCGGTGCAATTTCCTAATTCAGTTCCCTTACTATTTTCCCTCCAGTAACAATCTTGAATCAACAAAGCTGGTTTCATTTTCCATTCTTTTGGGGCTACTTCTACTGTTGTTCTAGGCCATTTTGGACATCTGTGGGTCAAATTATACGTATTTCTTCCTATCCCTGCATATAAGATACAGTGATATTGGCACACAGGTGCCTTCCCAGTACACAAATTATTGCAAGTGGATTCTGAACAATTTATTACTTGAGCAGTGAATGTTTGGCCCCCTATAGTGTACTTTCGCTCATAGGTTGGATATTTACTTTGACAATTTTCTTTTTTCCATTTTTGCTGCCAATCTCTACAATTCTTTGATTCCCAAGGTATATCTATTATCCAAGTATGAGGTTTCTCTGAGGTACATATCACACATTCTTTCCCATTATTATTTTTGTATCCTGTGTATTCAGCCCATTTCCACCACTCATTTCTCTGTGCTTTTTCCCAAATTGTATCTGCTGCTACTGACCGCTTGTGATTTCTTTTTCTTAGTTGATAATAGGTAGAATCCCGATTACCTTCCTTACTCATCTTGCTGTTTGTCCCAAGTCGGGAAGGGGGCGGGAGCTGCTGCCCCTTCTACCCCACTTCCTGTACTAGGACCAGGAACATCATCTGGCCCATCATCCAAATCAAACTCAATGTTATCCTCACTATCCTCCCTCTCTGCATCTCTATTTTGATCTGGCACAGAACTATTGGAACTTTCTCCTGTGTTTTCTTCGTCCCCACTACTACTTCTCTCCGGTCTTCCAACTTCGACAGCCTCTCTATCTTCCCCTATACCTGGTATTGTCCTAGTACAATGATTTAACTGGTACCACAGTGTACTGCCTTCTACTTGTAAGGCTGTGGGTGAAACTCTGGTAACTTCGGAAGGTCCTTCTCTTCTTGGTTCGTCCCAGCGCCTTCGGAATTTCCTGATGTATACTCGATCTCCAGGTCTGATTCGGTGGTCAGCTGCTGGGCTTTCTTCCTTTTTGGCTTTTTCCTGTTCAAATATAGTTCTATGTATAACAGTTAATTGCTGCATGTACTCTTTAGTGTCCTGATCTAAACATTCTAATGTAGGGCCTCCCGTTCCCCTAATCTTTGGCACGGGCATTAGTCTCCCCGTCATCATCTCATGTGGACTTAAGTGTGTTATTCTATTTTCCTGACTTCGGCATTGCATTAAGGCTAGTGGTAGGGCATCAATCCAGTTTTTCCCTGTATCGCTACAGATCTTGCTTATTTTGGCCTTAAGAACTCCATTTGTCCTTTCTACCATTCCCTGTGACTGAGGATGGTAGACACAGCCAAATTTCTGTTTCACTCGGAGCACTGAGAGGGTTTCTCTCAGTACTCTCCCTACAAATGCAGATCCATTGTCTGAACTTAATTGGGCTGGTATGCCAAATCTTGGAATGACTTCTTTTGTCAGGAAGTTGATCACTGTTCTTGACCCTTGATCTTTAGATGGTGTTGCTTCTATCCATCTGCTGAATCTGTCAATGACTACTAACATATATCTTTTCCCTTTTATCTTTTTCACCATGTCCACATAATCCATACACAGGTGTTTAAATGGTCCCTCAGGAATGGGTATATGTCCTATTGGGGCAGTTATGCTTTTCCTGATAGTTCTGCGCACACACCTCACATTGACTTATCATGTAATCAATGGAACTCTGTAAGTATGGTGACCAAAATCCTTCCTTCTTAATCTTCCTGATCACTTCTCCTCTTGCACAGTGGACAACTCCATGTGCCTCACTTATCAGTAAGGTTAGTAATGCTGTGGGTGCTATTACCATCCCCTCTCCATTTCGCCACAGTCTATCCTGCTGTCCTTGTATCGCTCCCCTTTCTTTCCACATGGTCTTCTCAGCTATTCCAGCGTCCTCCTGTAATTGTATTACGTCATCTAACGTGGGCTGGGGAATGATACTCCCTACCCCTGGTCCTGGATGTGGTTTTGCTATTTCTACTGGAGCTATTGTAGTTAATGCACATCCTGATACTTCTTTGGCTGCTTTATCAGCTTTTGCATTTCCTTTAGTCACATTATCTTTTCCTTTCTTGTGTGCTTGACATTTGATTATGGCCAATTCCTTTGGGCCCATCATAGCTTGTATTAAGGCTTTTATTTGACTTTCATGCTGTATTGGTCCCCCACTACTTTTCATAAAGCCTCTCTGTTTCCAGATTGATCCAAACAGATGACACACTCCATGTGCATAAGCCGAATCTGTATACACTTCTACTGCCTCCCCTCTTGCTAATTCACATGCTCTGGTTAGTGCCTTAAGTTCTGCTAGCTGGGCCGAACAGGGCTGTTCACATTTTTCTGCTTCTATAACTTCAAGTCCTCTTGGTCTTTGTTCAACTATGGCATAGCCTGCGTAATTTCCTCAGTGATCCCTGTAACATGAGCCATCTACATACAGTGTCCTTTTCCCTTCTGTCACTAGTCCCCCTGCTCTTAAGTCTTCTCTCAGTTTCATAAATGTTTTTGCTTCTCTTAAGCATTCATGTTCTCCTCCTTTATGAGGTAATGGCATGTAATCAGCTGGATTTACTCTGTTGCACTTTATTATTGTAATATCTGGAAATGTGGTTAGTATTTGATAATGATGGATCCTAGCAGGTGTCAGCACAAATTTTCCTTGCTCAATCAATTCAGCTACTTTGTGGTGTACATGTATGTTTATTAAGTATCCCATTGTGATGGTAGCTGCTTTTTCGTAAGCCCACCAAGCAGCTGCCAAACCCTGATAACATGGAGGGTACCCTAGAGCCACATCATCTAACTTGGTGCTATAATAAGCTATTGCTTGTTTCTTTCTTCCTTTACAGCTGTCTTGCATTAACACAGCAGTGGCAAACCCTGTTTCCCTGTTGCTAACAAAAAGGTCAAAGGGTTTATCATACGAAGGCAGCATCAGTGCTGGTGCTTGCACCATCTCTTTTTTCACATTATCAAATGCCTCTGAGGCCTCCCTGTCCCATATCAAGATCGCTTTTAACTCCTCACATCCGGCCTCTTTCATTATTTTCCTTAACGCTTGTGTTTTTTCTGCATAGTTTTCTATCCATTCTGAACTAAATCCTGTCATTCCCAAAAATGTCATCATTTGTCCCACTGTCTGTGGTTTTGGGATTTTTAACACTGCTTCTATCTGCTGGTAAGCTATTCTTTTTTGTCCAATCGTTATTTCCCTTCCAAGGTATTCTACTTTTCTCTGACAGAACTGTAATTTCTTTCTTGACACTTTATGTCCTCCTTTTGCCAGCTTTTCCAGCAGTTTTAAACTTTCTTCCCTACACTGTTCCTTTGTTTCTGTACACAACAACAAGTCATCCACATATTGTATCAGTGTTCCTTCTAGTTGTATCCCTGCCAAATCTGCTCTCAACACTTGGTTGAATACATGTGGGGAGTGTTTGAATCCTTGTGGCATTCTATTGTATGTGTACTGTTTTCCCTCATACGTAAAAGCAAATAAGTACTGACTCGCTTGTGCCAAGGGCACACTGAAAAACACTGAGCATAAGTCTATTACTGTAAACCATCTGCTTTCAGACGGTATGTTAGTCAATAAGGTGTAGGGGTTAGGGACTTCTACTGGCATATTTTCAACTACTTCATTAACTGCTCTCAGGTCGTGTACTAACCTCCACTTTTCCCCATCTGCCTTTTTAACTGGTAATAAGGGTGTGTTGCATTTACTTCGGGTTTCTTTTAACACCCCTGCGTCTACTAATCCTCTGATTGTTTCTCTTATGCCTTTTACTGCTTCTGCCTTGATTGGATATTGTGGTTTATAAGGTCCTTGACATCCTGGCTTCAATTTTACTTTGACTGGGGTAGCTGTTTTGACTTTGCCTACATCTGTGTCGTTTTTTGACCACAATTCCTCAGGGAGAGAATCTAAATCTTTTTCTAACTTTGCTCTCCATTCTTGCTCCACTTCTTTATCTTTTAACTCTATTTTTACCTCTTTTGGTCTTCCAGTCATCCTTGCATTAACAGATATTTTCATAATTTGTCCGTCAGTCGACATCCAAATATTCTCATTGTTTGCTTTAATAAATTCCAGTTCCTGTGCCCTAAACGTCATAAGTCCCAAATCCTTTGGTCTGTAATCAGGATTCACCTTTAGCGTAACATGTGGTTCTGTCTCAGGCACTGAGAACCATTTTCTGACCCATTCATTCTTTGTAATTGTGAGGGCTGCTCCCTCTGGTCCGATTAAAATGCTGTCTGAATTTATTTCCTGTTCTTGTCCTGCCTCTTTATTCCACTTCTCCTGTATCTCTGACTGTTGCATTTTATCAAAAATCATTGTGCTATATAATTCAGTTTTTGGCCATTTGGCGTCTGGAATCTGTGCCTCTACAAATGTCCCCCAAATTTCCCATACCTGCTTTTTAATTTGTTCTTCTATGTCCCCTAGCCAATATACATTGGCCCACTATTCTCCCCTTACCCTAATTACGTACATGCCCGTCAGATTAATTCCTTGAGTTGTACACTCTAATTTTAACCCTAACCCTAAGATTGCATCCCGGCCTAACAAATTCAGTGGCGTTTTATTGCATACTAACACAGGCACATGAGTGGTTTTGTTTCCAACGGTGATAGGCACCGGCATCGTCATTTGAGTCAATACTGCTTTCCCCGAGAACCCCATAGTTTTTACAAACTGACCTGACAATGGTAGGTGTCCTGCATATTTTTCTTGTATGCACGTACAAGTAGCTCCTGTGTCTATCATCATGGGGATCTCAACCCCCCTATTCTAACATTGATTATAGGTTCTTGATTTGCTGTGTCCGTTATTTGTACATACTGGCCGACCATTTCGGGATTCTCTGGGCCTCCCTACAGGAAACTCTGGTGATTTACTGGCCCCTGACTCATTGGGCAGTCACTGGTTGGCACTTGCATCATTTGCTGACTCATTTGTTGTTGACCTCCTTGTCTATAGCTGTTTTGGGGACAATTCCTCTTTATGTGTCCTGTTTCCCCACATCCCCAGCATACCCTGGAGGGCCAGGTGGTCCTCCCTGCCTTGGGCCTTGATTATATCCTTGGTTTTGTCCCCTCTGATTTTGATAGGGTGCTTTTCCCTGTCCCTGTCCTTTTCCGTTCCAATTATTCTGATTTTGAGGTAGATATGTGGTCTGATAATTTGGATTGTATCCCCCTTGGTTCATGGGCATCGGGAAACCAGAGATGTTATAGGTTATAATAGGCTGACATCCCTCTCCCCCCCTCTCTGGTGTTGGGTTGGGGGTTTCTTCAGTAATCACTTCAGTTATTATGGGTGCCATTTTCTTGGGGGTGGGGTCCTCTTTTGACTTTTGTTTAGCTTTTATTTCTTCTAACTGCGCCTGCAGGAGCTTACGGTGTACTTCTTTTAATTGTTTATCTGCATTCTTCTCCTCTTTATGGTGTCTCTCTACTGCGTGGATAACATAGTCTAGGAATTCCCTGTAAGTTTTTGATTCCAGGCCTACTACTTCATCCAATCTGGACTTAGCTGAAGCTGGCAGGCCTTCTAAGATGACTGCTCGGAACATGGCATTAGTTAGGGGGTC
Source organism: Mustelus asterias (assembly GCF_964213995.1). NCBI lineage: Eukaryota > Metazoa > Chordata > Chondrichthyes > Carcharhiniformes > Triakidae > Mustelus > Mustelus asterias. The sequence goes on along the minus strand of NW_027590266.1, from coordinate 272,318 downwards.
TGTCAGGATGTCTTTTTCCGTGTTCCTTCTCCACCTTTTTAACTGATTTTCAACATATGTTGCAGCATTTTCCTCCTCTCCCAGTGGGTCTCCTTTTAGTGATTTCAGATCTACACGGTTAGGGTACAATCCCCTTAGTGCTCGCCAAATTAGTGGGCGGTATTCATCTATGAGCACTCCATCCACATCTGGATCGATTGCTGCAGTAGGAATTTCAGCAAGTCTCATGACTTCAGCCATTTGATTCATTCCCAGTACTTTTGTTAGGAGAGCTTTGATATCTCCCAGGGCCATTCCTTTTCCTACCATTCCTGCCTCCAGCTGTCCAATCCACCTCCCAGCCCCATCCATGATATTCGGTAATTCACTAATTAAATTGGGTAGGTCCTGTCCTGCCCACGGAATGTACTGTGCCCTATTTCCTTTTACAACTACGGGACATACTCTTGGGTCTTCCCAGTCTGTTTCTCCGAGTTTAATAGGTGGTCTCCTTCTTCGATTTGACTTTCTTACCTTTCTTACCTTTTCTTCGTCCTCCTCACTCTAACTGGTGGAGTCTTCCTCGTCCAATTCTTCACATATAAGTTTCATCGGGGGTACCCATTGTATCCCTGTCTTGCTTCCTTTTCTTTCTGCACTTCCCTTGCTATGTTTACATTTTTCATCCCATTCTTCCCTGCCCTCCTCCTCTTCATACTTTGCCTCACTTCCTACTGCCTCCCCACTTTTTCTACTCTGCTCCTCCTCCATTTTTCTTTTTGCCCATTTTAACACTTTTACCCGAACCATCTCTTCTTCTAACTGTTGCCTCATACGGCGTATGTTATCCAGTTCTCCTTCCACTCTAGCACCTTCTTCTTCCCTTTTTTCCTTTCCTTCCACCTCCTGCTTTGCCCATTGTTCGCGGGTCATGTTCCTTTCTTCATATTCCCCCTCAAAATTCACTGTCCCCTTTATTACTGGATACAGCCCAGCAAAATCTTGGTTTTCCTTATAAGGGGGCGGGGCTACATTTGGGTCTTCCAATTTTTCCTTTTCCTGAATCTGAACTGGCATTTGCATTTTCCATATGCGTTTTTTCTCTTTTCCTTCCTTTTCAAATAATGTTAGTATCTCCAATTCTTTACTTCTTTTCTGATTTCTCTTTTGTGATTTATCCCTTAATTTATAATTCTTTACCAGTCCTTTCAGATCCTCACATCTTTCTGTACACCAGGTGCCTCCCTCTGGCCACTGTGTGTTTAATTTACTTGTTCTTTTGGTCCATTTTTGGGAGATATGGGCTATGTCTCCTTTCAGGGCCGGGTACTTTTCCCCCAGAATTTCCACCGGTGTCTTAGTTTGATATGGCATGTTCTGTTTCTTTGCACTGCCGTGCGGCTTGCTATTTTCTGATATGTTGGTATTTGGCACTATTGTTATTTTTATGCGATATACTGTTTTCCCTTTTTCTGTCCTTGGACTATCTTCCCACTGCACTTCCCTGACTGACACCTGTATTTCCAACCGAGGTCTCAGTATTTGCTTCCCTGTTCTTCCCTCTCCTGGTGATAATCCTTTTTCTTCTGCTAGTGGATAATATGCCTCCACTTGCTCACTGATTTCCAACAGAGCCTTACTTGGTCTGATTTCTTCTATTAATTCTGTCAATGTTTCTTCTACTGCTTCACTCGTCCAATTTTTGTATATTATTTCGTCCCAATTTACGTATGGCCACTCCTTACTCACTTCCTCCAAATTAACTACTTCAGTTATTCTTCTTAGCAGGGCATCTCTCTCACCCTCATACCACTCCCTAAAACCTCCTCCAACTATTTTTACTAGATCTTCTCTGAAAAAATGTGTGTTAACACCACTACTTAAGAAATCTATGACTGCAATATTCCTACGTGATTCATCACTGTCGTGATCTGTCGTGGGGGTAGGGCCTGGGTGGGATTGTGGTTGGTGCAGACTCGATGGGCCGAATGGCCTCCTTCTGCACTGTAGGGTTTCTATGATTCTATGATCCTGCTTTACACTCCACATTTACCAACAGCTGCTTACACCGCTATTCCAGGTCAACCTTTTCAGGCTTCTCCTTGTAGCCCCTTTACTTTATTTCACTACCTATCCCCTCTCTTCTTCCCGCGATCAACGTAGGTCCTTAATTACTATATCAGGTAGGAGACCAATCTCTCCTAGATCTCTCCTTCCTCTCGGCTGACGTCTCTCTCTCCAAGGTCCTGGGTAGGTTTGGACTGGCAGGCTTGCCTACACTTACTCTCCTTGGGCAAGTCGTAACCTGGAAACCCGCTCCAAACCACTCGACTAACCTAATTGCATCAATTAGCGTTCGGTTTTTGTAGCGTCTCACTTTTTACCCATTCGTGGACAATACAGTACATAAAACTAAAGCGTGCTTTTTGCATGCAAAATTTACCCTTCCGATCAGACTCAGTCTCTCAATATTTTACACAATTTTAACTTTACCAATGAAGGTTATCTTTCGGGTAGGTGAGATCCAGGACCAGTGGAGAACCGGGTGCGCCAGGCCTCGAAAACCCCTTTCTGACAACAAGGATTTACATGCATGCAAGTCAGCTTATCTTGTTGACAGAAGGCCGGCTGGGGACTTTTCGGTTCCGGTCAGACCACCGTCTCCCTCGATCCCTCCGGGGTTGAGTCACCGGACGACCTCAACTCTACCCTGCTCGCAGCGCCAGATCTGCCGTGGTTCCCCGTGGACGGCAAGAAGAGTTCATCAATCAGAATAGAGAGTCTGAGTCTTGATCTTCCAGGCAGCAAGGCTTTGTTTTCTAATACAAGTCAACAAAGCCGGGATTTCCGGATGAATCCAAAGAACCAGCGCGCTTACAGTCATTTTTATACACTTTTTAGCTTCATACCTCATCATTCTTATCTTACAGTCAAGGCTATTTTTGCAGACCCCAAGGCCATTTTTCGTTAGCCACCATGGTTTACTAGAACTACGTTATCTGCCTTCTTTCTGATTGGTCATCAATGAATGTGCTATGATATCATTGTGGTTACAACTTGCCTTCTTATCTGAAGTTTATTATCTAATCAGCCAAGGTTGTTGGTTGTTCAACCATTGTGGGGCATCCTGCTATGCCAAGTCTTTTTTTTTAAGATGTGTGTTTCTTAGGTTTTAGGAAATTGCTTTCAGCTTCTGTGTGCTGGCTTGACTTCTTTTAGCCTTCAGGTTCATTTATGTGAGTATCCATGTGTACTGGCCTGGTAAGGTATTGTGCACTTAAAAGGGTACAAGTGAAAGCTTAATAAGATATGTGATGATATATGAGAGCTTCTTAGGTAGTGATTATCTCTTCTATGTTAATTATTATTTCCTACTTGTCCTAATAATTGTTCCTTCCAATATATGTTGTCTTAATGATTATTCCTTATATGTTGGCTTAATGATTATTCCTTACACTACCTCCAGGAAAGATTCCTCCCGGGGGTCAATGGCTCCCAGAGCTGGGGCCTTTTGCAAGTCCTCCTTGAGTCGGATGAATGCCGACTCGCACTTGCTATCCCACTCCCATTCCACCCCCTTGTGCAGCAGCCTGAGCAGAGGCGCTGCAGTCGCGGTGTAATCTTCAATGAAATCACGGCAATAGCCTGTGACATCCCAAAAAAACCGTACCCCCCTAACGTCTACCGGGACTGGGAGTTCCTGCACTGCCTGTCTCCTGGCCGCATCTATCCCTCTCTCCCCAGCCCTAAGGGTTAAACCCAGGAACTTGACCTCCCTCAACCCGATTTGGGCTTTCTTGGGGTCAACTTTTAACCCTCCCTTACGGAGTAAGCCCAACAACTCGTCTACCAGGGGGCCATGTTCCTCGCTACTGTCTGTGAACAGTAGTATGTCGTCCACATACTGGACCAGTCTGTGGGGCTCATTAAACTCTTTCAGGCATTCGGCCATGCACTGGTGAAAAATGCTGGGGCTGTTGTGGAAACCCTGTGGGAGACAGCTCCATGTAAACTGCTGCCCCTTAAACGTGAAGGCGAACTTATACTGGTCCTCCCACCTGACTGGGACGGACCAAAACCCATTCGAAATATCCAGCACTGTACAAACAGAGGATGACGCTGGAATTTCTCCTAACAGGTCCGCCACGGCTGCTACCGTTGGGGCGCATGCCGGAATATTCTTATTAAGGACTCTGTAGTCCACTGTGGCCCTCCAGGAATTATCTGGCTTCCTCACCGGCCAGAGCGGTGAGTTCATATGTGTGGCAATTGGCCTCAAAATGCCTTGCCCTATCAGTGAATTTAGGGCCACCTTTAAATCTGCCTCCGCTTCCTGGGGGAAACTATACTGTTTCTGGGGTCGGGACATGGGGTCTCCATCTATCCTGACCTCTGTCCCAGTGACCCTCCCGCAATCGTGCTTGTGGGTCGCAAAGGCGGCCAAATTCTTCTGGATATACCCCCTATATTCCTCCGAGGTATTCCCTACCATGGCTTCCAAATCATACCCCTCCTTGGGTTTCACTACACACAAAGCCCCCCTTTCTTGTGCCCTCTCTATGACCATGACCTCCTTCTCAGCCCCTTCCCCTGCTATGCCCCACAAACAGTGGTTCCTCAGGTCCACCAAGACCTGATGAGCCACTATAAAATCAGCGCCTAGGATCCCCTTTCCCTCCTGCTCCCATCTCATCAGGACGCATTTCCACCGCGCCTGGAGTGTCCCCAACCTGATGGACAGGGGAACAGAGAAAAAACCAGTCTTCTCGTTTCCCATGAAGCCGACAAGACTGTAGGGCGCCCCGCTGGATAGAGGGGATGTTTGGGGATTGTCCGTGTGGACAATGGTACTGGAAGCACCTGTGTCCAGTAGGTAACTCCCGGCCACATCCTGGATCTCCATCCTGACCCAGGGTCTCCCGCATGGGCCATACTCTAATGGACATAGGAAGGTGGGCTGCCCCGCTGGCAGTCATAAGGGAGTTCATGGTGCGGGTGCGGGCTGGCCCTGGCCTGTTGCCATCGCTACCTGCCCGGACCCTGTTGCCTTGGTCTGCAGATAAGCCAGCAGATCCTTTACATCGATCGTCTCCGGGGTAAGTGCTCCTACCACCGGGGTTGGTGTCTTTTTCATGGGAGCCCTTTCCTCCCTGCTTGAGTTCCTACACTCCCTCCTGAAGTGCCCGGGCTTCCCACACCCGTAGCACACCGGCCTCCGGTCTGAGGCCCGGCTGCCTTCCTGCTTCCACTCCCTCCTAGGGAGGGGTGCCGGTGCGACCTCATGCACCTTGCCCTTATGGGGCTTTTCCTCACTTCTCTCCCCATTGCGATACGCAAGGGTGAGCTTCCTTATTACCTCCGCCTCGTTAAGGTTGGGGTCCAGCGGGTCGAACCAATGCTCGGCCTTTGCCCTAACTCGCGGAAGGCAGTTAGCCACGAGAGTCTTCAGCCAGTGGGCTGTCCTCTCGTCCAGATGTTGCCTGTCTAAGGGAGTCCCACACACTCCCTCATATACTGTCCACAGCCTGTCTGCAAACATATCCGGGGACTCAGCGACTTGCTGCTTTGTCTCCCACACCCTTGCGAAGGGACTACCTTGGTTTAACCCCATGGCCTCCAGAACCGCTGTCTGTGCCGCTACCCATGTGGCAGGTCTTCCCCCTTCCCTGGAGGTCACTGCCTTACATAAATAGGAATCCAGAGTCATCAGCAGTAGTTTCACCCGTTCCACCTCATCACAATCATTTATGTCGGCTGCCTGTTGCACCTCCATAAAATGTAATGACGGGTCTCCCGCCCTAGTCAGTCTTGGGATGTGGGGTACCATCCCCCTGAGCACATGTGCCCCATGGGGAATTATTATGTCACTCTCTATCGGTCCCCTTGCGTCCCCTCCCACCGGGGGACCATACTTTCTTTGTCTAACCGGGGATATCTGCCCCACCTGGGGCTGTTGCCCCCCTGCCTCATCGGCATTCGGCTCTCCCTCCATGCTCCGTAGCCCCAACACTCCGGGGTGTGCTACTCATGTCGGAGACACCCCAACCTGGGGATACTCCACTGACCCCCCCTTGGACCCGTCCCTCCCTGGACGTCCCGAACCCTACCTGCTGACCCGGACACATTACCGGCATCTCAGGCAGCGGTCTGTTCCCTTTCCCAAAGGAATGGTGCGCTATACCCGGTGGACACGCCGCTACCTGGGGGTACCCCATTGACCTCCCTTGGACCTGCCCCTCTCTGGACAGCCCGAACCCCACCTGCCGACCCGGACACGTTTCCGGCGCCTCAGGAGGCGGTCTATTCCCCTTAGCGCCTGGGGAATCATCCGCTGCGAGCAACCCTCTGCCCCTAGGGGACCCTCCTGGACCTCCCAGGTGCACCCGTTCCCTGAGCTTGGACAGAGCCTCCTCCAGCTCTTCTATCCGTGCCTGGCATGGCCCATGCTCGCCGTCACCTAACTCGTCGCAAGCCACCCTGTATGTTGCCTGGATGTCCCTGAACCTCCCTTCCAGCTTCTTGTACCTCTGCGCACCTTGAGCCAGGAGTTCCTGGGCCTCCCGTTCCCTCTCCTTTGCCTCAACTACCTGGCATTGGAGGAATTCCTTTTCATATCGGTGTGACTCGCCAGCTTGTAGGATGCACTGCCTCGCATCAGTTAATTCATTAAATAACTGTTCCTCTGCTCTAGCGCTGTCCCCCGTGCTGGCCCTAACTTTGCTCAACTCTCCCTCCAGAACAGCAATTCTCCTTTCCATTTTGGCTACCTGCTGGGACAGGCAGGCTAGCCAAGCTGCCTTTTCCAACCCTTTAGTGTATTCCTTGCTCTCTGTCCATGCAGCCGCAGCCATTACGGGCTGCTCTGCATTGATTAGTGCTAATACCCACGTTTCGGTGAGGTTGACCTTTTTCCACAGATATGAGGAGATTCTCTCCTCCATTTTGCTTCTTTCCCTCACCCCCTCTGATAAGTCACATATTCCAGACCACCGGAGTCCTGTCGCGGTCGCCATTGTAGCGGGATCCCTCTTTTTAACTCCACTGGGCTTATTTTAGGTTTGGGTCTCCGTTACCCAAACCTCACCAATGCCCGAGTGATTCTGTCTCTCGCCGATGGAACAATGGCCACCTTGCGTCTACTTCACTAGAGTAGCGCTCCCAAGAGAGAGAAAAGGAAACTGCTGCCTATCCACTACCTGGCAGCCTTTCCTGAGTGGGCGGTTTCGAAGCGCCCAGGGTACCCTCAGTTCTAGACTCCGGAATTATGGTAAGGTATATTTAATATTGTGACTTGGTCAGAGATTATTGGTGAGAAATTGAAAAGATCAAAACGGACTCCAATGGAAGTCAAAGATATATATATATATATATCTATTAAAACATCAAGGTCAAGGTCACCAAACACCAGGAAAACAACACACAATGCCTTATGCTCTATAAGACTATAGCTATGGAAGGAATACTAAAACGGACACAACGAGAATGCTTACTTTACACTAGTTTACCAGTGTCTTAAACTATGAAAGGTGCATGCAAAAGGCCCCCCCTTTCCCCAAAGCCTCATCCACTATGATGATCTCGGGAACTTTGCGAATTACCGGAGGGTACTCACAATCCTAGTTTAAATTGCTCAATGGGCTTCGGGCTGCGTGCTGGAGACGAACGAGAGGCAGGAACAGGAGAAGAGAGTGGAGGGTGCTGCCATGCTGGTCCGAAGAGAAAAGCGAGAGAGAGACCAGAGCTTGCTTATCCCTTTTTAAAACCTGAACCCGTGATTCTCTCACACAAAAACAGTTTCTGATAATTGATAGTTTCGATTGACTGGGCCAAAAGGCCGGAACTGTCGGGACCGCCCTTAATTGACATTTTAATGTCTTTTAAATGTTCTCTGAGTCATCCTGATTGGAATCTCATCAGCGAGATGAGTCATTGATGTTGTCTGTGGATGGAATGATCTCTGTTCTCATTGTCTTGCTGCTGGGCTATTTACTTCTTGTCTGCTGGCCATCGTTTCTCCTTTGTTTCTTGTTGATTCGATTATTCCTGTCTCGACCTTCTCGTTATTCCCAGCCTCTTGCATATTCATGTGGCTGTAAAAGTTCCTGACAACCAGTCGGCCATTTTCCTTATCCCTGGGTTTTTTAATCATGGAGGATTTGCCCTAAAACTTACAGATGGGTATAGATAGAGTGAATGCAAGCAGGCTTTTTCCGCTGAGGCTAGGGAAGAAAAAAACCAGAGGGCATGGGTTAAGGGTGAAAGGAGAAAAGTTTAAAGGGAATATTAGGGGGGGCTTCTTCACGCAGAGAGTGGTGGGAGTGTGGAATGAGCTGCCGGATAAAGTGGTAAATGCGGGGTCACATTTAACATTTAAGAAAAACTTGGACGGGTTCATGGATGAGAGGGGTGTGGAGGGATATGGTCCAAGTGCAGGTCAGTGGGACTAGGCAAAAAATGGTTCGGCACAGACAAGAAGGGCCAAAAGGCCTGTTTCTGAGCTGTAATTTTCTATGGTTCTGAGGACAGACCCAAGACAATAAGGTCTGATATTAAGATCAGCCATAGATGGGAACAGAAATACATAAATGCAGCAAAACCAATCACTGTATGAATAGACCAAAACCAGTCATTGATAGTCATTGATAGAGGAAATGTATCCATTCTATGAAACAATGCGATGTTAAATGCCCATGTCTGTACCTATCTGATTGTAACGATGTGTTAACTATCGATCACCATGATCTGTCTACTCAACTATAACGATGTGTTAAATGACTAATGTCCGGACTATCCATTGTCTGAGAAGTATAAAAATGATCAGCTGCTATTGTATTATTGAGAAGGTAGCTGCCAAGTGCTGCGGAGTACCAATGCTTTCTCCCTCGAAGCTTCATGTCCAAAATAAAGCTGTATTATTGAACCTCCAGTCTGACTCCGGTGGTAATTCCCACAACACCCCCTTTATAATACAGGCTTTGACCTCCCCCGCAGGATTGAGGTTCCTGTCAGTGCTCGGTCAGACTGGTGGGTGGGATGTGTTGCTTCAACCCAGCTCCAGGGACGGAGCTGCCTGACTAGAATTTCAAGTTCTAGGTGTTACCGGCACCACAATCAATTTATCACAGAGATGTCACTGAAACATGTTAGATATCTGAATTCCAGAGAAGTGGACATGCTGGTGGTAGGGAAACTATTGGAGAAAATCCTGAAGGAGAGAATCTATCTCCACTTGGAGAGATAGGCTGAAATTTTACCGCCTCGCCCACCACGGGAATCGGAGCGGGCGAGGGATGGACAATGGGAAGTTACGTTGTCCTCAGGCAGGATTTTACAGTTTCGGGATGAGTGAGGCCATAAAATCCCACCTATAAGGTTTGAACAGGGATTGTCAGCATGGCTTCGTCAGAGGGAGGTCATGCCTAACAAACTTGATTAAATTTTTTGAGAAGGTGACCAGGTGTGTTGATGAGGGTAGTGCAATTGATGTAGTTTATATGCATTTCAGCAAAGTCTTTGACAATGTCTGACATGGGAGCCTTATAAAGAAGGCAAATGCACATGGGATACAGGGTAATTTGATAAAGTGGATTCAAAATTGGCTCAGTTGTAGAAGGCAGAACATGATGACAAAAGGCTACTTTAGTGACTGGATGCCAGTGTCCCAGTGGCGTACCACAGGGATCTGGGCTGGGTCCCCTACTATTTGTCATTTAGATAAACGATGGTCAAATGGGCAGGTATGTGGCAGGTGGAATTTAACCCTGAAAAATGTGAGGTGATACACTTTGGAAGGCATTATTTGACAAGAAAGTATTCAAATGAACGGCATGTCACTAGGAAGTTCTGCAGGACAAAGGGATCTTGGTGTGTTTATCCATGGATCTCTGAAGGCGGAAAGGATGTCATTGGAGTGGTGAAAAACACAGATGGGACACTTGCCTTTATCAATCTCTGCTCGTATAGCCTCACTCATTCCAGGTCCTGTTTACCCTGTGCTTGCTGTTCTACACAGGTTTCCATTTCGGCAACTGTGGACAGAGAAAGAATGGCTACAACAATAGTTTAATGACAATAATGGCAATAGTGGCTTTAAAATGGCTATTCTCGTTGAAAGCTAAGAATGCTGGGATTTTTAGCCAATTTATAGATTAAAACCAGATGCAGGTCGTAAAGAGGCTCTGGTCTGGGAGCTGTGATTTGAAGCTTCCCAGATAAGGGAAGTTGTTTACATTGTTGTGGGAAAAATCCACCAGTAGTCAGACTTCGAGATTCAGAAAATACGATTTATTAAACGGAGCTCCGTGGAGAAAGGCGCTATGTTCATAGAACACCTTTTCTCAATTGTATACCGGGAGCGGTTCAATTTTATACCCTTTACACAATGGGTAGACCGGTGATTCGAAGATTATCACATTTACAAGTATTTAACATTTCATGAATGGGTACATTTCCCCATATTTACAAGAATACAAACAGGTATAGACATTTAGCATTTTATGAATGGGTCTATCAATGGCTAGTTTTGTCTTGTGCGGGTGCTAATCGGTTCCCTCGCATTCATATTTCCCGCCTTCCTCTAGCATTAATCTAAACTCTTTGTTTAGGGGTTTCCTTATCTTAAAGATGTTTCGACCCGTGGCTTTGGCTTCCTGAGGTGTTTGTTTGCTATGAGTCACTGTCTGTACTTTGTAAGTGGTTTGTCTGTCAGGATTCTGGCTTGACGTTATTTCTGAAAAGCGGGAGCCTGTGGCTGTTTTTCTGGCTTCTTTCCCAGTTAACCCTGTGTGTGCCAGGCAACCATTTCAGAGTGTGCTTTCTTGTGCTGCCATTTTAAAGTGTGCCCCCCTTGTATTTTCCCCTTACAACATTAACCGAGACAGTGCGTCTCTGATTTATATGGCTGCTATGTATGGAACATGTATAATGAACTAAGTATCATGGCATCGCTCAAAAGTAATTTAACTGGTTATTCGAGTCATGTGATCGGTTTCTGATGACACAGTTGGCTGAATCTTCTGGAAGCGAGTGGAGAATTGTGGATAAAAAGACATGCGAGTCCTTTGTTGTGGCAGCAATAACTCCAGGAGACCAACCATCACAACAAGGACTGTACCCTGAAGGATGCTTCAGAGAACAAGAAGATAGATTCTACATTGAGGATATTTCTTGGCCAAGGTTTTCCTAAACTCGGTAGTATCTATTTTCAGTTAAATAGTTAAAGTTGATGTTTCGATAAAGTTGGTGTTCAGTTAAAGTTAATATTCAGTTTAAGAGTTAAAGTTCAGTTGAAAGTTGATGTTCAGTTAGAGTTAAAGTTCAGTAAAGAGTTAATGAGTTGGTACTAGAAGTGTTAAATAAAGAAATAATTGAATTACTGTCCTTGTTTGTCTCATTAAACTGGAATGCTTGGAAGGTGTTTAAATTAAAGCTGCATAACAACAACGACTCAATTTCACAATCTCATCTGGTTCGGAAGCAGAAAGCAAATCAATGCGGGTTAGTTTCGCTGAACAGGCTTAGTTTCTCTGTCAACATAATGCAAGAAAAAGAACAAGGAATGCAGAAAGCTTCCAGCTCACTGATCCTTTAATCCATTGGCAACAGACTTCTTAAGTAATAAAAATATTGTATTAAGAATTAAAATAAGATTCAAACATGTGGGGATTTCACCCCCTGATCTAAACAGTCTCAAGTTTGTGCCACCATTTGCCTCAACTTCTCTGCTGCTGAAACCCTCGCCCAAGTCTTTCTAATCAAAGCACTCCTGACTGGCCCTCATTCATAGACATGAAGTAATTCATATCATTGTTCCATACAAGGATATGCAGGTCAGGTAGATTGGCCATGCTAATTTGCCCCTTTGCTGACCCAAGATGTATAGGTTAGAACATAGAAAAGCTACAGCATAAACAGGCCCTTCAGCCCACAAGTTGCGCCGAACATGTCCCTACCTACTAGGCTTACCTATAACCCTCTATCTTACTAACTTCCATGAACTTATCCAAAAGTCTCTAAAAAGACCCTATTGAATCTGCCTCCACCACCACTACCAGCAGCCGATTCCACGCACCCACCACCCTCTGAGTGAAAAACTTACCCCTAACATCTCCTCTGTACCTACTCCCCAGCACCTTAAACCTGTGACCTCTTGTGGCAACCATTCCAGCCTTGGGTAAAAGCCTCTGACAATCCATTCTATCAATACCCCTCAACATCTTATACATCTTTAACTGATCACCCCTCATCCTTCGCCTCTCCAAGGAGAAAAGACTGAGCTCTCTCAACCTACCTTCATAAGGCATGCCACCTAATCCAGGCAACATCCTTGTAAATCTCCTCTGCACCCTTTCTATGGCTTCCACATCCTTTCTGTAATGAGGCGACCAGAACTGGGCACAGTACTCCAGGTGAGGTCTGACCAGGGTCCTATACAGCTGCAGTATTATCTCCCGATTTCTAAGCTCAATTCCTCTATTAATGAAGGCCAGTATTCCATACGCCTTCTTAACCACAGCCTCCACCTGCGACGCTGCTTTGAGCATCCTATGAACCCGGATCCCAAGGTTAAGTTAGGGGGATTAGTGAGGTAAGTATGTGGGGTTAAGGGGAAAGCCTGGGTAAGAGTCGGTGCAGACTCTATGGGCCCTATTTTACCATTTTGATTCTAAGTGCTGGACGGACTTAAAACTGGGAGTGTTTCAGATCTGACTTTTAGACCCGTTCTCAGGCGCCCCCATACGCACTCAATCTTAAAAATATCAGCGATTCCAAATCACGTGGTACAAGCCTGTGGGCGGGGCTTAACCCACCCAAAATCCTGCAGCTCCGATTGGCTCCTCCAACTGCGCATACGCAGAAAAGAAATGATAGAATAGAGCTCTCCTGCCACGTCCCTCCCCAGCCGGATAATGCCTTATCCTGGCCCGCACAGTCATTGTCCCACCCCCACAACATTACTGACCCCCTTCGCCCCCCACCACCCCACCCCCACCTCCCACCAACCCCCCCACCCCCCGCCCCCCCCCCCCCCCGCCACCCGCCCACCCCCCCCCCCCCCCACCCCCCCACATCGCCCCACCACCCAGACCGATTACGGGCCCCACTCTCTCCCCTCCACTGATCTCAGGCAGAGTGGCAGCAGACCCCCCCCTTCCCCCTCACTGATCTCAGGCAGAGAGATCCACCCTCCTTCCTCCATCTGACAGATATCAGGCAGAGTGATCCCCCTCACCCCACCCCATACCCTCCCGCACTAGGCCCCCATCTCCTCCGGACTCTGATGGCTGTGTGACACCTCCCTCTCTCTCCCCTGTCCCCAATCATTGAAGCACTGGTCCAACCTCCCCCTCCCCATCAGCACACCTGCAAGTGCTCACTTGCCTTCCTCTCAATGCGAACAAGAAAACTGCATGGAACTTGCTGGAATGTTCTGCCGAACTGCCTGCAGCTGATCTGCCCTAACGAGGGGCAGCTCCATAAATAACTCAAGAATGGACAGGCAGGCAGGCATTCCTGCACAAAATGTGCACATGACCAGCCCCCGCGCCCCCCCCCCCCCCCGCCGATTTACTGAGGGCGACCTGGGGAGGCTGCTGGATGGAGCAGAGGTGAAGCGGGACACCCTCTTGCCCCAGGAGGACACAGACCCAGGGGGAAATGCGACCCAGGAGGGAGTTGCCGGCTCGGTCAGTGCCAGGGCACTGGCCCCCCCAAATCGGGACGCAGTGCCGGAAAAAAGTCAATGACCTCATCCGGGCAGAAAGGATGAGTGCTGAACCCCATTTAGCATCTTCCCCCAAATCTCCCCCAGATCCTCCCATCCCCAGCACCCTGCATGCTTCTAGCTCCTGACCCCCAAGCAGCTCCTTCCTTTCCCCCCCAAAGAGCCCCACTGCGCTTGCCCTCTGAGGGCCGCCACCTGATACTCTGCAGGAGCCACGCCACCATTTCTTTCATGGCTCCTTCTGTCTCCACTGGAGAAGACTGACCATAACACCCGTGAGAGGGTGAAGACTTCCGGGTCCTCACCCCCTTTGAGGTGCAGGTGCTGGAATTGTCAAGGGAAGGGGAGATGCGGGCTGTCAGTGACAGCATGGTTGGGCTGCCGTCAAGCACCTGTCATCCCTTCACTCACTTTGAGGCAACTTCTCGGGGGCATGAGTTTTGGGTGCAGGGGCAAGGTTTAAAGGAGATGTACGAGACATGTTTATTTGCACAGAGAGGGTAGTGGGTGCCTGGAACTCGCTGCCGGGGAAGGTCGCAGACACAGATACGATGACGTTTAAGGGGCGTCTTTACAGCTATGTGAATGGGACGGGAATAGAGGCATATGGTCCCCAGAGGGGTAGGAGGTAACAGATCAGATGGACAGCCTGGTCGCTACAGGCTTGGAGGGCCGAAGGGCCTGTTCCTCTGATGTAATTTTCTTGATGCTTTGTTTTATGTCACTGACAAAAGGAAGCCAGTGGTTCCCCAGAACCCACAAACGATTCCCTCCCGTCCCCCACCACCACCCACCCCAGGGCCCTGTATGGGGCTTTCGGATCCCTTACCCACTACACAGATGTGGGCCCAGGTGCCAGCGTGCATGCGGAGCTCAGGTAGGAGTCAGACTAGTTTGCACCAGGGCATCATCATAATGGTGCTTCGCGAGTCGTCATCACCCTCCTGCCTGCCAAAGAAACTCACGAACACTGAGTACCCAGGCCCACCACTCTGGTGTGACAATGTTGCAGGATATGGAAGGAATTTTGGGGGGGGGGGGGGGGGCGATGGAACCCACAGACAAAAGCCCCCAGTAACTGAACCGCCTGGTGATCAGGGCCTCCCTTGCCACCTTCGCATGCCTCATTTGGGCTACCAGCCCTCCAACGCCTGGTTGGTGTTCCTCGGCCTGCTCTTCCTCTTCTTCCTCCTCCTCCTGCTGGGCAGCCTCCTCCCCAGTGATGCCCGGCTGGTCGGCCTCCACGCCATCCTCCTCCTCCTCCAATATGTCACCTCTCTGTAGAACCAGATTGTGCAAGGCACAGACACGACCACAATGGGGGAAGTATTGTCGGGCCCCGCCAGATCAGTCCAGGCACCGGACTTACATTTTGAGGAGCCCAATGCCCCTCTCCACTATGGTGCAGGTGGCTTCATGGGCCTCATTATAGCAGGTCTCCGTCTCAGACACAGGCGTCATCAGCCATGTCCGAAGCGGGTAACCCATATCACCCACGAGCCACCCCCGCAGCCTGGGCTCCTCCTCAAATGCCTCCAGGATGTCCGAGCTCCTGACAATGAAGCTGTCATGCATGCAGCCTGGGTGCCTTGCGCAGACACAGGTGTTGCACTGTCTCCTTTTGGAGGCGCAGACGTTGGCAGCACACGGGTCCAACATCTGTTCAAATGACACTCGTGCATGGAACTGCCGGGGTCTCTGCTCCCTCCTTCTCCTGCGCCCCTCCCTCTGGGTGAATGGCGGCCACCTCCTGCCTCTGGTGGTCGTCTCCCTCTACTCCTGCAAGTGGTAAGGCCCAGGCCTCCTGTGCCTGCAATTCTTCTTCCAGCTCCTCCTCAGCTCCAACAGCAACCAAAAGAACAACAAGATCGATTGGTTGCATTGCAAAAGCTACCTCGTCACTCTGAAGGGAAGGGGGTGGGATGGTGGCGGGGAGGGCAGGGGGCGGGGGAAGGTGGAGAGGAACACATGTAGAGATTAAGGAACGCTGCTTGCCTCCAGCACATCCACAGTCACTGTCCGTACCCCCTAATTCCCCAGCCACATGTTTCCCAGAATCACAGCCCACCCCAATTCCCCAGCCACATGCTCCCCACAATCACATCCCCCTCAATTCCCCCAGCCACATGCTCCCCACAATCACAGCCCCCCCCAATTCCCCCAGCCACATGCTTCCCAGAATTACAGCCCCCCCAATTCCCCCAGCCACATACTCCCCACAATCACAGCCCCCCCAATTCCCCCAGCCACATGCTCCCCACAATCACATCCCCCTCAATTCCCCCAGCCACATGCTCCCCACAATCACAGCCCCCCCAATTCCCCCAGCCACATGCTCCCCACAATCACATCCCCCTCAATTCCCCCAGCCACATGCTCCCCACAATCACAGCTCCCCCAATTCCCCCAGCCACATGCTTCCCAGAATTACAGCCCCCCCAATTCCCCCAGCCACATACTCCCCACAATCACAGCCCCCCCAATTCCCCCAGCCACATGCTCCCCACAATCACAGCCCCCTCAATTCCCCCAGCACATGCTCCCCACAATCACAGCCACACTCAATTCCCCCAGCCACATGCTCCCCACAATCACAGCCCCCCCAATTCCCCCAGCCACATGCTCTCCACAATCACATCCTCCTCAATTCCCCCAGCCACATGCTCCCCACAATCACAGCCCCCCCCAATTCCCCCAGCCACATGCTCCCCACAATCACAGCCCCCCCCCAATTCCCCCAGCCACATGCTCCCCACAATCACAGCCCCCCCCAATTCCCCCAGCCACATGCTTCCCAGAATCACAGCCCCCCCAATTCCCCAGCCACATGCTCCCCACAATCACAGTCCCCCCCAATTCCCCCAGCCACATACTCCCCACAATCACAGCCCCCCCCAATTCCCCCAGCCACATGCTCCTCACAATCACAGCCCCCCCAATTCCCCAGCCACATGCTCCCCACAATCACAGCCCCCGCAATTCCCCCAGCCACATACTCCCCACAATCACAGCCCCCCCAATTCCCCAGCCACATGCTCCCCACAATCACAGCCCCCGCAATTCCCCCAGCCACATACTCCCCACAATCACAGCCCCCCCAATTCCCCCAGCCACATACTCCCCACAATCACAGCCCCCCCCAATTCCCCCAGCCACATGCTCCTCACAATCACAGCCCCCCCAATTCCCCCAGCCACATACTCCCCACAATCACAGCCCCCCCCAATTCCCCCAGCCACATGCTCCTCACAATCACAGCCCCCCCAATTCCCCCAGCCACATACTCCCCACAATCACAGCCCCCCCAATTCCCCCAGCCACATGCTCCCCACAATCACAGCCCCCCCCAATTCCCCCAGCCACATGCTCCTCACAATCACAGCCCCCCCAATTCCCCCAGCCACATACTCCCCACAATCACAGCCCCCCCAATTCCCCCAGCCACATGCTCCTCACAATCACAGCCCCCCCAATTCCCCCAGCCACATGCTCCCCACAATCACAGCCCCCCCAATTCCCCCAGCCACATACTCCCCACAATCACAGCCCCCCCAATTCCCCCAGCCACATACTCCCCACAATCACAGCCCCCCCCAATTCCCCCAGCCACATGCTCCTCACAATCACAGCCCCCCCAATTCCCCCAGCCACATACTCCCCACAATCACAGCCCCCCCAATTCCCCCAGCCACATGCTCCTCACAATCACAGCCCCCCCAATTCCCCCAGCCACATACTCCCCACAATCACAGCCCCCCCAATTCCCCCAGCCACATACTCCCCACAATCACAGCCCCCCCAATTCCCCCAGCCACATACTCCCCACAATCACAGCCCCCCCAATTCCCCCAGCCACATGCTCCCCACAATAACAGCTCCTTGCAGTTGAAAGGCTGCAGCAGTGCAATTTGCAAGGGCTTTGTGCACATCCTTCAGCTGGAGGTGAGCTGAGTGCACTAGGACCCAGTGGCACCACAAGACCCGAGGTCAGTGCTGAGACCCAGGTCCGTGCTGCAAGTCGGACATCGGAGACCCTGCTGGGCAACAGCCCCCCACCCCCCACACACTCACAGAGCCACCACCGACCCAAGACAGAAAATGGCCGCAACAACAGGACACCCGCGAGTAGCAGAGCTGTCGGACGCTATGCACTTCCCTCCTCACTAACCCTCACTGATGGAGTGCCTGAATCGGACTTATATGGAGCATGTCTGTTTTGCGCCGATTCCGGATTGGTGAACGCGGTGGTGTGGTGAACCATCGTTGGTTCCCACTGGATAGTGCTGAGCCAGGGGCTGGCCAGTACTACAAGGATGTACATATGTTACTGTTGGGTTGTGCTATTGTTGCTGTTGGGGTTAGGGTGGGGTTGTTACACCTTTGTACTGGAGTGTTGTGGCACATCCCAGTCGGGCTCCGCCTCCTGGGAGAGGTATAAGAGTTCCTGCTCTGGCCGGGACCCCTTCAGTCTGGGATAGTGTATATAAGTTCTGGTAGCTTCGTTAACAGTAAATAAAAGCCTTTCATTTACTGAGCTTCAAGCCTCGTGTCTGAATAGCGCATCAATTTTATTGACTGTCGTTAAACTCTCGTTGAAAAAAAAAGAGAGAGTATGGAGCAAATTCTGAAGCTGGAACGCCTTACACTAGATCCACGTGCGGTGGGCGCTTCTAACACCTTCGACCACTGGCTGAAGTGTTTCGAAGACGACCTGGCAGCCTCCGCAGCGGTCACCACAGATGATGACAGACTCCGGGTCCTCCATGCGAGGGTAAGCGACACTGTCTACCTCGCGATCCGTGCGGCCACCGATTATACTAAGGCCCTCGAGCTTCTGAAGAAGCGCTATACTAAACCACCTAACGAGATACACGCCCGTTACCTCCTAGCCACTCGACGACGGCAGTCTGGCGAAACGATGGAGGACTATGCCAATGAGCTCCTACAGCGAGCCAGGGGCTGTAACTGCAAAGCTGTGTCGGCTGAGCAGAGCATGTACGACCTCGCCCGAGATGCGTTTGTGGCCGGGGTCGGATCGTCGTACAACCGTCTCAAACTGTTGGAAAAGGGTAACCTTGATCTTACCCAGGCCATCGAGTTAGCAGAGATGCTCGGGTCGGCCTCCAAAAGCTTAGTATTATATCCGGAGGACCATGTGGAGACAACGTGGCAGGAGCAGTCGCCAATCCCTCCTCGTCCCTCGGGTTCGAAATGCTGTGTAATGGCGTGCTCCCATTCGGGCCAGACGACGGCAGCAGCCCCGGGCGGCCCGCGGTGCTATTTCTGTGGAGGAGCGAAGCATACTCGGCAAAAGTGTCCCGCTAAAGCTGTGTTGTGCACCGCATGCGGTAAAAAAGGGCATTATTCAAAAGTGTGCCGATCTAAACCCAGGAACGGCAGTGCGGCCCACGATTCTTCAGAGCTCGGGTCTTCGTCGTCGAAGTCGTCGCGGGGTTCGTCCACGTGCGAGACCAGGACGACGCCATTACGGTCGACGGAGTCGGAGGAGTATGACCACCAGGGGTCGCTGAGTTTGGCGCCCTCACCCACGTGCGACTCATGGGGGCAGCCATGTTGGTCGACACTGACCACGAACGACCAGCAGGGGTCCTCCTCATCGACTTCAGCTGCCTGCAGTGGCGCTCATGAACCAACGGTGGCGTCGATCATCCTGGACCAGGCCAAGCCTCATAGACTTGACAAATCTATGATGAATATCCAGGTAAATGACCACGTGATTTATTGTCTGTTTGACAGCGGGAGCACTGAGAGCTTTATCCACCCAGACACTGTGAAGCGGTGTGGACTCCAGATTCAACCTGCCAAACAGACAATCTCTATGGCATCAAGGTCCCAGTCTGTTGCCGTGCTAGGGAGTTGCGTGGTAACCTTGAAGGTGCAAGGCACAGTTTACGAGCGTTTCAAGCTCCTTGTGTTGCCGTATTTTTGCACGCCAATACTTCTCGGACTAAACTTCATGGTCCACTTGAGGAGTGTAATCCTACAGTACGGTGGGCCACTCCCTTCACTGGCAGTGGGAAAACAGAAGCAGCCTCCAAATTGCCCAACGCGCCCCGCCTGCAGCCTCTCGACGCTGAAGATCACCACACCCTCCTTGTTCCAGAATCTTGTGCCAGGCTGCAAGCCCATCGTGACTAAAAGTAGGCGTTACAGCACTGAGGATCGGATCTTCATTAGATCTGAGGTTCAGCGGCTCCTCAAAGAAAGGATCATACAACCCAGTGCTAGTCCGTGGAGAGCGCAGGTTGTGGTGGTCAAGAGCGGGAACAAACCCCGGATGGTCATTGACTACAGTCAGACCATTAACCGATATACGCAGCTGGATGCGTACCCCCTCCCGCGCATATCTGATATGGTCAATCAGATTGCGCAGTACCGGGTGTTCTCCGCCATAGACCTCAAGTCTGCCTACCACCAAGAACAAAGAACAAAGAACAAAGAACAATACAGCACAGGAACAGGCCCTTCGGCCCTCCAAGCCCGCGCTGCTCCCCGGTCCAGGATTGAATCCTGAATCCAGGATCCCCGCCCAATTTTCCAGCCTATCTACATACCAATATCCTATCCACCGAGCTGTCCCCCACAGCTACGGTGCTTTGTTCATTACAACCTATTAACTCACCCCCACCCCCCCATTCCAGACCATGTGATCTCCAGGGAGAGGCGAAAACCCAGAGTGAAAAACCCCAGGGCCAATATGGGGAAAAAAAATCTGGGAAATTCCTCTCCGACCCCCTTAGGCGATCGAAACGAGTCCAGGAGATCACAATGGCCCTGATCGGAAAATGCTTCCCAACCCTAGTCATTTCCACTTCCACGAGAAACAAGGAACAATTAGCCCGCGCCACTCCCTGGTCCAAACTAGACCACTCTTTTGTATCCCTCCATTCCCACTCCGTTCATATAGCTGTCTAGATAAGTCCCCATTCGCCCAGAGGACCGACAATACATGGCTTTTGAGGCGGATGGTCGCTTGTATCACTTTCTCAGGGTTCCCTTTGGTGTCACCAATGGGGTCTCGGTCTTCCAGCGTGCTATGGACCGAATGGTGGACCAGAACGGGCTGCGGGCTACCTTCCCGTACCTGGATAATGTCACCATCTGCGGCCATGACCAGCAGGACCACGACACGAACCTCCTGAACTTCCTACGCACTGCATCTCGCCTGAACTTGACCTACAACAGGGAGAAGTGTGTGTTTCGCACGCGCCGTTTAGCCATCCTCGGATACGTGGTGGAAAACGGGGTCATTGGCCCTGATCCAGACCGTATGCGCCCCCTTTCTGAACTTCCCTTACCTGCTAGTGCAAAAGCACTGAGAAGATGCTTAGGCTTCTTCTCCTATTATGCGCAGTGGGTTCCTAACTATGCGGACAAAGCCCGTCCGCTAATTAAGTCCACGACTTTTCCCTTAACGCCAGAGGCCCGATTGGCCTTCGATAAATTGAAAGCAGATATCGCGAAAGCTACGATGCACGCTGTAGACGAGTCCATCCCCTTTCAGGTGGAGAGCGATGCATCTGATTTCGCCCTGGCCGCCACACGTAACCAGGCGGGCAGGCCCGTCGCATTTTTTTCCCGCACCCTCCAAGGCCCCGAAATTTGGCATTCAGCGGTGGAAAAGGAGGCCCAGGCCATTGTGGAGGCCGTCAGGCACTGGCGCCATTACTTGGCGGGAAAACGGTTCACCCTGATCACGGACCAGCGGTCCATGGCGTTCATGTTTAACAACACGCAGAGGGGCAAGATCAAGAATGACAAGATCTTGCGGTGGAGAATTGAACTCTCCACCGATAACTACGACATCATGTATCGTCCAGGGAAACTCAATGAGCCCTCGGATGCCCTCTCGCGTGGAACATGCGCTAGTATACAGGAGGACCGTTTGCACGCCCTCCATAATGACCTGTGCCATCCTGGGGTCACTCGGCTCTACCACTTTATAAAAGCCCGCAACCTGCCTTACTCGGTGGAGGACATCAGGTCAGTAACAAGGAGCTGTCGGGTTTGCGCGGAATGCAAACCGCACTTTTACCGACCTGACCGGGCACATTTAGTCAAGGCCACTCGTCCCTTCGAGAGACTGAGTGTCGGTTTTAAGGGCCCCCTTCCCTCAACAGATCGGAATGTGTACTTCCTCAATATCATTGACGAGTACTCTCGGTTCCCTTTTGTTGTTCCCTGCTCTGATACATCCGCTGCCACGGTTATCAAGGCATTCCGTGATCTCTTTACCCAGTTCGGGTACCCCGCCTACATCCATAGCGACAGGGGCTCGTCGTTCATGAGCGATGACTTGAGGCAATTCCTGCTCTCCTACGGGATTGCCTCTAGGAGGACCACGAGCTACAACCCGAGGGGTAATGGACAGGTGGAACGCGAGAATGCTACAGTCTGGAAGGCTGTCTTACTGGCGTTGAAGTCAAAAGGTCTTCCAGTCTCCCGTTGGCAAGAGGTGCTCCCTGATGCGCTCCATTCTATTCGCTCCCTCCTGTGTACGGCAACCAATGCTACTCCCCACGAGAGGATGTTCTCATTCCCTCGGAAGTCTTCCTCGGGGACCTCATTACCGTCTTGGTTGACGTACTCAGGACCCGTCCTCCTGCGGCGACATGTAAGGGCCTGCAAGTCTGACCCGTTGGTCGAACAGGTCCATCTCCTCCACGCCAACCCTCAGTATGCATATGTGGCATACCCTGACGGGCAAGAGGACACGGTCTCGATCCGAGACCTGGCGCCAGCAGGGGACGTAGCAACCCCTGTCGCTCCCATACCCCCTGTAACAAACCCTTTATCTCTTGTTTCTTCCCTGGGCACGGCGCGGGCAGCATCGGGACCATTGCTTAACCATTTTACTCCCATGTACAGCTTGCCTGAGCCCAGAAGATGGTCTCCACCGCAGGGCGTGTCAGGATCCCCTGGACTACCGTCACCTCAGGGTCAACCGGCCTGTGAGTCCGTGGAAGAACAGCTGGACGCCGCCTTGGGGAGAACGCCACCGCAAGTGCCTACTCCGGTGTCACCGCCGGTATTGAGGAGGTCACAACGACGGTGCGGTCCCCCTGACCGTCTGAACTTGTAGACTGCTGACACTTTATTCTGTTTTTTTGTACCCCGCCGGCCTTTGTTCTCAAAGGAGGGGTGAATGTGGTGAACCATCGTTGGTTCCCACTGGATAGTGCTGAGCCAGGGGCTGGCCAGTACTACAGGGATGTACATATGTTACTGTTGGGTTGTGCTATTGTTGCTGTTGGGGTTAGGGTGGGGTTGTTACACCTTTGTACTGTAGTGTTGTGGCACATCCCAGTCGGGCTCCGCCTCCTGGTAGAGGTATAAGAGTCCCTGCTCTGGCCGGGACCCCTTCAGTCTGGGATAATGTATATAAGTTCTGGGAGCTTTGTTAACAGTAAATAAAAGCCTTTCATTCACTGAGCTTCAAGCCTTGTGTCTGAATAGCGCATCAGGTGGTAAAGGAGGAAGTGCCGGTAAGATTGGGCGTGCAGCCCATTAATTCAATTTAAATGCATGCAAATGCATTTAAATGGCTGTCGCGCCCAAAGGTCCCGAACGCGTCCATTTTCGGGCCTTGGTAAAGGGGGAGCCAGCGCGGAGGCGGGCGCGGATTGCGCTACTCACCTCATGCCCGGCTTTACCAAGTTTTCGCGCCCGAAAACGGGCGCAACGCGATGGTAAAATCGGGCCCTTTGGGTCGAATGGCCTCCTTCTGCGCTGTAGGGGTTCTATGATTACCAATTACGCCCAGTCCTGTTTTCCCATCTCCCCTTTGTTCATTTGCCCATGTTGGCACCCATTCAGGGAAAGAAATTAATTTTAAAATTCTCATCGGGTCAGGAGGCAGAAAGCAAAACAGTGATGGTTCGTTTTGTTTGGCAGGTTTGAGCTTCGAGCTCCTTACTGAGGAAGAAAATGAACTGTAAACGATGAGTCACTGATCGCTATTCTCCATTAACTCTCAGTGAAGAGAAAGCCGAAGAAAATAAAGGCACATTCCCCTTCCGATTATAAATTTCTGATGATTGGAATTTTACATTTAAAGACCATAATACTGGTGCAATTGCCCACAAGGAGCTCCCTGTTCACAGTGAACAGACATTCCGGAGAGTGTTGCGGGGAGGGTGGGGGAAAGATGATGATTATTGACAGCGTTTACAAGTTCAACACTGGGAGGGGTGAGTGCAGGGAGGGAGATTGGAACAATTAGCCTGATCTATACATGATTGAGTATTAATCAAGGGGTCATTCTTTTATTTTGGTGATGCTGATTTTCTGCAACAGGAGGGCTAGAAAACTGTGGGGCACGGGTGATGTTAGACATTTAGGGATGTGAGCACTTTTGGTTTCAATTCCTTGTTACGAGTACAATTCTGGAAAATTGCCTGACTCTGAATGGTATGAAAGTGTGGTTGCTGGATATATATATGAGTTTGTTGGAAGAATTGAGCACATCGCGTTCTATTCTTGCAACTGATCAGATAACAGAAGTCAAAGTGTAGAAGCAGCCTGTCTATTCGCTCAGATCATCATGGGGTAAGACAGATTTTCTTGTGTCTATACTGTGTATAGTCAGCTGTAGCTCAGTGCTATCACTGCTGCCTCAGAGTCAGGGTGTTGTGGGTTCCTTTCACTTACAGCAATGACATGAACATTAGGAACGCATTCAGACTTTCGATCCCCTCAATGTGGTGCTATTATCTCAGTGAATGTTCTTCCCTCACACTGACAGCGCTCAGTAATGATACAGGCAATCTTCCAACTGAACCCCCAGCCCTCCTGAGACAGCATCAGGAGAGTTCACTGACTCTGCATATTATCGCTCTGAAATGAGCCAAGCCACAGGGAGTCTGTGAGCTGCCAGCAGCCAGACAGGAGTCAGATATTCGCCGTATCCCTGAGGACTATCACAGCCCTTTCCTCACTGCGAGTCATCATCAGCCTCCCGTATTGAATCGGCAGCTGGCATTCAGGCATCACCAGCTCCCTGAGTTGTTCGCCCTCATGTAGGAGGGGCCATGTCCAGAAGGGTCACCCACGTGTCCTACCTAATCCTGGACCACAATGTCACAACACATCTCTCACCCTCCTGCCCATGAGGATGGGACCACTGAAGTCTCTTTCAGGAGCCATTTGAGTTTTCTGGTCGCAACTAAAGTCTCACATTCGGATGGTGAGATGGGCATTGGGAAGTGGGGGCAGGGGGGGTGGGGGGGGGGGAAATGCAATAGGACCACTACTGCAGGAGTTGGGGCCCTGGGGAGAGGTGAACCCTTTGGCCCTTCTTTCCAAGGCACTAGGTCTGCCAGCCCTCTCACAGAGACCTGAGGCTGAGCCTTGGCTGTAGCTCTGTGGGGAGCTGATTATGCAAAGGGCTAACACCTAAGGGCCCATCAGTGTTACAAGCATAAATCTCTGCTTACAAACTCAGCATAATTGGTTCCTCCCTCAGGGTTAGGCTGCGTTAATAAGCTTCCTGGTAAGTCAAGCGGCAGCCATTAGAGAGCTCATTGCTGTCATCCCTCTATAATAAAACTCAGTGGAGAGTAAATCCTCAGCTGCAGCCCCACCCCTA
The DNA here is from genome assembly GCF_964213995.1 of Mustelus asterias. NCBI lineage: Eukaryota > Metazoa > Chordata > Chondrichthyes > Carcharhiniformes > Triakidae > Mustelus > Mustelus asterias. The sequence goes on along the minus strand of NW_027590266.1, from coordinate 247,008 downwards.
CCTCGCCACTCAGGAGGGGACTGGTACAGGCTTTGTCATGTGGGCACCCACCCACCCATCCATAACAGCTGCCCAAGCCGCATAGCACAGAACAAGACTCCCCTCACCCCCCACTGACCACACAGACACAGCCCACCTCACACAGCGCCCCCTCAACATCCTGCCCCAGCACCACCCCCCCCCCCCCCCCGACCTCACAGATTCCTGGGAACAGATTTACAAACTTACAGACCTCCAACATCAACCCCCTCCAGTGCCCTCTCTCTCCTCGGTATCCCTGGTGGATACTGGAGATACGCATCCAACCTCCTCGGAGGAGGGCATGGCATCAGGGTTTCTGTTTATCAAGCGCGGTAGTGAATCGCGCCAGAGTGATGTCACGCTGGCTGGGTGGGAAGATACAGTAAAGGTGGACAATGTGTCGTGATGCCTGCTAATGATATGGAAATGAATGCAGATGCAGATCAGGCTAGTTCCCTTCCTGGGAGATCACATGAAGGGGACGGGGAAGATCGCAAACTGACATCTCCCTGTGGAGAATCACACTTCTGGCATCTTGTGAGATTTAGCGGCCATTCCGGCAATTGGACCCATGGCTAATGGAGCCGCTACATTGTTGTTTGGTTGCCACATTTCTCTTGTTGCAGGAGCAAATGGACTTGACCAGTGATTTGTTGCCAGATAAATGCACTGGGATATCGAAAGATTGTGGAAAGCATTATAAAAATGTAATATTATTTTAACGTATTCTACCCTTTATATGAGGCTAATTAAAACAGAGGGTTGGGAAGTGTTCTGAAATAGACAGCAACTGACACCCAAAAATATTTACCCCTCCCCAATAACATTCACCCCCTCCCCTGACAATAGTCACCCCCTCCTCTGACAATGTTCACCCTCCCCTGGCAATATTCACCCCCTCCCCTGACAATGTTCACCCTCCCCTCCCCAGACAATGATCACCCCCTCCCCTGACAATAGTCACCCCCTCCTCTGACAATATTCACCCCTCCCCTGACAATATTCACCCCCTCCCCTCCCCTGACAATCTTCACGCTCCCCTGACAATGTTCACCCTCCCCTCCCCAGACAATGTTCACGCTCCCCTCCCCAGACAATGATCACCCCCTCCCCTCCCCAGACAATGTTCACCCCCTCCCCTCCTCGACACTGTTCAGCTCCTCCCCCTGACACTGTTCACCTCCCCCTGACACTGTTCAGCTCCTCCCCCTGACACTGTTCACCCCTCCCTGACACTGTTCACCCCTCCCCCAGCAATGTTCACCCCTCCCTGACGCTGTTCACCCCTCCCTGACACTGTTCACCCCTCCCTGACACTGTTCACCCCTCCCTGACACAGTTCACCCCTCCCTGACACTGTTCACCCCTCCCTGACACTGTTCACCCCTCCCTGACACTGTTCACCCCTCCCTGACACTGTTCACCCCTCCCCCGGCAATGTTCATTGATGAATCAGCTGGAGAGCATTGGGTCCGGTCACTACCCCGAGGAAATCGTTCAGTGACGTCCTGCATCTGAAATGCTTGATCTCCAACAACCACAACCATCTTCCTTTGTGCTGGGTAACAGTGCTGAGGCAAGCGATTAGTGCTCTGGGACTGGATCCTGGTTGGAATACATGTAGATGGGGCCTATCAATCCTCCCACCACCTCACACCATCACCCCTATCCCCCACCAATAAACCCCCATTCATTCCCACAGTACCTTAGAGCCCTGATGCCAGATTTTACCAATCAAACTCCCACCATGCTTTCCTCTCAGACCCTCCATGTCAACTCACCCTGTATCCAGAATGGGAAGTGCTCAAAGAGCCATTCTGAGATGGAATTACAGACTTCACTATATATGACACACTCTCATTGGTAAAAAAACATTCAATACTCTTAAATCTTTCAAGTTCTTAGCCCCTTATAAAAACAAACATTTGTATTCATAGCCCAACATCAAATACAGCAAACCCATCATGAGTTCTGGGAGCTGTCAGCCAAATTATGAACTTTCAGGCCATCCCACTGTGATAATGATAGGTTGTGGAATCAGTCAGATAGCAGTAATATAAAAATGTTAATCCTCAGGCCGAAGTCACTAACAGGTTTGAAATTGCAAGAACCGATTTCTTTCAACTCAGAGACACAGCAGGATTTCTTTGAAAATTTAAAGAGCAGTGATCAAAGCTGGGAATCGAACCCGGGTCCCTGGTGCTGTGAGGCAGCAGTGATAACTGCTGTGCCACCATGCCGCCCCAAACATACTGATCAAAACTTTGGAATTAGTTTCTTTGATTTGACTTATTATTGTCACATGTATTAGTATACAGTGAAAAGTATTGTTTCTTGCACGCTATACAGACAAAGCATACCGTTCATAGAGAAGGAAAGGAGAGAGTGCAGAATGTAGTGCTACAATCATAGCTAGGGTGCAGAGAAAGATCAACTTAATGCAAGGTAGGTTCATTCAACAGTCTGATAACAACAGGGAAGAAGCTGTTCTTTTGCCGGTTGGTATCTTTTTTGTATCTTTTTCCCGGTGGAAGAGAGTATGTTGTGGGGTCTTTGATTATACTGGCTGCTTTCCCAAGGCAGCGAGAAGTGTAGACAGAGTTAATGGATGGGAGGCTGGTTTGCATGATGGACTGGGCTTCGTTCATGACCCTTTATAGTGTTCTTGGGCAGAGCAGGAGCCATACCAAGCTGTGATACAACCAGAAAGGTTGCTTTCTATGGTGCATCTGTAAAAGTTGGAGAGAGTCCCAGCAAACATGCCAAATTTCCTTAGCCTTCTGAGAAAAAAGAGGTGTTGGTGTTCTTTCTTAACTATAGCGTCAGCGTGGAGGGACCAGGACAGATTGTTGCTGATCTGGACACCTCAAAGCTTGAAGCTCTCGACCATTTCTACTTCCTTCCCATTGATGCAGACAGGGGCATGTCCTCCACTACGCTTCTTGAAGTCGATGACTATCTCCTTCATTTTGTTAACATTGAGGGAGAGATTATTGTCATCGCACCAGTTCACCAGATCATCATCTTGTTAAAAATGTAGATGGATTATTTTAATTATTTTCAAATAAACCAAAGGGAACAGCAAATGCAGAATCAAATACGTTTTCTGTTTGTATCTTGTGACCAACATTATTGGGTAAAATTGTTTGCCCGAATTAGAACTTTTATAGTTGTAGTATTTCTGAACATGTCGTCATTAGAGGATTAGTTAAAAATGAAAGTGCCTTCAGGAGGATATAAAAAGTTGGTACACCTGAACAGGGATACACAACCAAAAAGGTTTGGGATCCACAGGTGTAGGTAAATGGATTTTGAGTGAGTTAAAAACTTGCACATTGTGAAAACATAGAAACAGGATACATTGCACAAGTGATATTGGCAATAATTCACTTGGAATTTCAGTGCTGAGATTCACCAATCTTGACCAATACTGGAATATAAATTAAATATTTTGCATCATTGTGGTACAATAGCATTGTGAAATATCCCAAATCTGTTATCTTGTGTTAACCAAAGGCAAGGGTTAGAATTAATTCCAAGAATCAAAAATGCAAAATAGACAAATAACAGTTGTTGACAAGGTGGTTTATGAAAGTTTTTTTCCCTTACAGTAACAGACAGGAGGATTTGTTGAAAGTGAAGCTCGATCAGCTTCAATGTCACTTCACGTGGGCGCCACAGAAAGAAAACATTGACTTGGATGATATGAAGCAAAGATTAGAAGATTCAATACAGCTTGATGTGAAATATCGAGCCAGGTCTTACAACCAACTCGCTTTTGTAAACTATTTGCAAGGAAACTGTGAGGAGGCGATTCAAAACTTACAGGAAGCTGAAAGAATTCTGAGGGCCAATAATAAGGATGACGTTGAAAAAAGAATCATCGTCACCTATGGAAACCGTGCCTGGGTCAATTATCACATGGGACAACTGACAGAGGCTCAGTCCTACCTCGACAAACTGGAGAGGATCTGTCAACAATTTCCTGATGCCTCTCGGTATACAGCAATGATACCTGAAGTGTACGGGGAGAAGGGTTGGGCACTGCTGAGCTCTGCTGCTCGATATTATGAAGATGCAAAGGAATGTTTTAAAAAGGCTCTGGAGGAAGCTCCGGATAACACGGAATGGATTTTTGGATATGCTACTGCCCTATCACGTCTGGAATGGTTTTCTGGTACTCCAGAGAGTCGTGGGCCTAGTGAAGCAATGAAGCAGTTGAGACGTGTGCTGGAGCTTGATCCAGATCACACTGAAGCCATGGTGCTGCTGGCTCTAAAACTACAACAGTTCAATCAGAAGGAAGAAGCATTGAAATTCATTGAGGAAGCGTTGCAGAAATCCCCTGATCTTCCATACGTGCTTCGTTATGCTGCAAAGTTTTACAGAACGAAAGGAGATGTGGAAAAAGCTGTGGATCTGTTGAAGAAAGGATTAGAAATTACCCCAAACTCTTCCTTCTTATACTATCAAATAGGTATGTGTTACAAGAACCAACTAATCCAGTTGATCAAAATTCCAGGCAACAAGGACCCTCAAAATCCCATTTTTCAACAGAAGGTTGCACTGATTAATCAATGCAAGCAGCATTTTGGAGAAGCATCGATACTCAAGCAATCATTTATTATCACAAAACTAGCATTTGCAGAAATCTGTGCAATGAATGAAGAATATCGCGAAGCGGAAGAGATCTACAAAACCTTACTGGAATTGGAAAATATTACTCCAGAAGATAAGCAGGAAATATATATTGGGGCTGCAAAATTTGAATTGTTCCACAAAAAATCAGAATCAAATGCCATCAAATATTATTTGGAAGGATTCAAAATGAAACGTGACTCACAATCAGGAGAAAAGTGTCGCACCAACTTGGAGAAGATGGCTAAAAAACTACTTTCCAAGGTTCCAAGAGATACCAAGGCTTTTTGCATTCAGGGGATCTTGGATGGGGACGAGAGCGCAGCTATTGAATGCTTTGAAAAGGTCTTGGAGTTTGAACTTGGCAATGAAGATTAGTTGTGTGTTGCCCCTGAGTTAAGCATTTCCATGCAGGCTTACAAAGAATTTTCCAGCTCACATATTTGAAAAAATCATTAATATTCTGTAACATATAAAGAGATTGGCTGGGGAACATTATCACTTATTTCCTGTGGGCACTTTCTTTCAAATTCACATTTTATTCATGCATGTATAATATTCAAATGATAATCTTTCTGCAAATCTTCAAAATCTCGGTGTTTTATTCAGGAATACTGACCACATTGATGCACTAACCAAGTAGCATATTATTTCCTTACCCTTTGACCTTCTGTTCTATGTGGCAAGAACAAAACATTTGATTTTGAGAGTAAGAGTTGATTGAGTCAATTGGATGGTTATTATGAATGTTAGGAGTTGTTTCTATAATAATAGACAATTCATAGGCCTGATTTTAACTCCAGATCTATTTTTGTTGGGTGTGTAATGAGGGGATTTAGAACCCCCCGACAGAAGCCAGGCTTGGGGTATTTTAAAAGCTTAGTTTCATTCTTGTGCCATCAGTGTACCTCTTGTCGATACAATGTGCATGGAGGTGAGTTGAAGGGGATACTGGGGAGGGTCCCATGCTTTGGAAAAAGCAAGTCCATAGCAGACAATCTCTAAACCCTCCTCCTGGGGTCTGATGGGGAACTTGTGTCCAAAGGAAAGTGAAACACATCCCCCTCTTGACATCCTGATTCTCTCTCTTCAGCCTGTTGGAAAACCTGTAGCAGCCCCCCCAACCACGGCAATATCACAATCGGGGCCCAACAATGTCACCACAACCCAGTCCGTGTATGTTAATGAGGGCCCCACCCACTTTAACCTAGTTTCCACCAAGTGGGTTGATTTAAAATCACCTCCGTCAAATTCGAATGTAACCGAGGTAACTGGGAGGTAGATATAAACTGAAGGCCAAATAGAGATAACATACGTGTTTTATAATGATCATTATCTGTTTATTGTGTTTTAATAGCAAACTACATGACGCATTCCAGCTGGTATTATAAGCTTCAATACACTCTGTGTGATTTATACTCTGCTGATGGTAATGACAGTGTAATAACAATATCCAATCCAGCCTGTAGTGGGTATAATAAAACCACTCTGCCACCCTATCTCTCACTTGCTGCCTCTTCTCAGGAAAGTTGCCCATTGGGTGAAAGGCTTTCCACATGTAACACTGGAGGAAGGGCCAACAGTCAGTGCAGCCCCTTCAGATAAAGCAACTCTTGATTCTGTTGCTCTGAGGATTTGCTGACAGACGATCAGACTCCCATCCAGAGCGTTCACTCAGATCTCAGTCTCTGTCACTGGGAGTCTCCCTGTCCTGTAACTTGTCAGCTTCACCAACTCTTCATCAAACCATCCCAGACCCTCACTGGCCAACACAGAGCAGCTCGGACAATACCCGGGAAAGACCATTTTCTACCGACTGTCACCATCTCACTGAAGGGGAAAGCAGTAAATGGGGGAAGGCTAAAGGATATAAAAATGGGTTAAATTGGGTTAAAAATAATAAAACACAATGGCTGCAGATACTGATTTTATAAACAGAGATTTTAATTGTAATTGTTTAATCTGAGATGGAATGTTAAAATATCCAATAAATGAATCTGTGGCTACGATGTGAATTGTGCTGTTGATCTGGGTGAATGAGGACAGTTAGTGCTGCAGAATATGGTGTGGAAAACATCAGCAAAATAATTTCTGGGATTTGGTGATCTTTATGGTCACTTGTCATCATTTAGAAAACAACATTTCACTCATTTCATTCCGGGCAACACACAGCAACTTGTGAAAAAGCAGCAAAGCCTGTTTTATATTAACTGCCCCTCTCACAGATAAAGGAAGACACTAAATGGATGAAAGTTAAGAGGATGTCAAAGAGGAGGTTAAATTTCATTAATGTTTTTCAATACAAGCACCGATTTTAACAACATTAGTCACACATGTCAATGATATTTGTCTCCCAGAACCCAAACCGTGATGATTCTCTGCCAATCAGAATAGTTCCCAATCTCCATTTGCCCCTTTGACAATTTTTCTGAAGCCAAAGTCAAATTCATTGAAAGTTTTGATTCCTCCCAGTCGTAGATTCCCTGCTTCTGATTGGATCCAGATGCTTCAAAATGTAAAATAATCATGAATTCTCAAATGTTAGAGAGTAATTTATAATTAAATGGAACCCATGCTCCTTTTTCATCAGAACATGAAAAGAAAATCCAATCAGGGCACTCATTGTAGAACCCAAACCTCTGGAAAATGCAAAAATAATTTGGACAATGGAAAGTGTTCTAAGTTTTGTGTCTCACTGTGAGGTCTGGAGGTTTGTATGGATGAAAATAAACCGTTTATCATCAAAATACAACTATATACAGTTCCGGGCCAGATTAGAAACTGCCAGGTATATTATGAAATGAGCTTAGACCCTAACTTTCACATTTAATTTTAGCATTAGGGTGAGCATGATGTGTTTCACTCCAGGTGACCCACCAGGAAGCTTTTACCAAAACAAACTTTATTTAAGAACACAGTTAGAATGTAACAAAAAGAATGAGCATAACTGTTACCAATTAAAATAGTTAAACATGACAAGGCATAAATCTTAGCAGCTAGCTATCTCCATTGTTTCAATGTAGCAGTATCCCCACATAGATATAAATCCCTTCTTTGAACCAGTTAGCTCAGAAAACCAAATATGCTCATGTGGCTACTAGATTTCTGGCCTTCCAACTACTCTGGAGGTTGATCAAGACAGATGCTTGTCTTCTAATTCTCATGAAGCAACTCCCAGAGAAAGCTCCACCCCCAAACAGCAGAATCATAGAGAAAGAGATTTACTTCCGAGCTGATTCCCATCTCCAAACCTTAGAAAGCGGAAAAGATAAGCCCTTCTTCTCCCAAAAAGCAACTGACCTTGAGTTCTCTGCATTAGCCTAGTTATACCCAGTCATATGTCCTCCCCTATCAATCAAACATGTCAAGCCCGACTCTGCAACATCCCAGGGGAAAACACAAAATAACAGAACCCTGCATTAAAACAAACAATGTCACAATTAAGATCAATTAGGTTGCTGCAGTGACAAAACTGTTTTGCTGCGCATGGATAGAATGGCTGTGATAATTTAACAAAACAAACTGCTGCAACAGATGCTGCACGAAAGACATGGCAAATGCATTTCTTAAAGACACAGCAGCGTAACAATACACGGGAAGGTGAGGGCAGGAATGGAGTAAGGTGGAGAATGAATGTGTGGCTGAGGGACTGGTGCAGGGGGCAGGGATTCAGGTTCCTGGACCATTGGGAACTCCTTAGGGGCAGGTGTGACCTGTACACAACAAACAGGTGGCACTTGAATCCCAGGGGGACCAATATCCTGGCGGGAAGGTTGGCTAAGGCTACTGGGGAGAGTTTAAACTAGATAGGTTGGGGGGAGGGGATTGAGACGAGGTGACTGGGAGCGAGGAAGTTAGCTCGCAGACAGAGAAGGGTTATAAACGGTGCAAGAGGGAGGATGGACGGGGGATAGAGAAGGAGAGAGCTCAGACCAAAGGATTGAGATGTGTTTACTTTAATGCCAGGAGTATAGTGAATAAAGGGGATGTGCTCAGAGCGTGGATCGATGCCTGGAAGTGTGATGTGGTGGCCATTACGGAGACTTGGATGTCTCAGGGACAGGACTGGATACTCCAGGTGCCGGGATTCAGATGTTTCAGGAAGGACAGGGAGGAAGGCAAGAGAGGGGGTGGAGTGGCACTGCTGATCAGGGATAGTGTCACAGCTGTAGAGAGGGTGTATGCTGTGGAGGGATTGTCTACAGAGTCTCTGTGGGTGGAAGTTCAGAGTGGGAAGGGGTCGATCACTTTGCTGGGAGTTTTCTATAGGCCACCCAATAGTAACAGGGAGGTGAAGGAGCAGATAGGGAAACAGATCCTGGAGAGTTACAATAATAGCAGAGTTGTTGTGATGGGAGACTTTAATTTCCCAAACATAGATTGGAATATCCCGAGGGTAAGGGGATTGGATGGGGAGGAGTTCGTTAGGTGTGTTCAGGAGGGTTTCCTGACACAGCATTTGGACAAGCCTACAAGAGGAGAGGCTGTACTTGATCTGATACTGACCAATGAACCTGGACAGGTGTCAGATCTCTCAGTGGGAGAGCATCTCGGGGATAGCGATCATAACTCTATCTCCTTTATGCTTGCATTGAAAAAAGAGAGGATCAGGCAAGCTCGGAAAGCGTTTATATGGAGTAAGGGGAAATATGAAGACATAAGGCAGCAAATTAGAGGAGTAAGTTGGAAGGAGGTATTCTCGGGGAAATGTACTGAAGAGAGGTGGCAGTTTTTCAAGGAATGTCTGTCTAGAGTTCTACAGGACAACGTTTCGAGCAGACAGGGAGGAGTTGGTAGGTTAAAGGTACCGTGGTGCATGAAAGCTGTGTGGGACCGAGTCGAGAAGAAAAGGAAAGCATACAAAAGGTTCAGAGAGCTTGGCGAAGATAGGGATCTAGATGAGTATACGGCTTGTACGAAGGGACTAAAGAAGGAACTTAGGAGAGCCAGAAGGGGTCACGAGAAGGGCTTGGCAGGTAGGATTAAGGAAAACCCTAAGGCGTTCTATAAATATGTGACGAGGAAAAGGATGAGACGTGAAGGAATAGGGCCTATAAAAGGTGAAGGCGGGAAAATCTGTATGGAACCAGTAGAAATGGCAGAGGTGCTTAATGAGTATTTTGCCTCGGTTTTCACAGAAGAGAAGGACCTGGGTGGATGTACTGCGGGCTTGCGGTGGACTGAAAAGATTGAGTATGTGGAATTGAACAAAGAGGTTGTGCTGGAATCTTTGAATGGCATCAAGATACATAAGTCGCCGGGTCTGGATGGGATGTACCCCGGGTTGCTGTGGGAGGCGAGGGAAGAGATTGCAGAGCCTCTGGCGATGATCCTTGCGTCGTCGATGGGAACAGGAGAGGTGCCGGAGGATTGGAGGATTGCGGATGTGGTTCCTATTTTCAAGAAAGGGAATAGGGATAGCCCAGGAAATTACCGACCGGTGAGTCTAACCTCAGTGGTTGGTAAGCTGATGGAGAAGATCCTGAGAGACAAGCTTTATGAGCATTTAGAGAGGTTTAGTATGCTCCAGAATACTCAGCATGGCTTTGTCAAAGGCAGATCGTGCCTTACGAGCCTGGTGGAGTTCTTCGAAAATGTGACATTAACGAAGGGAAAGCGGTAGATGTGGTTTATATGGATTTTAGCAAGGCGTTCGATAAGGTCCCCCATGCAAGGCTACTAGAAAAAGTGAGAGGGCATGGGATCCAAGGTGCTGCTGCCCTGTGGATCCAGAACTGGCTTGCTCAAAGGAGGCAGAGAGTGGGTATAGATGGGTCTTTTTCCAAATGGAGATCGGTCACCAGTGGTGTGCCCCAGGGATCTGTTCTGGGACCCTTGCGGTTTGTCATTTTCATAAATGACCTGGATGAGGAAGTGGAGGGATGGGTTGGTAAGTTTGCCGACGACACGAAGGTTGGTGGGGTTGTGGATAGCCTGGAGGGATGTCAGAAGTTACAGAGGGACATAGATAGGATGCAAGACTGGGTGGAGAAGTGGCAGATGGAGTTCAACCCAGATAAATGCGTAGTGGTCCATTTTGGCAGGTCAAATGGGATGAAGGAGTACAATATAAACGGAAAGACTCTTAGTACTGGAGAGGATCAGAAGGACCTTGGGGTCCAGGTCCATAGGACTCTAAAATCGGCCCCGCAGGTGGAGGAGGTGGTTAAGAAGATGTATGGTGTGCTGGCCTTTATCAATCGAGGGATTGAGTTTTGGAGTCCGGGGTAAAGATGCAGCTATATAAGACCCTCGTCAGACCCCACTTGGAGTACTGTGCGCAGTTCTGGTCACCTCATTACAGGAAGGATGTGGAAAAGATTGAAAGGGTGCAGAGGAGATTTACAAGGATGTTGCCTGGATTGAGTAGCATGCCTTATGAGGATAGGCTGAGGGAGCTCGGTCTTTTCTTCTTGGAGAGACGTAGGATGAGAGGAGACCTAATAGAGGTATATAAGATGTTGAGAGGCATAGATCGGGTGGACTCTCAGAGGCTTTTTCCCAGGGCGGAAATGGCTGCTACAAGAGGACACAGGTTTAAGGTGCTGGGGGGTAGGTACAGGGGAAATGTTACGGGGAAGTTTTTCACACAGAGGGTGGTGGACGAGTGGAATCGGCTGCCGTCAGTGGTGGTGGAGGCAAACTCAATAGGGTCTTTTAAGAGACTCCTGGATGAGTATATGGGACTTAATAGGATGGAGGGTTATAGGTAGGCCTAAAAGTTTGGGATATGTTTGGCACAACTTGTGGGGCCAAAGGGCCTGTTTTGTGCTGTAGTTTTTCTATGTTTCTATGTTTCTATCTCCAAATTAGAGCCTAAACCAGTGCTATCTTCATTCCAAATTCTCTCAGACTCTCTCTCGGCGCAGTCAACCGACAGGTGATTCTCTGCATCAAAATATGGATGGTGCTGTTTCTTCAGTCCCATTTTAACCCTTACTAACTCAAACACACTGACATTACACCTGAAAATTCATGTGGGAGAGCGAGTGTCTCTTGAGCAGGCAGTGAATGACCTCCCTGTGGGAAACGTAAAGGAGAACATGCCCCTGTCTACATCAACGGGGACAAAGTGGAAAGGATCGAGAGCTTCAAGTTTTTAGGTGTCCAGATCACCAACAACCTGTCCTGGTCCCCCCATGCTGACAGTATAGTTACGAAAGCCCACCAACGCCTCTACTTTCTCAGAAGACTAAGGAAATTTGGCAAGTCAGCTACGACTCTCAGCAACTTTTACAGATGCACCATAGAAAGTACTATTTCTGGTTGTATCACAGCTTGGTATGGCTCCTGCTCTGCCCAAGACCGCAAGGAACTACAAAAGGTCGTGAATGTAGCCCAATCCATCACACAAACAAGCCTCCCATACACTGACTCTGTTGACACTTCCTGCTGCCTCGGCAAAGCAGTCAGCATAATTAAGGACCCCACACACCCTGGACATTCTCTCTTCCACCTTCTTCCATTGAGAAAAAAATACAAAAGTCTGAGGTCACGCACCAGCTGACTCAAGAACAGCTTCTTCCCTGCTGCCGTCAGACATTTGAATGGACTTACCTTGCATTAAGTTGATCTTTCTCTGCACCCAAGCTATGACTGTAACACTACATTCTGCACTCTCTCCTTTCCTTCTCTATGAACGGTATGCTTTGTCTGCATAGCACGCAAGAAACAATACTTTTCACTGTATGTTAATACATGTGACAATATTAAATCAGATCAAATCAAATTAAATCAAATCAAAGAGGTGTAGGCAGGCCGGTGAATCAGAAGCCACCTGCCATCGAGCCGACATGAGTCCCAGGTCCGAAAGGATTTGGCTAAGTGGTGCACACTACGTTACAAAAACCCACCATCGCCATTGGTGGGCACAAAGCCACCTTTGCTGCCCGCCATCATACTTTGCTGAACGATGGGAAAATTCCATCCGTGTTCTTTTGTGAGAGACAATCGAATAGATTGAATGTCTCTGTGTGGATCACATTCACAAATAAAACATCACGTCAATCTGAGTGTCGCCATGACAGCATGAGGTCAGAGGCTTCCCGCACAGCAGGAGGTCCTCACGTGGACACCAGTGCAATGATTGGATGCTCCGCAGAGTGGATTGGAGCTGATTGCAGTCGATGGACTCCCCAATTGGAGGGTTACTTATTTCAAAAGGGCAATAACCACCCGTGTTATAGATCTGAATGTTCTGATCCGCTGTCATAAAAAAATAAAGGAATAAACATTAATTAAGGGAAGATTATTTTGTTTCCATTGATAATTGATCATTAACTTTTGGTTTAATTTCCCTGTGTCAAGTCCAATTCCAACAAAACCAGTGGACTTTGAATGGTGTGAAATGTGTGGTTGGAGGACATATCTATACACGTCTGTGTGTGTCTGTTGGAAGAATTGAGCACATCACATTCTGTTCTTCCAGCTACTCAGACAACAGAAGTCAAAGTGAAGAAGCAGCCTGTCTATTTGCTCAGATCATCATGGGGTAAGACAGATTTTCTTGTGTCAATAGTGTGTAGAGTATAGTCAGCTGTAGCTCAGTGCTATCACTGCGGCCTCAGGGTGTTGTGGGTTCCTGTCACGCCGGAGACTTGAGCACATAATCCAGGCCTATTCTCAATGCAGTGACGAGGGAGCACTGCATTGCCTGAGGTCCCACATTTCAGATGAGATCTAAATCAAGGCAGCGTCTGCCTCTCAGTGACACTACATCAGAGAAAAGGTAAGGATGTTCTCCAAGTGTTTGAGTCCATATTTATCTCTTAGCCGAAATCGCTAAAACAAATGATCTAGTCATGATCACGTTGTGTTTTTTGGGATCTTGCTGTGTAGAAGCTGGCTGACACATTTCCCATATTATAATAGTGACAGCAAATCATTCACCAGAATGAGCATTGGGACCTCCTGAGGATTGCGAATCACATCTGTCTTTAACATATTCTGTCCTTTACATTACATTAATTAAAGCACAGGGGTTAGTGTTGGAAAGTGTTCTGAAATCGGAGTTAACTCACACACTCGCCACTGGGTGACAAAGTGGATTTTACTTCTGTTAGAATAATCCAAAATGGAAAGGGGAAATGGGATGAGGAACCGTGTATCACATCCTCGCTGCCCAGAGCACCACCTGAGAGTTCTTTCCATCACTTAATATGTTGGCAGGCTGACTGGGAGGGATAGAATGGTCAGGTGTGGGAAGCAGACAGAATTACCTCCCTCCCACCTGATCTACCACCAACCAACAGGCGTAGTGTCGCAGTACAAGCTGACAAAGTGGCAGAATGCTCATTGCGAAATGACCCAGCAGTGGGCAACTCTCCTTTCCTTGAGAAAGAAGTGGAGAGCTCTGAGACCCTCCTGCTGGGGGATGGAGGTGTAGGATCACCAAGGTTTTTCCCGCCTGTGCTTGACAGGGCACTCAACTGGGTTTGACCCATTTCCCACATCTCTGCCCTCACCCCTTCCCCTCCCTCCCAGAACTATGATAGTGTTCCCCTTGTCCTCACTTTCCAGCCAACCACTCTTCACATGCAAAGGATCAGCCTCCACCGTTTCTGCCATGATGCTACCATAAAACACAGCTTCCCCTCACCCATTACCCAGCCTCTGTCAGCATTCCACAGGGACCACTCCCTCCATGAAACCTCGTCTACTCCTCCATCACACCCCACTCCCCGTCCCCTCCCTCAGCACCTTCCAATGCAATCACAGAAGGTGTAACACCTTCCCCTTTACCTCCTCCCTCATCACCGTTCAAGGCTCCAAACACTCCTTTCATGTTCAGAAGCATTTCAGTTGCACCTCCTTCAATTTGGTTTATTGTATTTGCTGCTCCCAATGTGGTCTCCCCTACATTGGGGAGACTGAATGCAGACAGGGTGACCACTTTGTGGAACACCTTTGCCCAATCCACAAGCATGACCCCACCCTTCCTGTTGCCATTGTAACTCAGTACCGTGCTCTCATGCCCACAGTCTATCCTTGACCTGCTGCAGTGATCCAGTGAAACCCAACGCAAACTGGAGAAGCAGCATCTCATCTTCCCATTGGACACGCTATACCCCTCAGGAATCAACATTGAGTTCAGCAACTTTGACTGCGACCTTTCTCCAACACTTTAAACCCCTTTTGAAAAAGTATCGCATAAATCTATTGTCTCAATTTAAAAATCTGCTGTTCCACTACTGACTTTATTGTCATTATTAAATTAATTATTTTGAACAGTTTAAGTTATTAATTTAATTTAAGCAGTTTAACAAGGTTTCCGGTTTAATTCAGTCCCCTTGCTCTTCGAAGCATCCTTTCCTCTCTGCTCACAACTCCCACTTCTCTCTGAATTCCCTTGTCCCTCAGTTTAGTTGATCCTCTCAGCTTTGGCCACATATACAGGTGAGAGTTTAGCGCCGCACCAAAACTGCTGACTCTCGGAAGAAATAAGAGACAAAAAGCAGGTTTGTTTATAATATTCTATCAGGCAATATTTCAAATCAAATTAAAATTAATTTCCACTCAGACTTTGTATCAAATACAAGTTAAATTCCACTTCTATATTGTCACAATGTTTTATCAGGTACTCAGTAAATGCCCTCAGACAGGTATTCTGCATTTCAGTTATCTGGAGTGATTTACTCAGGTCCTCCTCTCTGATCCAGTGACTGTTCCAATGCCTCAGTCTTCCATCCTCTCCTCAATAGCAGCTGCGATAAGTAGCTGCAAATATTCCTGAATCTTCTGTGAGGGGAGGGGTGAATAATTAAATGATATTGCTGATTCACTGCAGGATCCTAAGGAGGCCCCAATCTACTGACATGTGGGGTACGGACATGGGAAGCTTCCGCTTCTGTTTGCTGACTCTACACTGACTAATGTTCCACCCTCTCCGTCCAACAACTTTCAACCCACTCCTGAACACGTTCAATACTTGCCTGCCCCTCCCCCGCCGACAATGTTCACACCACGACTAACAATGTTCAATAAATTCACAAAAATATTCAATCCCCTAATAAAAATATTCACCCTATAACAATTTTAACCTCACTCCCTGTCATTGTTCATCCCCTTCCAACAATGTTCACCCCCCTCCTCGCGATGTTCACCCCCTCCTCGCGATGTTCACCCCCTCTTGTTAATCAATGTTCCCTCTTCCCCCAACAATGTACACCCCCTCCTAACAATGCTAAGAGAGTCAAGCACCCACTCAGGTGGGTACGAACATTGTTTGGTTTGAGAATGGCGTCCATTGTTAGGGAGTGAGGGAGTGAGAATTGTCAGGGAGCAAATACAGCAAACCCATCATGAGTTCCGGGAGCTGTCACTCAAACTATGAACTTTCAGGCCATCCCACTGTGATAATGATAGGTTGTGAAACCAGTCAGATGGTAGTAATATAATAATGTTGACCCTCAGGCCTAAGTCACTAACAGCTATTGAAATTGCAAGCACTGATTTTTTTCAACTCAGAGACACTGCAGGCTTTCTTTCAAAACTTAAAGGGCAGTGGATTTAAATGAATTAATCATGTGACCGTACCCACATTTTATAGACATTCGCATCCACTCTTAAAAATCCTAAGTTACACACTGCAGGAAATAAATCTCCCTTGAGCAAAAAAGTTCAAATGTACCAGCTGGGTTCAGGTTTCCCAATGTATGAATTAGTTATGCTTCTCCACTGTGGCTACCCACAGAAAATCTTTGGTCACTTAGAGTCATAGAGCTGCACAGCACGGAAGCAGGCCCTTCAGCCCAACCGGTCCATGCCAGCGATGGTGCCCTCCCAGTTAGTCCCAGTTGCCCGTGTTTGGCCCCTATCCCCCAAATCCTTTCCCATCCATGTACTTTTCCAAATGCTTTTTAAATGTTGCTGTATCTGCCTCAACCACTTTCTCCAGCAGTTGTTTCCATATGTGCACCACCCTCTGCATGATAAAGTTGCCCCTCGGGTCCCTTTTAAATCTTTCCCCCCCACCCTCACCTTAAACCTATGCCCTCCAGTGTTCAATTCCCCTACCCTGGGACAACCGACTGGGGGTGGGATTTTACGGCCTTGCTTGTCCTGAAAACGTAAAATCGCGCCTGTGGTTAATGGATCTTCCCATTGTCTGCTCCTCGCCCGCTCCGATTCCCATAGCAGGCGGGCCAGTAAAATTCTAGCTGATGTGCGTCCATCCTATTTATGCCCCTCATGATTTTGTACACCTCAATAAGGTCACTCCTCATTCTCCTTCCTTGTCTGCTTCTTGATGGTTTTCCACTTCCTTTGGACTAAAGTCAAACTTTTCCATTACAGTCTTGGAAGGTCTGGAACTGTTTTTAGCTCCTATTTGAAGTTCACTCACAATTGCTGCACCGTGACTTCAGCAGAAGATTTGAAACAGCCCCGCTTTCTAATATCTCTATTATTCCACAGATCCACAGCTGTTTCCCAGCTCTTGGGAAGTTCCTTCCCTCTGAATCTCCGAACTCAGTGTTTACACCCACCAACTTGGTCACTTCCAGCTCCAACCCCAAAAAAATTCTGGAAAAATCCCATGGACAACTTCCCAGAATTCCAACTGAGCATCCTCCCTGAATCACTTGTCTCCATGGAAACTGAGAGTAGTTGGGATGTCTGAGAGATATTTAAAATAATTAACTTCAAATCAAAACCTTTAGATTATGTGACGCAGGTGAATAATTTATGTCTCGAATGGGGTTAACGGCCCTTTTTTCCAGACTTCCAACATGAAACCCCAATGTTTACAATATAGCTTCGAGCTCCAGTCGCCTGAATCTTCCGAGTAACAGACATGATCGGCCAAATTCTTTCTGCTAAATTCTAAGGGTAAAACTGGTGAGAAAATGGGAGATTTACTCGGCGGTTTTTCCAGCCAGGTAAGTGGTGGTAATTTATGGCACTCTGTGCAATACAGAGGCCATAATGAGAATTTCACGAGTAAGGGGAGAAGGGGCGTAGAGTCTCAACTCACCGGAAAGTCATCAGCTGAGCACTAGGTGCGCCAGTGCACAGGAACAGTACTGACAAAGTCCCACATGGCAGGTTGGTTAAGAAGGTTAAGGCTCATGGGATACAAGGAGAAGTGGCTAGATGGGTGGAGAACTGGCTTGGCCATAGGAGACAGAGGGTAGTGGTCGAAGGGTCTTTTTCCGGCTGGAGGTCTGTGACCAGTGGTGTTCCGCAGGGCTCTGTACTAGGACCTCTGCTATTTGTGATATATATAAATGATTTGGAAGAAGGTGTAACTGGTGTAATCAGCAAGTTTGCGGATGACACAAAGATGGCTGGAATTGCGGATAGCGAAGAGCATTGTCGGGCAATACAGCAGGATATAGATAGGCTGGAAAATTGGGCGGAGAGGTGGCAGATGGAGTTTAATCCGGATAAATGCGAAGTGATGCATTTTGGAAGAAATAATGTAGGGAGGAGTTATGCAATAAATGGCAGAGTCATCAGGAGTATAGAAACACAGAGGGACCTAGGTGTGCAAGTCCACAAATCCTTGAAGGTGGCAACACAGGTGGAGAAGGTGATGAAGAAGGCATATGGTATGCTTGCCTTTATAGGACGGGGTATAGAGTATAAAAGCTGGAGTCTGATGATGCAGCTGTACAGAACGCTGGTTAGGCCACATTTGGAGTACTGCGTCCAGTTCTGGTCGCCGCACTACCAGAAGGACGTGGAGGTGTTAGAGAGAGTGCAGAGAAGGTTTACCAGGATGTTGCCTGGTATGGAGGGTCTTAGCTATGAGGAGAGATTGGGTAGACTGGGGTTGTTCTCCTTGGAAAGACGGAGAATGAGGGGAGATCTAATAGAGGTATACAAGATTATGAAGGGTATAGGAACAGTGGGAAGCTTTTTCCCAGGTCGGAGGTGACGATCACGAGGGGTCACGGGCTCAAGCTGAGAGGGGCGAAGTATAACTCAGACATCAGAGGGACGTTTTTTACACAGAGGGTGGTGGGGGCCTGGAATGCGCTGCCAAGTAGGGTGGTGGAGGCAGGCACGCTGACATTGTTTAAGACTTACCTGGATAGTCACATGAGCAGCCTGGGAATGGAGGGATACAAACGATTGGTCTAGTTGGACCAAGGAGCGGCACAGGCTTGGAGGGCTGAAGGGCCTGTTTCCTGTGCTGTACTGTTCTTTGTTCTTTGTTCTTTGTACACAGAATACTGGGAGTTCTGTCACACCCCCCTCCCCCCCACAGACATCTTCCCCCACACCCCCCACGGACATCACCCCAACCCTCCTCCCCACAGATCCCCCGATCTCCGGCCACACGCCAGATCGCCACCCGCCACCCCACCGGCAGGTAACCACCCCACCAATCAGCCTCCAACCCCCGATGCAGAGTTCCTCTTTTCCCTCCCCTTCTACGGGCTCCCTGCCTCCCCTGTCAGGCTCAGCCCCTCAGGTCCTGCCCCTCTGACCCTACCCCCATCAGACCCTGCCCCCATCTGGCCCCGCTCCCTTAGCCCTTTCAGGGTGCCAGGATGGCAGTGCCAGAGTGCCAGGCTGGCACTGCTGGCCCTGCCCCTGACCACCCGGGGGCTTCAATGACCTCTGGTTCCCATCACACCTGGTCCCTGTTGGTGGGGGGCATCGGTGATCCTCGCCGGTGAGGTCCTCGACTGGCGAGATGATGCTAAATGAACCCGTATGATTGTGTCCCAAGGTCATTTATTTAAATCAGCTTGGTATCCTTCCTGAGGGCAAGGCTAATTACTCCAGCAGAATGAGGCCAGCAATATCGCGAGAGCTGAGAAATCGGGCGCAAACTTGATTTTTCGTCTCTCGCTCATATTTCCCAGCCCGCTATGCTGCACGGCCAGTGCAGCGGGACAGGAAAACCCTGCCCATGAGTAGGTTGTGACTGAGCTCAAAGCTTCTCCCCGTGTGATGCTGTTGCATTATTGTTCTGGGGTCTTTCAATCCCAGTTTGAAACAGGAATGCACAGTGCAGCGTAACTTGGGGAGCTCTGTCAGAGCACAGCAGAGTCTGGGGAACACAGAACATATCTCCTTCTCATAGCACCATAAGACTAACAGTGCAATCTTCATGTACATGAATGGGTGAGTGAATGGATGGGTAAGTGTGTGCGTGGATAGGTGAGTAGGGAGGCGAGGAATAGTGTGAGGTGAGTGATGCGCGACAATCGAGCACGAGACACAAGGCTTCAGTAATTGATGGCTTTTATTGTCTAACAATGGAACTATTTAAACACGAGTACACCATTCCAGACTGGAGGGGTCCCGCCCGAGCAGAGGGTCTTATACCTCTCCCAGGAGGCGGGGCCCGACTGGGATGTGCCACAACAGCATCCACCACAGGTATATTAATCCCACAGTGTAAACACCCTAGCCCAACAACAACATTATAACAACCCCGCAGTGTGAACACCCTAGCCCAACAGCAACATTAGAATAACCCCACAGTGGTAGCCAACGATGGTTCACCACATTCACCCCTCCTTTGAAAACAAAGGCCGGCGGGGTGCGAAAACAGACTACATATACAAAAAAATCTACAAGTCCAGACGGTCTGGAGGACCGCACCGTCGTTGTGACCTCCTCAATACCGGCTGTGACACCGGAGCAGGTGCTTGCGGTGGCGTTCTCTCCAAAACAGCGTCCGGCTGTCCCCTCGAGGACTCACGGGCCGGTTGACCCTGGTGAAGCGGTAGTGCAGGGGATCCCGGTACCTTCTGCGGTGGCGCCGATCTCCGAGTCTCAGGCAAGCTGTACATGGGAGTATAACTGTTATGCACTGGTCCCGGTGCTGACCGCGCCACGTCCGGGGGAGAAATAAGCGATAGGGGATTCGTGACTGGGGGTATGGGAGCGACAGGAGTTGCTACGTCCCCTGCGGGCGCCAGGTCTCGGATCGAGACTGTGTCCTCTCGCCCGTCAGGATATGCCACATAGGCATACTGAGGGTTGGCGTGGAGGAGGTGGACCGGTTCGACCAAGGGGTCGGACTTGCGGGCCCTTACATGTCGCCGCAGAAGGACGGGTCCTGGGTACGTCAACCAGGCTGGTAAAGATATCCCCGAGGACGACTTCCGAGGGAATGAGAACATCCTCTCGTGGGGAGTAGCATTGGTTGCCGTACACAGGAGGGAGCGAATGGAGTGAAGCGCATTTGGGAGGACCTCCTGCCAATGGGAGACTGGAAGGCCTTTGGACTTCAGCGCCAATAGGACAGCCTTCCAGACTGTAGCATTCTCTCTCTCCACCTGTCCGTTGCCCCTAGGGTTGTAACTCGTGGTTCTACTAGAGGCAATCCCGTATGAGAGCAGGAATTGCCTCAAGTCGTTACTCATGAACGACGAGCCCCTGTCGCTATGTATATAGCAGGGGTACCCGAACAGGGTAAAAAGATCACGGAATTCCTTGATCACCGTGGCAGTCGACGTGTCCGCACAGGGGACAACAAACGGGAACCGGGAGTACTCATCTATGATGTTAAGAAAGTACACGTTCCGGTCTGTTGAGGGAAGGGGGCCCTTAAAATCCACACTCAGCCTCTCGAAGGGGCGAGTGGCCTTGACCAATTGTGCCCGGTCAGGTCGGTAAAAGTGCGGTTTGCATTCCGCGCAAATCCGACAGCTCCTTGTTACTGACCTGACATCCTCCACCGAGTAGGGCAGGTTGCGGGCTTTGATGAAGTGGTAGAGCCGAGTGACCCCAGGATGGCACAGGTCATTATGGAGGGCGTTCAAGCGGTCCTCCTGCATAGTAGCGCATGTTCCGCGCGAGAGGGCATCCGAGGGCTCATTGAGTTTCCCTGGACGATACATAATATCGTAATTATAGGTGGAGAGCTCAATTCTCCACCGCAAGATCTTGTCATTCTTGATCTTGCCCCTCTGCGTATTATTGAACATAAACACCACGGATCGCTGGTCCGTGATCAGGGTGAACCGCTTCCCCGCCAGGTAATGGCGCCAGTGTCTGACGGCCTCCACAATAGCCTGGGCCTCCTTCTCCACCGCTGAATGCCGAATTTCGGGACCTTGAAGGGTGCGGGAAAAAAACACGACGGGCCTGCCTGCCTGGTTTAGTGTGGCGGCCAGGGCGAAATCAGATGCATCACTTTCCACCTGAAAAGGGATGGATTCATCCACCGCGTGCATCGTGGCTTTCGCAATGTTGCTTTTCAATGCCTTGAAGGCCAATTGGGCCTCTGGCGTGAGTGGAAAAGTCGTGGACTTAATAAGCGTACGGGCTTTGTCCGCGTAGTTGGGGACCCACTGCGCATAATAGGAGAAGAAGCCGAGGCATCTCCTCAGTGCTTTTGCGCTAGCGGGCAAGGGAAGTTCAGTAAGGGGGCGCATACGGTCTGGATCAGGGCCAATGACCCCGTTTTCCACCACGTATCCCAGGATGGCTAACCTGCGCGTACGGAATACACACTTCTCCCTGTTGTAGGTCAGATTCAGGCGAGATGCAGTGCGCAAAAAGTTCTGGAGATTTGTGTCATGGTCCTGCTGATCATGGCCGCAGATGGTGACATTATCCAGGTACGGGAAGGTAGCCCGCAACCCGTTCTGGTCCACCATTCGGTCCATAGCACGCTGGAAGACCGAGACCCCATTGGTGACACCAAATGGAACCCTAAGAAACTGATACAGACGACCATCCGCCTCAAAAGCCGTGTAATGTTGGTCCTCTGGGCGGATGGGGAGTTGGTGGTAGGCGGACTTAAGGTCTATGGTGGAGAACACCCGGTACTGCGCAATCTGATTGACCATATCAGATATGCGCGGGAGAGGATACGCATCCAGCTGCGTATATCGATTAATGGTCTGACTGTAGTCGATGACCATCCGGGGTTTGTTCCCGCTCTTAACCACCACGACCTGTGCTCTCCACGGACTAACGCTGGACTGTATGATCCCTTCTTTGAGGAGCCGCTGAACCTCAGATCTGATGAAGATCCGGTCTTCAGCACTGTAACGCCTACTTTTAGTAGCGATGGGCTTGCAGCCTGGTACCAGATTCTTAAATAAAGAGGGTGTGGTGATCTTTAATGTGGAAAGATTGCATGCGGGGCGCTTTGGACAATTTGGAGGCTGCGGCTGATCCCCTACTGTCAGCAAAGGGAGTGGCCCACCGTACTGTAGGATCACACTCTTCATGTGGACCATAAAGTTTAGTCCGAGGAGAATTGGCGCGCAAAGATGCGGCAACACAAGGAGCCTGTATCGCTCGTAAATTGTGCCCTGCACTTTCAGAGTTACCACACAACGTCCTTGGATCGGTACAGACCGGGACCGTGATGCCATAGAAATTGTCTGTTTGGCAGGTAGAACCCGGAGTCCACACCTCTTTGCAGTGTCAGGGTGAATAAAACTCTCAGTGCTCCCGCTGTCAAACAGACAATAAACAGTACGACCATTTACCTTAATGTTCATCATGGAACAGTCAAGCCTGTGGTGCTTAGCCTGGTCCAGGGTGATCGACGCCACCGTTGGCCCTTGGACGTCACTGCAGGCAGCCGAGGTTGATGCTGAGGACCCCTGCTGGTCGCTCCTGGTCGTCATCGACCAAGATGGCCGCCCCCATGAATCGCACATGGTTGAGGGCGCCAAGCGTAGCGACTCCTGGTGGTCATCCTCCTCCTCCGCCAGCCACAATGGCGTCGTCCTGGGCTTGCACATGGACGGACCTCGTGGGTACTGCGACGCCGATGGAGATGATCTCCGTTCTGGAGGGTCACAGGCTGCACTGCCATTCTTGGGCTTCGATCTGCAGACTTTCGCGTAGTGCCCCTTTTTACCGCATTGATTACAGACCACCGTTTTAGCAGGACACTGTTGCCATGGATGCTTGGCTCCTCCGCAGAAATAGCACCGCGGGCCGCCTGGGGCTGCCGCCGTCGTCGGGTCGATATGGGAGCGTGAGCCCGTGGGGCGAGGAGGGATTTGTGCTTGCTCCTGCCACGTTGTCTCCACGTGGTCCTCCGGATACAGGGCCAAGCTTTTCGACGCCGCCTCCAGCATTTCAGCCATCTCCATAGCTTGGGTCAGGTTGAGATTCCCCTTCTCCAACAGCTTGAGCCGGATGTACGAAGACCCTACCCCTGCCACAAACGCATCTCGGGCAAGGTCGTACATGTACTGCTCAGCCGACACAGCTTTGCAGTCGCAGCCCCTGGCAAGCTGCAAGAGCTCATTGGCGTAGTCCTCCATGGTTTCGCCCGACTGCCGACGTCGTGTAGCGAGGAGGTAACGAGCGTGGATCTCGTTGGGAGGTCTCGTGTATCGCTTTTTCAAAAGCTCGAGGGCCCTCGGGTAAGTGGTGGCCGCACGAATCGCGAGGTAGACAGTGTCGCTTACCCTCGCATGGAGGACCTGGAGTCTGTCGTTATCCGTAGTGACTGCTGCAGAGGCTGCCAGGTAGTCCTCGAAGCACTTCAGCCAGTGGTCGAAGGTGTTAGAGGCGCCGACCGCACGTGGATCCAGCGTCAGACGCTCTGGCTTTAGCATTTGTTCCATACTCTCCTTTCTGTCGAGAGTTTCGTGTTAGACAATAAAATTGATGCGCGACAATCGAGCACGAGACACAAGGCTTCAGTAATTGAAGGCTTTTATTGTCTAACAATGGAACTATTTAAACACGAGTACACCATTCCAGACTGGAGGGGTCCCGCCCGAGCAGAGGGTCTTATACCTCTCCCAGGAGGCGGGGCCCGACTGGGATGTGCCACAACAGTATCCACCACAGGTATATTAATCCCACAGTGTAAACACCCTAGCCCAACAACAACATTATAACAACCCCGCAGTGTGAACACCCTAGCCCAACAGCAACATTAGAATAACCCCACAGTGGTAACCAACGATGGTTCACCACAGTGAGTGAGTCGGGTAAGTGAGTAGGATGGGTAAGTGGGCAGTGAGTCAGATGGGTAAGTGGGCAGTGAGTCAGATGGGTAAGTGGGTAGTGAGTAGGATGGGTAAGTGGGTAGTGAGTCGGATGGGTAAGTGGGCAGTGAGTAGGATGGGTAAGTGGGTAGTCAGTAGGATGGGTAAGTGGGCAGTGAGTAGGATGGGTAAGTGGGCAGTGAGTAGGATGGGTAAGTGGGCAGTGAGTAGGATGGGTAAGTGGGCAGTGAGTAGGATGGGTAAGTGGGCAGTGAGTAGGATGTGTAAGTGGGTAGTGAGTAGGATAGGTGGGGTGGGGAGGGGATGATCCATCACAGCCCCTCTCCACACCCCCCCCCCGCACCCCCCCCTCCCCCAGGGGATGATCGGTCACACCCCCTACCCCTCCCAAGGGGATGATAAGTCACACCCCCACCCCTCCCACCCCCCCCCCCCCCCCCCCCCCGCAAGAGGGCGATGTGGGCCTGCCCCCTCTCCTCATCCCCCCCTCCACCAGAGTTCCAACTGGGCCCGCTCCCCCCCCTCCTCCGGCAGACGCCAGCGGACCTGTGTGAAGCCCGGTCACTTCAGCCGTGGCTCGAAGTCACGTGCTGCAGGACTGAAGTCAAGGACTGAAGGTGAGCTGGAAGGATGATGGAGGGGGACCACGATTGAGGAAGGTTAGGGGTGTGCTCTGCTGGGGGCGCCTGCCTCCCAGAGGGGTCCGATCCCGGGGGAGGGGGAGGGTCTGCCGGGGTGGTTAGAGGGGGTGCCCGCGAAGGGTGGGCCTCGGCGATTCCCCTGCTGAATAAAAGTACAAGTTGGACTTTTATTTATCAGGTCGGTAAAGGCGCGGACGCGAATTGGGCCGAATGCTGGTAAAGGGGGAATTGATGGTAAAGTTGGCGCGCGCTTCATTAAGTCGATTTAAATGGATGCAAATGCATTTAAATCGTTCGCCAGCCAATTTGGGCGCGTACCAGAACGGCGCCTGAATCAACCGTTGGTAATCGGGTTGGTAATCTTTCCCTCACCTTGTAGGAATCGGGTGCGGATCGCGGCATAGGCCCGACGCCCAACTGTACCGCAAACGGGCGCAAAGTATTGGTAAAATCGGGCCCAACGTTTCACTCAATTCATTCTGGGCAACACACAGCAACAATTTCCACCTCTAACACAGAACTGACAGCTGGGCTGTTCTGGGAAACGTAGGCAGTTGTACATTTGCACCAGAGTGCAGAGCAACAGTTGAGGTGACAGTCACTATGTGGTACAATTGCTGAGCTCCTCGCTAGGTGATGTATGGCTCTCAGAGGCAGTGTAATTCTCCTGTGACAGCATTGCCCCTGGAGGAAGGAGTTAATGAACCTCTTATCTCCTGTTTTTTTCATTTAAAAAATTAAAGTTTAATAAAATATACATCTTCTCCACTGTTTCATTTTTCCACCTTTTTAAAATCTCGCTTTCCATCTCCCCCCACCTCCCCCCCTGCCCCCCCACCTTTGGGTCTCCCCTCCCCCCAATCGATTTGGCCCATTTTCTCATATATTCTCATATTTATATTTCCATCATAATATATTTCATATATTCCCATACATTCTCATGTTGTCCTTTGACACTCTGCTAACCTTTGCTCTACCATTCTGATCTCTTAATGGGCCGCCATTGGCACCCTTCTTCACCATGATCTTCACCATTGACATTCCCTGTGTCTTTTTAGAGTCACAGAGTCATAGAGGTCTAAAGCATGGAAACAGACCCTTCAGCCCAACTTGTCCATGCCACCCAGTTTTTACCACTAAGCTTTTACCACCAATTGCCCGCGATTGGCCCATATCCCTCTATACCCATCTTACCCATATAGCTGTCTAAATGCTTTTTAAAAGACAAAATTGTACCCGTCACTACTGGTACCTCTGGCAGCTCATTCCAGACCCTCACCACCCTCTGAGTGAAAAGATTTCCCCTCTGGACCCTTTTGTATCTCTGCCTTCTCACCTTTACCCTGAAGCTTTAGACTCCTCAAATAAAGCTTTGGAAAGTCTACAGTCCACAGTCTTGAATCTACAGTCTTTGGGAAAAAGATGTTGACTATCTACCTTATCTATGCCCCTCATTATTGTATAGACCTCTATAAGATCACCCCTAAGCCTCCAATGTTCCAGGGAAAAAAGTCCCAGTCTATCTACCCTCTCTTTACAATTCCAACCATCAAGTCCCGGTAGCATCCTAGTAAATCTTTTCTGCGCTCTTTCTAGTTTTGTCTATGACATCTTTGTCAATCCTGCTTCCCACCGCCACACTAATAGTATAAAATGCATCCTATTTTCTGTTGTCTTCAGCTCTGACGAAGCGTCACCCAGATTCGAAACGTTGGCTCTATTCTCTCTCTCCAGATGCTGTCAGACCTGCTGAGATTTTCCAACATTATTTGTTTTGTTTCACATTCCAGCATCCGCAATAATTTGCTTTTACTCTCTTTTCTGTCTCTTTAGTCCCTAGGTTTCTTTTTTTCTTTTTCTTGATCTTCCACATTTTCCTTTCTACTCTCGGTCTGTCTCATTTTTTTTCCTCACTTTTGCTCTCCACTCCTTTTTGTCTTTCTCTCCGTGTCACATTACACCTCGCACTAATTGCTTCCTGCCTTTTCCGTGGAAAATGCTTTTGATCCCACTCCTACCAAGCTAAGTTCTCATCTTCTCCCTTAACTTCATCCACCCATGTGGCATGGGAGACAGTGCTGGGGAATTGATGGGAATTATCTCTCCCATTATGTACCTGAGGAATGGTGTTGAATGGTCCAACTTTTTCTTCAGTCAGTGCTGAAAGTATGTGATGTCTATTGTTATCCACATCGAAACTGTTAACTTTTAAATTAATTTCTCTGTGACCCAACAGAAACAACCAAATAACATGATTTAATGTATTCAGACTTTTACTGTAATAAGCAAACTAAAATCAACTTTTACTTAACAAGCAACTAATGCATAAAGCTGCTAAAAGTTACCTTCACATTAACTAATTAATGCAACTGAAACATACTTTCTGTAACATTTTCCGCGAAGACCACGATTCTGGAAGACGTGCAGCATCAAAGATGAGGTCCCGAGTTACTCCCAGCTTTCCTGCATTCTCACTTCCGCCTGCAAAGCAGCTCAAGTCTCTCACTGTCCTTCACAAATCATTTCACTTAGCTTGCGCATTCAAGAATGACATCCAGCAGAAAAGTCCATCTCATTTACTCCTTATTCTTTAAATCCTGTCTGCTCCATAATCTTTTTTCTGCTCA
The DNA here is from genome assembly GCF_964213995.1 of Mustelus asterias. Classification (NCBI taxonomy): domain Eukaryota; kingdom Metazoa; phylum Chordata; class Chondrichthyes; order Carcharhiniformes; family Triakidae; genus Mustelus; species Mustelus asterias. Next base: position 219,186 of record NW_027590266.1, on the reverse strand, counting down.
GAGAATAACTCTGACAACATCTTACTTGGTTGATAACACAAAAAAAATTATTTTCCGCTCTTCAACGTAGTGGCTACTTTTCTCTCTATTCGCCAACACTCTGCACCACCCCACACACACAGACGCACCATGGCCAGACTTTTCTGGCCGTTCAAAGTCTACCTCCGCTGCCAGGAAGGACGGAGAATTATGGTGCTCGGTCAAGTCTCTGTTCACTGCAGTGGGATGGGGGAATCCCGTTGTTGAGAACAGCTGGAGAATTCCACCCCATTTCTCTTAGTCTCCATCTCCAAACAGTAGCTTTTCCCTTTCTCTGTGTGAAACTGTCACTTGATTTTCAATCAGTCTTGATTCGGGTTTCATTCCCCAGGACTATCAGATCACATAGAAATCATAGAAACCCTACAGTGCCGAAGGAGGCCATTCGGCCCATCGAGTCTGCACCGACCACAATCCCACCCAGACCCTACCCCCACATATCTACCTGCTAATCCCACTAACCTACGCATCTCAGGACACTAAGGGGCAATTTTTTAAAAACCTGGCCAATCAACCTAACTCGCACATCTTTGGACTGTGGGAGGAAACCCACGCAGACACGAGGAGAATGTGCAAACTCCACACAGACAGTGACCCGAGCCGGGAATCGAACCCGGGACCCTGGAGCTGTGAAGCAGCAGTGCTAACCACTGTGCTACCGTGCCGCCCACTCTCTCAGCATGGGCCTAACTCCATGCTGAGAGAGTGGGTGCAATCTTACAAAATAAATTTACAAGTGCCGAACGAGTGAGAAAACAGGAGTGAATGGCACCGGTTTTTTCGGCGTGCCGCAAGTATCAAGCTTATGGCACTTAGTGCAATATAAAAGTGCTTCTTACCGGCATGGACCCTTTGGGTGCATGAGTCGCCCAAAATGGCTGCAGCTGTGCCTGTATTAACAATGGACAGCTGCATAGAAAGGCTAATGAAGGACACACAGGCAGTCATAAGACCAAAAGACCATAAGACCTAGGAGCAGAATTGGGCCACTCGGCCCATCGAGTCTGCTCCACCATTTAATCTTGGCTGATATTTTTCTTATCCCCATTTTCCTGCCTTTTCCCCATAACCCCTGATCCCCTTATTAATCAAGAACTTAAAGACACTCAATGACCTGGCCTCCACAGCCTTCTGCGGCAAAGAGTTCCACAGATTCACCATTCCCTGGCTGAAGAAATTCCTCCTCATCTCTGTTTTAAAGGATCGTCCCTTTAGCCTGAGGTTGTGCCCTCTGGTTCTAGTTTTTCCTACTAGTGGAAACATCCTCTCCAAGTCCACTCTGTCCAGGCTTCACAGTATCCTGTAAGTTTCAATAAGACTCCCCCGCCACATCCTTCTAAACTCCAACGAGTACGGACCCAGAGTCCTTAACCATTCCTCATATGAATGGTCTCCAGACCATTCCCAGACAGAACAGCTAGTCTGGAGTTCTGTCTGGAGACAATACACATCTCTTTAACCTATGTTTAATGCTCCCTCCACCCACATTGTCTGTACCTTTAAGACCTGGCTGGCTGTAGGGATTCGCATTCTAATCAGTATTCTGTAACTTGATTTTTTGTGTCTCTGTGCACTGTTTGAGAGCACATTTCCACTCCATCTGACGAAGGAGCAGTGCTCCGAAAGCTGATGGTATTTGCTACCAAATAGACCTGTTGGACTTTAACCTGGTGTTGTGAGACTTCTTACAGCAGAAAGATGGCAGGGTAACTGTGGCATCTTCAGTGGGGTTGGGGGTCAACCTCATACACAACCGTTGGGGGTCGTTGAGTGGGCAGGGGGAATGTGTGTAACATGAGCTCCAAGCTAGCATCAACCCCAAACGTTAGCTGGCACTGCCAGGCAGGCACAGCCAGAGTCGCATCCCCCTTGCCCTTGACCTCTGGGGGAGGGCCTCAATGGCATCCGGTTCTACTGGCGAGGCCATCACGTCTGGTCCGTCTTGATGGGGGACCATATATGATCCTCGCCGGAGCGAACCTCTCCCAGCATGGCCACACAGGTAAGTGAGCCCGGGCGATTGCGTCCTGGGCTTGCTAATTCTATGTAAATCAAATTTTAAATATATTTAAATAATTTATTCAGATGGAGTCTCAATGATCTACATGACAGTATTCTGCCGAATGGAAAATGTGACAGATTCCTTCTTCAACTCTACCCACAATGGGGAGTTAATGATGAACAATGCTGTGTGTTATCATTCAGAAATTGTTCCCTGAATGTGAATGTTTAAAAGACATTTGGACAGGTACATAGATAGGAAATGTTTAGAGGGATATGGGCCAAACATAGGCAAATTGGACTAGTTCAGTCTCTGCTGGTGTTTGTTCCCCGCATTGGCATCATCAGTCAATTCCTGAGTGGGGACCCCTTGAGCCATTCCTCCAGCTGCTGCTCTCCCTCAAAGACAGCTGGGATTTCCAAGTGGTCCAAGATGTAACTGTCCTGGGCGCTGCCCCGGGAAATGGGCACACACCTGCGCACTGTGTGGTCGCAGACGAGTTGCAGGTTGAGGGAGTGGGATCCCTCACGGATCCTGAATGGCATCGCATCCTGCCACGGTGACTTAAGAGCTATGTGGGAGCAGTCGATCTGACCTTGCACCTGGGGCATCCCTGCCAGATGGGTGAAGGCCACAGCCCTGGCTCGCCTGGTCCTGGTCAGACAAGAACGGACCTACCTTGCATTAAGTTGATCTTTCTCTACACTCGAGCTGTGACTGTAACACTACTTTCTGCACTCTCTCTTTCCCTTCTCGATGGACCTTTATATTCTCTTCCTTTCGCTATGAATGCCAACATTCCATTCGCTTTCTTTATTATCTGCTGTACCTGCATGCTAGTTTTCTGTGACTCATGAACAAGGCCACCCAGATCCCTCTGCACCGGAGCACCCCAAAGTCTCTCCCCATTTACATAATAAGTCACCTTCCCATTTTTGTGACCAAAATGCATGACGTCACACTTATCCACATTAAACTCCATCTGCCACATTTTGGCCCACTCTCCGAACCTGCCTCACAGCGCCAGGGACTCGGGTTCAATTCCCGGCTTGGGTGACTGTCTATGTGGAGTTTGCATGTTCTCCCCGTGTCTGCGTGGGTTTCTTTCGGGTGTCAGAATTATAACTGGTTTCCTCCCACAGTCCAAAGATGTGTGGGTTAGGTGGATTGGCCATGCTAAATTGCTCCTTAGTGTCAGGGGGATTAGCAGGGTAAATGCATGGGGTTATGGGGATAGGGCCTGAGTGGGATTGCGGTAGGTGCAGATTCGATGGGCCGAATGGCCTCCTTCTGCACTGTAGGATTTTATACTACGGTATATCTATATCCATCTGTAAGATTCTTATTTCCTCATTGCAACATACTGTCCCACCTACTTTTGTGTCATCTGCAAATTTGCTTATAGAGCCTTCTATCCCTGTATCCAAGTATTCACTCATTCCATGCACAATGGATGATCTTTCTTCTTTGTTATGTTTCAGTTCTTCCTGATTACTCATGTGCGTGGTGGAGGGGAGGGAGCCGGCCGATTTCTTTTGCTTTAATAATGATAGCCTACAATCAAATCCTTGTTTTAACCAGTCCTAACCCCACCTCCAACTCACCAGTTTGGGCCCTGGGCCAGCAGTGGTTTTTAGTCTCACATTCCCTGCCTCTCTCACTGTACAGAGATTATTTTGCATATTTCAGTTTCTGGAATGCAGCTGCAAGCGCTGAGCTGCAGAGGATCAGGATCCCGGCAATTTGGGCAGTGGGTTGGGGGAGGAGGGTGATGCTCCCTTTATAATACTGGCTCCGACCCCCTCCCCGGGATTGAGGGTCCTGTCAGTGCTCGGGCAGACTGGTGGGTGTTGCTTCAGCCCAGCTCCAGGGACAGAGCTGCCTGACTAGAATTTCCGGTTCTAGGTGTTACCGGCACCACAACCAGTTTATCACGGAGATGTCACTGAAACATGTTAGATATCCGAATTCCAGAGAAGTGGACTGACCATAAGACCTTAAGACCTAGGAACAGAATTAGGCCACTCGGCCACGGCTGATATTTTTATCATTCCCATTCTCCTGCCTTTTCCCCATAATCCCTGATCCCCTTATTAATCAAGAACCTATGTAAATCTGTCTTAAAGACACTCAATGACCTGGCCTCCACAGCCTTCTGCGGCAAAGAGTTCCACAGATTCACCACTCTCTGGCTGAAGAATTTCTTCCTCACCTGTGTTTTAAAGGATCGTCCCTTTAGCCTGAGGTTATTTTTCCTCCAAGTGGAAACATCCTCTCCACATCCTCTCTATCCAGGCCTCACAGTATCCTGTAAGTTTCAATAAGATCCCCCCTCATCCTTTAAACTCCAACGAGTACAGACCCAGATTCCTCAACAGTTCTTCATACGACAAGCTCTTCATTCCAGGGATCATTCTTGTGAACCTACTCTGGACCCTTTCCGAGGCCAGCACATCCTTCCTTAGACACGGGCCCCAAAACTGCTCACAATACTCCAAATGGGGTCTGACCAGAGCCTTATACGGCCTCAGATGTACATCCCTGCTCTTGTATTCTATGATGTGGAGATGCCGGCGTTGGACTGGGGTAAGCATTGTATTCTAACCCTCTCGACATGAATGCTAACATTGCATTTGCCTTCCTAACTGCCGACTGAACCTGCACGTTAAACTTAAGAAAATCTTGAACAATGACTCCCAAGTCCCTTTGTGCTTCCGATTTCCTAAGCATTTTCCCATTTAGAAAATAGTCTATGCCTCCATTCCTCCTTCCAAAGTGCATAACCTCACACTTTTCCACATTGTATTCCATCTGCCACTTCTTTGCCCACTCTCCTAACCTGTCCAAGTCCTTCTGCAGCCCCCCTGCTTCCTCAATCCTACCTGTCCCTCTACATACCTTTGTATCATCTGTAAACTTAGCAACAGTGCCTTCAGTTCCTTCCTCCAAATCGTTAATGTATATTGTGAAAAGTTGTGGTCCCAGCACTGACCCCTGAGGCACACCACTAGTCACCGGCTGCCATCCTGAAAAATGACTGAGAAATGAGTGCTGGTTAGTTTAGTTTACGAGGTTAACTTTCTAGTTTCACACCCAGGAAGCAAATATCCTGCAAATGCTGACATACCAGGCATTGTTCACCATTAACTTGCCATCAGAGGTCAAGAGGTGGAAAGAATTTGTCCCATTTGGGCAGGATGATGAAGTAAAGGTCATTGCAAATCCCTCTGAGGAAATTTGAATCTAAAACAATAAAATGTTGGGGAAAAAAGAACTTATCAGATCAGGCAGCATCCGTGGTGAGAAACAGAGTTACGTTTCCAATCAATGACCTTGCATCAGGAGTGAAGAAAGGTAGAAAAGTGGAGGGATTTTAAGCCAATGGGAATGGAGAAGGGGCAGGAAGAGCAACGGGGAAGCTCTGTGACAGGGTGGAGGATGGGGGAGATTAAATAACAAAAGGTTTCATGATGCAGCAGCCACAGAGGCTGGTAACGGGGAGAGTAAAGGTTGTGTCACAATGGGACGTGAATGGCTGCATTAAAAACCAAACGAATACAACATGAAAGAAACCAGACAAAAATAACTAAAAAGTAGAGAAGATGAAAAACGCACAGAACAAGGTGAAGGTTGAGGTTATGATTAAAGCTGTTGAACTGGATGTTGAGTTCAGTAGGTTGTAACTTGCTGAGTTGAAGAGATAAGATGCTGTTCCTCGAGCTTGCGTTGAGTTTCGCTGCCACACTGTCGCAGGCCGCGGACAGAAAGCTCAGCGTGGGAGCAAGATGGAGAATCAGAATGACAAGCGGCAGGAAGCTCAGGGCCAACGGACCGAATGGAGGCTTTCCACAAAGCGGTCAACTCCGCTACTCTCCCCAGTGTAATGGAGACCACATTGTGAACAGTGAATACATTAGACTGAATTGAAAGAATTACAAGCAAATCACTGTTCCAGGTTTGGAAGGAGTGTTTGGGGCCTTGGGGAAGAGAGGGGGTGAAAGGACAGGTGTTCCATCTCCCGTGCTTGCACAGAATGGTGCCGCCAGGAAGGGTAGGCCTGTTAGGGGTGATTGAGGAGAATGTAGCATAGGGAATGGCCTCCTCAGAGTGCTGAAATGGGAGAGCAGGGGAGGATGTTTGGTGGTGGCATCACACCAGGGCTGGTAGAAATGCTGGAGGATAATCCATTAAATAGAATGGTCCTATCATATATTACACTGATCTTTAACTTCAGCCTACCTGTAGCTGCAATACTACATTCTGCACGTTCTCCTTTCCTTCTCCCTTATGTACTCTACAAATGGTATGCTTTGTCTGTATAGCGCGCAAGAAACAATACTTTTGTCCCGTGTATCCCAATACACGTGACAATAATAAATCAAATCAAACAGGCAAGAGCGCTAGCCTCTGATCCAAAGCTGTCAGATGGAAAAAAAATACAAAAACACACATGGAGTTGATCAAATGATGCACTAAACATGGAATTGATGAAGGGGAACCACATAGTAGATGATGCTGAATCACCAGTAGGATAGCCATGTGATTATGAGGGGTTAATCCTGGGCAAGAGAGATCCAGTAAGTCTCCAGTCAGATCTGGAGGAGTTACTCCTGCTCCTACTGTCCAACAAGGAAATTAATTCTCTTTTGATAAATTTATCTTTCTGGGCCTCTCCTGGCCCACAGTGCAGCACAGTGAAGAATCCATCACTGCTGCCTCACTCTTACCTCCAGTTTAAAGTCGAATCCTTGGTGTTGCCTGGCTTTGGGTTAAAATTGTCGATGGTCAGCCCATGTTCAGTCCCTCACTCCATGTTAACCGCCTCCCTGTCCGGTTTATTTTGGACTGTGTGAGTTTGGGTGTTAAATTCAAAGCCAGATATCGCAGCTGACAATTCAATGGCTGAGAATGCTGTTTGCGGGAAATAAAACATCTTGTTCAATGATTTAATGTAAATTTAAATATTGATGAGTTTTCAATGATCAAAACAGAATTCCATCAAATGGTAAAGGCAACAGATTTCATTGTCAACTTTGCCTCCAATAATGAGTTAATGGAGAACAGTGCTCAGAGTGCTAACATTTCCAAATTATTTGTTTCCTGGAAGTGAAACAGAACCTGAGCCTGGGAAATGAAACTGAACATCTCTGTGTTCTCATCAAATGGGAATTTGAAAATTGAGGACATTGTCCAACTGGGAGCCATATTATCATCCAGCAAATAAAGGGCTGATAGATCACTGGGACTTGCTACAAGTTTGGATATGGGCAGAGGGCCATTGGATTAGCTCAAGTTAATGGAGTGTGGAATACCTGTGGATGGTCAGGAAGGCATTGAATAGTCAATGTACAGGTAACAGTAAAGCCTGGATGTGGGTTTTAACAGCATGTGTGATGAGGCAGCAGTTGGACCACATGATCTTAGAAGGTGAAAAGCAACAGACTTTGGGCCCTTCGAGCCTGTTCCACCATTCATTTTGATCATGGCTGCTCATTGAATTCAATATCCTGATCCCTCCTTCCCCCCAGATCCCTTGATTCCTTTAGCCCCAAGAGCTATATCTAATTCCTTCTTGAAATCACACCATGTTTTCATCTCAACAACTTTCTGTGGTAATGAATTCCACACATTCACCACTCTCTGGGTGAAGAAATTTCTCCTCACCTCAGTCCTAAAAGGTTCACCCCTTATCCTCAAACTCTGACCCCACTTCTACACTCTCCCACCAACAGGAACATTCTTTCTGAATCTATCCTGTCTAATCCTGTTAGAATTTCATAAGTTTCTATGAGATCCCCTCTCAGGCTTCGAAACTCCAATGAATACAATCCTAATAGATTTAATCACCCTTCATATGACAGACCCGCCATCCCAAGAATCAGCCTGGTAAGCCTTCGCTGCACACCCTCTATAGCAAGGATATCCTTCGTCTGATAAGGACACCAAAACTGTACACATGGGCGGCACGGTAGCACAGTGGTGGGGCGGCACGGTAGCACAGTGGTTAGCACTGCTGCTTCACAGCTCCAGGGTCCCGGGTTCGATTCCCGGCTCGGGTCACTGTCTGTGTGGAGTTTGCACATTCTCCTCGTGTTTGCGTGGGTTTCCTCCGGGTGCTCCGGTTTCCTCCCACAGTCCAAAGATGTGCGGGTTAGGTTGATTGGCCAGGTTAAAAATTGCCCCTTAGAGTCCTGAGATGCGTAGGTTAGAGGGATTAGCGGGTAAATATGTGGGGGTAGGACCTGGGTGGGATTGTGGTCGGTGCAGACTCGATGGGCCGAATGGCCTCCTTCTGCACTGTGGGGTTTCTATGATTCTATGTTCCAAGTGTGATCTCACCAACGCCTTATAAAATTGCAGTAATCATCCTTATTCCTATACTCAAATCCTCTCGCTATGATGGCCAAAATGCCACTTGCCTTCTTCACTAGCTGCTGTAATAATCCACTCTTCTGCCAATTTTGGACTCATGGTGATTTCTGAAGCTGCCCTTTGGCAGGAAGAATAAAGGATTTAAATATTATTTAAATGGAGTAAGACTGCAGAAAGCCACAGCACCGTGGGATTTGGGGGTCCTTGTGTGTAAATCACAAAAAACTAGCATACAAGTTAAGCAGGTAATAGGGAAGGCAAATGAAATGGAGGATAGAAATAAGGAAGTCTTTCTAAAAGTATACTCCACTATCACTGCAGGCAGTCCATTCCACACCCCAACCACTCTCTGCGTGAAGTGGAGTCAGACACTTTAGGAACATTTAAGCGGTTATTGGATAGGCACATGGAGCACACCAGGATGGTAGGGAGTGGGATAGCTTGATCTTGGTTTCAGATGAAGGTCGGCACAACATCGTGGGCCGAAGGGCCTGTTCTGTGCTGTACTGTTCTATGTTCTATATACAAGGCACAAGTTAGGCCACACCTGGAATACTGTGAACAGTTTTAGTCCCTTTATCTAAGGAAAGATATACTGGTATTGGAAGCAGCCCAGAGAAGGTTCATGAAGTTGATCCTGGGTATGGAGGGGTTTTCTTATGAGGAGGACTTAAGTAGGTTGAACCTGTGCTTATTGAGAGGCGACCTTATTGAGACATATAGGATTCCCAGGGGCCTTGACAGGTGATGCACTATCAATTAAGCAAAGACTAGTTTGTATGCAAGAACAAATAGGCTTTTATTCGCAAAAGACTTGGAGCACACCCATGCTGATGAACTGGTCCAGAGACTGAGGCAGGGGGGTCGGGAGCAGTCACCTTTATACCTGGACCGGGGGGAGGAGGAGTCTCAGGCAGGGCCGGCAGGGGCATGCCCAGGCATGTCACACACACACACAGGAAATAAGCTTAACGGTGGTTTACCACATTCACCCCTGCTTTTAAAAAAGAGTCCGGCGGGGGTGAGGTGGGTGGAACGATATTTACAGAGTTACAAATTTACAATTTCAGTCTCTCTGGGGGCTTGATCTGCCGCTGCGACCACCGTAGTGCCGGTTGTGGTGTTGGTTCCGATGGCCGCGGTGTTGGTTCAGGCGCCAGGCCGTAGTCGCTCGAGTCGTCTGTCGTCCCTTCCGATTGTCAGGTGCGTGGTGGCAGCTCCTGGGGCTCAGGCGTGCTGTATACGGGGGTTAGGGGTGTGGGGTTGTGGGTCGTCGTGGTCCCTGGGGCACCTGCGGGTGCCAGGTCTCGAATGAAGACCGTGTCCTCCCGCCTGTCGGGGTACGCCACATAGGCGTATTGGGGGTTGGCGTGGAGGAGCTGGACCCTTTCGACCAGGGGGTCTGACTTATGGGTCCTCACGTGCTTCCGGAGCAGGACAGGGCCTGGGGATGTCAGCCACGACGGTAGTGAGGTCCCCGAGGAGGACTTCCTGGGGAAAACAAGCATTCTTTCGTGAGGGGTAGCATTGGTAGCTGTGCAAAAGAGTGATCAAATCGAGTGTAGTGCATCAGGGAGGACCTCTTGCCAGCGGGTGACTGGAAGACCTTTAGACCTCAGAACGAGTAAAACGGCCTTCTAGACTGTCGCGTTCTCCCTCTCTACCTGTCCGTTCCCCCTGGGGTTGTAGCTGGTGGTCCTACTCGAGGCTTTGCTTTTGGAGAACAGGTACTGTCGCAGCTCATCACTCATAAAGGAGGATCCCCGGTCGCTATGGATATAGCTAGGGAAACCGAACAGGGTGAAGAGGCTGTGCAGGGCCCTGATGACCGTGGCCGAGGTCATATCCAGGCAGGGAATAGCGAAGGGGAAACGTGAATATTCGTCAATGACGTTGAGGAAGTATATGTTACGGTCAGAAGAGGGGAGGGGGCCTTTGAAGTCGACGCTTAGGCGTTCAAAAGGCGGGTGGCCTTTATGAGGTGTGCTCTGTCTGGCCGATAGAAGTGCGGCTTGCACTCTGCGCAGACCTGGCAGTGTCTGGTTATAGACCTGACTTCCTCAATGGAGTAGGGCAGGTTACGGGCTTTAATGAAGTGAAAAAACCTGGTGACCCGCGGGTGGCAGAGGTCGTTGTGGAGAGTCTGCAATTGGTCTATTTGTGCGCTGGCACATATTCCCCGGGACAGGATGTCTGGGGGCTCATTGAGCTTCCCGGGCCGGTATAAGATGTCGTAATTGTAGGTGGAAAGCTCGATTCTCCACCTCAATATTTTATCATTTTTGATCTTGCCCCGCTGCGTGTTAAACATGAATGCAACTGACCGTTGGTCTGTGAGTAGGGTGAATCGTTTACCAGCTAAGTAGTGGCGCCAGTACCATACAGCTTCCACTATGGCTTGGGCCTCCTTCTCGACAGAGGAGTGTCGAATTTCAGGGCCTTGGAGGGTTCATGAGAAGAAGGCCACAGGTCTGCCCGCCTGGTTAAGGGTGGCGACTAGGGCGAAGTCAGACGCATCGCTCTCCACCTGGAATGGGATGGATTCGTCTACAGCGTGCATCGTGGCCTTCGCGATGTCTGCTTTGATGTGGTTGAAGGCCAGGTGGGCCTCTGCCGTCAGGGGAAAAGAGGTGGATTTGATGAGCGGACGGGCTTTATCCGCATACTTGGGGACCCACTGGGCGTAATACAAGAAGAAGCCCAGGCATCTCCTCAGTGCTTTGTGGCTGGTGGGGAGGGGAAGTTCCAGGAGGGGACGCATGCGGTCGGGATCAGGACCGATCCCCCTGTTTTCCACAACACAACCAAGGTGGCGAGGCGACGTGTGCAGAATACGCACTTCTCCTTATTACAGGTCAGATTTAGGAGTGTGGCGGTGTGGAAGAATTTGTGGAGGTTGGCGTCGTGGTCCTGCTGATCATGGCCGCAGATGGTGACGTTATCCAGGTATGGGAAGGTGGCCGCAGCCCGTTCTGGTCTACCATTCGGTCCATCTCACGCTGGAAAACCGAGGAAGTGATAGAGGCGGCCATCCGCCTCGAAGGCAGTATATTGGCGGTCTTCCGGGCGGATAGGGAGCTGGTGGTATGCAGATTTTAAGTCGATGGTGGAGAACTCCCGATATTGCGCAATCTGATTAACTATGTCACATATGCGGGCAAGGGGTGTGGTGAACCATCGTTGGTTACCACTGTGGGGTTGTTATAATGTTGTTGTTGGGCTTGGGTGTTTACACTGTGGGATTAATTCACCTGTGGTTGTTGCTGTTGTGGCACATCCCAGTCGGGCCCCGCCTCCTGGGAGAGGTATAAGACCCTCTGCTCGGGCGGGACCCCTTCAGTCTGGAGTGGTGTACTTGTGTTCTAATAGTTCCATTGTTAGACAATAAAAGCCTTCAGTTACCGAAGCCTTGTGTCTTGTGCTCGATTGACGTGCATCAATTTTATTGTCTAACACTAAGCTCTCGACGGAAAGGAGAGTATGGAACAAATGCTAAAGCCAGAGCGTCTGATGCTGGATCCACGTGCGGTCGGCGCCTCTAACACCTTCGACCACTGGCTGAAGTGTTTTGAGGACTACCTGGCACCTCTGCAGCGGTCACCACGGATGACGACAGACTCCAGGTCCTCCATGCGAGGGTAAGCGACACTGTCTACCTCGCGATCCGTGCGGCCACCACTTACCCGAGGGCCCTCGAGCTTTTAAAAAAGCGCTACACGAGACCTCCCAACGAGATCCACGCTCGTTACCTCCTCGCTACACGACGTCGGCAGTCGGGCGAAACCATGGAGGATTACGCCAATGAGCTCTTGCAGCTTGCCAGGGGCTGCGACTGCAAAGCTGTGTCGGCTGAGCAGTACATGTACGACCTCGCCCGAGATGCGTTTGTGGCAGGGGTAGGGTCTTCGTACATCCGGCTCAAGCTGTTGGAGAAGGGGAATCTCAACCTGACCCAAGCTATGGAGATGGCTGAAATGCTTGAGGCGGCGTCGAAGAGCTTGGCCCTGTATCCGGAGGACCACGTGGAGACAACGTGGCAGGAGCAGTCACAAATCCCTCCTCGCCCCACGGGCTCGCGCTCCCATAGAGACCCGACGACGGCGGCAGCCCCAGGCGGCCCGCGGTGCTATTTCTGCGGAGGAGCCAAGCATCCACGGCAAAAGTGTCCTGCTAAAGCGGTGGTCTGTAATCAATGCGGTAAAAAGGGGCACTACGCGAAAGTCTGCAGATCGAAGCCCAAGAACGGCAGTGCAGCCTGTGACCCTCCAGAACGGGGATCATCACCATCGACGTCGAAGTACCCACGAGGTCCGTCCACGTGCGAGTCCAGAACGACGCCATTGTGGTCGGCGAAGTCGGAGGAGGATGACCACCAGGAGTCACTACGCTTGGCGCCCTCAACCATGTGCGATTCATGGGGGCGGCCATTTTGGTTGACGATGACCAGGAGCGACCAGCAGGGGTCCTCAGCATCGATCTCAGCTGCCTGCAGTGACGTCCAAGGGCCAACGGTGGCGTCGATCACCCTGGACCAGGCTAAGCATCACAGGCTTGACTGTTCAATGATGAACATTAAGGTAAATGGTCGTACAGTTTATTGTCTGTTTGACAGCGGGAGCACTGAGAGCTTTATTCACCCTGACACTGTAAAGAGGTGTGGACTCCGGGTTCTACCTGCCAAACAGCCAATTTCTATGGCATCACGGTCCCGATCTGTACCGATCCAAGATCGGTACAGATCGGGACCGTGATGCCATAGAAATTGTGGTTGGTAACTCTGAAAGTGCAGGACACAATTTACGAGCGATACAGGCTCCTTGTGTTGCCGCATCTTTGCGCGCCAATTCTCCTCGGACTAAACTTTATGGTCCACATGAAGAGTGTGATCCTACAGTACGGTGGGCCACTCCCTTCGCTGACAGTAGGGGACCAGCTGCAGCCTCCAAATTGTCCAAAGCGCCCCGCATGCAATCTTTCCACATTAAAGATCACCACACCCTCTTTATTTAAGAATCTGGTACCAGGCTGCAAGCCCATCGCTACTAAAAGTAGGCGTTACAGCGCTGAAGATCGGATCTTCATCAGATCTGAGGTTCAGCGGCTCCTCAAAGAAGGGATCATACAGCCCAGTGTTAGTCCGTGGAGAGCACAGGTCGTGGTGGTTAAGAGCGGGAACAAACCCCGGATGGTCATTGATTACAGTCAGACCATTAATCGATATACGCAGCTGGACGCGTATCCTCTCCCGCGCATATCTGATATGGTCAATCAGATTGCGCAGTACCGGGTGTTCTCCACCATAGACCTTAAGTCCGCCTACCACCAACTCCCCATCCGCCCAGAGGACCGACATTACACGGCTTTTGAGGCGGATGGTCGTCTGTATCAGTTTCTTAGGGTTCCATTTGGTGTCACCAATGGGGTCTCGGTCTTCCAGCGTGCTATGGACGGAATGGTGGACCAGAACGGGCTGCGGGCTACCTTCCCGTACCTGGATAATGTCACCATCTGCGGCCGTGATCAGCAGGACCATGACACAAATCTCCAGAACTTTTTGCGCACTGCATCTCGCCTGAATCTGACCTACAACAGGGAGAAGTGTGTATTCCGTACGCGCCGATTAGCCATCCTGGGATACGTAGTGGAAAACGGGGTCATTGGCCCTGATCCCGACCGTATGCGCCCCCTTGCTGAACTTCTTTTGCCCGCTAGCGCAAAAGCACTGAGGAGATGCCTAGGCTTCTTCTCCTATTATGCGCAGTGGGTCCCCAACTACACGGACAAAGCCCGTCCGCTTATTAAGTCAACGACTTTTCCACTCACGCCAGAGGCCCAATTGGCCTTCAAGGCATTGAAACGCGACATTGCGAAAGCCACGATGCACGCGGTGGACGAATCCATCCCTTTTCAGGTGGAAAGTGATGCATCTGATTTCGCCCTGGCCGCCACACTAAACCAGGCAGGCAGGCCCGTCGTGTTTTTTTCCCGCACCCTTCAAGGTCCCGAAATTCGGCATTCAGCGGTGGAAAAGGAGGCCCAGGCCATTGTGGAGGCCGTCAGACACTGGCGCCATTACCTGGCGGGGAAGCGGTTCACCCTGATCACGGACCAGCGGTCCATGGCGTTTATGTTCAATAACACGCAGAGGGGCAAGATCAAGAATGACAAGATCTTGCGGTGGAGAATTGAGCTCTCCACCTATAATTACGATATTATGTATCGTCCAGGGAAACTCAATGAGCCCTCGGATGCCCTCTCGCGCGGAACATGCGCTACTATGCAGGAGGACCGCTTGAACGCCCTCCATAATGACCTGTGCCATCCTGGGGTCACTCGGCTCTACCACTTCATCAAAGCCCGCAACCTGCCTTACTCGGTGGAGGACGTCAGGTCAGTGACAAGGAGCTGTCGGATTTGCGCGGAATGCAAACCGCACTTTTACCGACCTGACCGGGCACATTTGGTCAAGGCCACTCGCCCCTTCGAGAGGCTGAGTGTGGATTTTAAGGGCCCCCTTCCCTCAACAGACCGGAACGTGTACTTTCTTAACATCATAGACGAGTACTCCCAGTTCCCGTTTGTTGTCCCCTGTGCGGACACGTCGACTGCCACGGTGATCAAGGCATTCCGTGATCTTTTTACCCTGTTCGGGTACCCCAGCTATATACATAGCGACAGGGGCTCGTTGTTCATGAGTAATGACTTGAGGCAATTCCTGCTCTCATACGGGATTGCCTCTAGTAGAACCACGAGTTACAACCCTAGGGGCAATGGACAGGTGGAAAGAGAGAATGCTACAGTCTGGAAGGCTGTCCTATTGGCGCTGAAGTCCAAAGGCCTTCCAGTCTCCCATTGGCAGGAGGTCCTCCCAAATGCGCTTCACTCCATTCGCTCCCTCCTGTGTACGGCAACCAATGCTACTCCCCACGAGAGGATGTTCTCATTCCCTCGGAAGTCGTCCTCGGGGATATCTTTACCAGCCTGGTTGACGTACCCAGGACCCGTCCTTCTGCGGCGACATGTGAGGGCCCGCAAGTCCGACCCCTTGGTCGAACCGGTCCACCTCCTCCACGCCAACCCTCAGTGTGCCTATGTGGCATATCCTGACGGGCGAGAGGACACAGTCTCGATCCGAGACCTGGCGCCCGCAGGGGACGTAGCAACTCCTGTCGCTCCCATACCCCCAGTCACGAATCCCCTATCTCTTATTTCTCCCCCGGACGTGGCGCGGTCAGCACCGGGACCAGTGCATAACAGTTATACTCCCATGTACAGCTTGCCTGAGACTCGGAGATCGGCGCCATCGCAGAAGGTACCGGGATCCCCTGCACTACCGCTTCATCAGGGTCAACCGGCCCGTGAGTCCGCGAGAGGACAGCCGGACGCTGTTTTGGAGAGAACGCCACCGCAAGCACCTGCTCCGGTGTCACCGCTGGTATTGAGGAGGTCACAACGACGGTGCGGTCCTCCAGACCGTCTGGACTTGTAGATTGTTGACTTTTTTTTTTATATAGTCTGTTTTCGCACCCCGCCGGCCTTTGTTCTCAAAGGAGGGGTGAATGTGGTGAACCATCGTTGGTTACCACTGTGGGGTTATTCTAATGTTGCTGTTGGGCTAGGGTGTTCACACTGTGGGATTGTTCTAATGTTGTTGTTGGGCTTGGGTGTTTACACTGTGGGATTAATACACCTGTGGTTGTTGCTGTTGTGGCACATCCCAGTCGGGCCCCGCCTCCTGGGAGAGGTATAAGACCCTCTGCTCGGGCGGGACCCCTTCAGTCTGGAGTGGTGTACTTGTGTTCTAATAGTTCCATTGTTAGACAATAAAAGCCTTCAGTTACCGAAGCCTTGTGTCTTGTGCTCGATTGACGTGCATCAAGGGGGTACGCGTCCAGCTGCGTGTAGCAGTTAATGGTCTGACTGTAGTCAATGACCATGCGATGTTTCTCCCCAGTCTTAACAACTACTACTTGGGCTCTCCAGGGGCTGGTACTGGCCTCGATGATCCCCTCCCCTAGGAGCCATTGTACTTCGGACCTGATGAAAGCTCTGTCTCCAGCATTGTACCGTCTGCTCTTGGTGGCGATGGGCTTGCAGTCGGGGGTGAGATTTTCAAACAGTGAGGGAGGGGCGACTTTAAGGGTCGAGAGGCTGCAGGTGGTGCGCGGTGGGTGATCTAAGAACTGGTGATTGCAAACAGAAAAGGGGAAAAGTCCCATTATACTCCATGGTGACACTCTTAAAGTGACACAGGAAATCTAGCCCCAGGAGTACGGCAACGCAGAGTTGTGGCAGCACGAGGAGCCTGAAGTTTTTGTACACTGTGCCCCGTACAGTCAGGGTCACCACGCAGTACCCGAGGACATCCACCGAGTGGGACTTTGAAGCCATGGAGATCGTTTGCTTCACTGGCAGTACTGGAAGGGCGTAGCGACTCACTGTGGTAGGGTGAATAAAGCTCTCCATACTCCTACAGTCAAATAAACAGTTTGTAGTGCGACTGTTTACCTCGATGTCCATCATGGACCTGGCAAGTTGGTGAGGCCTGGATTGGTCCAGCGTAACCGAAGCCACTGTTGGATTTTGCGACGCGGCTGACGGCCTCCAAGATGGCGGCCCGCACGGCTCACACGCGGCTGAAGGCGTCCAAGATGGCGGCCCCCACGGGTCGCACATGGCGCTACTGGGCTTGGAGGTCGACTTTGCCCTGCATACCTTCGCGTAATGGCCCTTCTTTCCACACCCGGAGCAGATCGCATCCTTCGCCGGGCAGCGTTGTCGGAGGTGCTTCCCCAGGCCGCAGAAGGAGCACTTCGGGCCTCCAGAGACTGCCGCAGCGGTCGGGTCATTGGTGGGATGTGGCGTGGCGTAGGCCTGCGGCCCTCCCAAGTACAGAGGTGGCAGCGACTGCGGCGTCCACGATGCGCCCCCGTGGTCGGGGGTGTAGGCCTCGAGATTATGGAAGGCCACCTCTAACGAGTCGGCAAGCGCTACAGTCTTTTGTAGATCCAGCCCACCCTGTTCCAGCAGTCATTGTCAGATATAGTTTGACTTGATACTCGTGACATAGGCACCTCTGAATAAGTCGTCAGTGTTTTGGGCGGCTGTTACAGCCTTGCAGTTGCAGACCCTGCCAAGTGCTCGCAACGCAGGCAGGAATTGGTCACCAGATTCTCCTGGCTGTTGTCTGCGAGTAGCCAGAAGATGTCTGGCGTAGATTTCATTAGACTGTTTGTTGTACTGGCCTTTTAAAAGTTCGATTGCATCCTCGTAAGTTTCAGCGTCTCTAATCATCGAGAATACTTGATCACTTACCCGAGCGTGGAGCACGTGTAGCTTGTCGGTTTCGGTCTGGACGACGGAGGCGGAGGCGGTGAGGAAAGTTTCAAAACATCACAGCCAGTGATCGAAGCTATTAGAGGCGCCTACGGCTTGAGGATCCAATTCTAATCTATCGGGTTTTAGTATCTGCTCCATCCCAAAACCTTTTGCAAATAAAATTGATGCACTACCAATTAAGCAAAGACTAGTTTGTATGCAAGAACAAATAGGCTTTTATTCGCAAAAGATTTGGAGCACACCCATGCCGATGAACTGGTCCCGAGACTGAGGCAGGGGGGTTGGGAGCAGTCACCTTTATACCTGGACCGAGGAGGGAGGAGTCTCAGGCAGGGCCGGCAGGGGCATGCCCAGGCATGTCACACACACACACACAGGCAATAAGCTTAACAGTGGTTTACCACAACAGAACATAAAACAGTACAGCACAGAACAGGCCCTTTGGCCCACGATGTTGTGCCGAGCTTTATCTAAAACCAAGATCAAGCTATCCCACTCCCTATCATCCTGGTGTGCTCCATGTGCCTATCCAATAACCGCTTAAATGTTCCGAAAGTGTCTGACTCCACTATCACTGCAGGCAGTCCATTCCACAACCCAACCACTCTCTGCGTAAAGAACCCACCTCTGATATCCTTCCTGTATCTCCCACCATGAACCCTATAGTTATGCCTCCTTGTAATAGCTCCATCCACCCGAGGGAATAGTCTTTGAACATTCACTCTATCTATCCCCTTCATCATTTTATAAACCTCTATTAAGTCTCCCCTCAGCCTCCTCCGCTCCAGAGAGAACAGCCCTAGCTCCCTCAACCTTTCCTCATAAGACCTACCCTCCAAACCAGGCAGCATCCTGGTAAATCTCCTCTGCACTCTTTCCAGCGCTTCCACATCCTTCTTATAGTGAGGTGACCAGAACTGCACACAATATTCCAAATGTGGTCTCACCAAGGTCCTGTACAGTTGCAGCATAACCCCATGGCTCTTAAACTCAAACCCCCTGTGAATAAAAGCTAACACGCTATAGGCCTTCTTCACAGCTCTATCCACTTGAGTGGCAACCTTTAGAGATCTGTGGATATGGACCCCAAGATCTCTCTGTTCCTCCACAGTCTTCAGAACCCTAGCTTTGACCCTGTAATCCACATTTAAATTAGTCCTACCAAAATGAATCACCTCACATTTATCAGGGGTAAACTCCATTTGCCATTTTTCAGCCCAGCTTTGCATCCTATCTATGTCTCTTTGCAGCCTACAACAGCCCTCCACCTCATCCACTACTCCACCAATCTTGGTGTCATCAGCAAATTTACTGATCCACCCTTCAGCCCCCTCCTCTAAGTCATTAATAAAAATCACAAAGAGCAGAGGACCAAGCACTGATCCCTGTGGCACTCCGCAAGTAACCTGCCTCCAGTCCGAAAATTTTCCATCCACCACCACCCTCTGTCTTTGATCAGACAGCCAGTTACCTATCCAATCGGCCAACTTTCCCTCTATCCCACACCTCCTTACTTTCATCATAAGCCGACCATGGGGGACCTTATCAAACGTCTTACTAAAATCCATGTATATGACATCAACTGCCCTACCTTCATCAACACACTTAGTTACCTCCTCAAAAAATTCAATCAAATTTGTGAGGCACGACTTGCCCTTCACGAATCCGTGCTGACTATCCCGGATTAATCCGCATCTTTCTAAATGGGCGTAAATCCCATCCCTAAGGACCTTTTCCATCAATTTACCAACCACTGAAGTAAGACTAACCGGTCTATAATTACCAGGGTCATTTCTATTCCCTTAAACAGAGGAACAACATTCGCCACTCTCCAGTCCTCTGGCACCATCCCCGTGGACAGTGAGGACCCAAAGATCAAAGCCAAAGGCTCTGCAATCTCATCCCTTGCCTCCCAAAGAATCCTAGGATATATTTCATCAGGTAGATGTTGAGAGGTCGTTTCCCCTGGTGGGAGAGTCTAGGGCCAGAGGGCATAATCTCAGAGTAAGGGGTCCCCCATTTAAGACAGAGATGAGGAGGAATTTCCTCTCTCAGAGAGTAGTGAATCTGTGGAATTCTTCACCGCTGAGGGCTGTAGAGGCTGGGTCGTTAAGTGTGTTCAAGGCTGAGGTAGACGGATTTTGAGTCAGTGAGGGAATTAAGGGTTATGGGGATGAACTGGGAAAGTGGAGTTGAGGAGTATCATATCAGATCAGTGATAATCTTATTGAATGCCGGAGAAGACTCAATGTGCTGAAAGGCCTACTTCTGCTCCTATGTCTTCTGGTCTTGAGGTGCAGTGCATCCTCCACCTTTATCACTCCTTCTTTAATATTCCAATTGAGGTAAAGATCTGATCCTCTGTTTTTCAGTTGATTTGATCTATTTTAGTTTTTCATATTTTGTTTTGAGATTAAAGATCTATTTGTTGTTCACAGGTTTCACTAAATTTTGCCGTTCTATCCATATGAAATGTTTCAGTTGTATCTCTAACTTTACTCTTGGGTGTTAGTTTTCACCAGGTTTGAAACACACATGATATTGTTCACATCAACATTGAGAGTTTAGCACACGTTGAACTCAAGTTTGAAAATTGTGTTCTGAACAGCTCAGCAACTGATCCATGCCGTCACCCTGAACCGCCCTGGAAATTGGATTCAGAGACACTGAGACACTCTGGTACCAGGTGTCTGAATACCTTGTTCACGAGGCTTGACTGGCGTTGGACGTTGGGCCTCATTAACATAGTTCTGACAGGCTGTGGACACCAACTGGGTGATGAGAGGAAGCTTCCCAAACTCTGGAACACCAATTCTTGTCAGGCAGTGACCCTCAAGGTGGTGCTGGGAAAGATGGAAGTTGTGGACGGGAGTAGGGTGGTGAGGGGGGCGGGGGGGGTGGGTGGGTGTCGGCGTCGCATGGCAGTGATTGAGACTGTGGACTGGCAGAGTTTATACAGGAGAAGATAATGTAAACAGATCAATAGGGAGAAAGTGGAATAGAAATTTATCCACAGCATTTCTTAAACACAGGGGTCATGCTTCATGCCTGCTCCATTCCTAAAATTATGCAGATATTCAGCATGCAGATTTGCTGTTCCCTCTCATTCCCCCTATGGCAGCACTGATCAAGCAGGGTCCGTGTTGCTGTGGGTGTGTGCGCTCAGCTGGTGGATGCTGTGGGAGCAGCTGCATTTGGGCCTGGTGCGGACAACCTGTTCTCCCTAAAGGCACTCTGTTCTCTGAAAATCACTGGCCGGGATTTTTAGTATGACAGCATCTCCTGTCCTAACATCCAAACAATTGGATGTCCTAACATTTGAATTCCTGTCGAACGTGCCCGCGGACAGAACCTCCTCTGCAACCATTTCTGCCCAAAATCAAAAGGGGGCTTCTGATGGAGGCAACTCCCGACTCCCCTTCCCGCACTAGGCCGGAAGCTGATTATGTTCAGGTTTTCCCCATATCTAGGTACTCCTCCCGCCAGCTTAATAACTTGAGACATGAGCGAAATTATTCCAAAATATCCTTACTCTAAACTGAGTATCTAACCTTTTAAATAACACGACCACTGGATCACATTTACAACTGAACACATGTGACAAGTCAAAAGGTTGAAAAGACCCAAGCCAGAATTTTCCGACTGTTCAAGTGGGTGGGACTTTCTCATCCCGCTGCAGTGGACGGAGGTTTGTCTTGCCTCCAAATTCACCATCTTTGTTGCAGCGGGATTGTGGTGTGGATGGGGGGGCGGGGGTAAGATGGTGCCCCCTGCGTCGTTACAAATAAACTTCAATTTAGCCATGGGGCTGAGTGTCACCATGACAACATGAGGACAGAGGCTGCTAGCATGGCAGCAGACCCTGCGTGAGCATCTATCCAATGATAGGGTGTCAGGTAGGATACACTGGAAGTGACTGAAGCAGCCACCAGTTGGAAAATCATCAACTTCCAAAGCACCATAACCATCGGTGTCACAGGCCAGAATTTCATACTCTGCAAGTCCCAAACAATACGTGAATAAGCATCAAGCAGGGAATGTCCATTTTGATGACGTTGGTTTTCTGCACCTGATGAATTTACCTTTTGGTTTCAAATCTCTGTTTCAAATACAATTCCATCAAAACCACTGAACTCTGAATGGAATGAAGGAGGTGGTTGGTGGACATATATAAATGTGTGTGTTGCAAAAACTAAGCGCACTAAATTCTTGCGGCTGATCTAATAACAGAAGCGCAGTGAACGAATATACTGACTATTCACTCAGATCATCATGAGGTAAGACAGATTTTCTTGTGCCACTATTGTGTAGAGTGTAGTCAGCTTGCTGTAATCATGAGTTTAAAACACTAACACAATACTGACATGGAGAGAATGATCTTAGATTAAAGAATGTACTAATAAGAGACCGTCAGTGTAAAAAACAGTTTGTTTCAACAACAAATCATAGAATCATAGAATCCTACAGTGCAGAAGGAGGTCATTTGGCCCATCGAGTGTGCATCCACCACAATCCCACCCAGGCCCTATTCCCCATAATGCATTTACCCGAGCCAGTCCCCTGACACTAAGGGGCAATTTAGCATGGCCAATCCACCTAACCTGCACATCTTTGGACTGTGGGAGCAAATCAGAGCACCCAGGGGAAACCCACACAGACACGAGGAGAATGTGCAAACTCCAATCAGACAGTGACCCGAGCCAGGAATCGAACCTGCGTCCCTACATTATTTCTCATTTAAAACATGTATTTTGAATTTATAAAACAGATGCAGATTGCTTTTAGAATACATTTTGTAAAATTTCAGCCTAACAGCGAGATACAGCAGGGTTTGATGGGATGAGGCAGTTAGATAGAGCCTGCATTCTGCGAGACAATAGACTTACTGAATGCAGCCACTTTATCTGCAGTTGTCGGGAACAAAATGGCTACCGGTGTCAGCTCAAAGCTGATAACAGAGGTGCAAGACAGACGTAAGGGTCACGTGGGTTTGAGTCTGTAGGAATATTGCCTTTAACCTTTACTGTCCAGTGTCTTGTGTAGCTGGGCAACCAGGGGAGGTTATATCCGATACCTTAAGCTAATGAAATCCCATGTGACCAAGGTGTGACTCGTAATTGGCTGGAATTGATGACAGGGTGAGTTATCGATTGATTTGTATACATGTTTACTGGATCATGTCTACCAGAAAGGTGGGAAATACGATTTTGAAAATGTATAATTGCCCTCACGGAGACATTGTACTTTAGAGTGGTGTTGGGTTTGTCAGAGCTTCCGAGTGGGGTGCTAACCATCTAATATCATTCTCAGATTTGATCGATTGGTCAATAATAGACACACCTTTGAATCAGGACACTGAGTTCATGAGTAGTGTACTTAGCTTAAGTTTTAGCAATCCACAGCCTCAAAAGAAAACCCCCATCAACACAGCTATAGCTCAGTGCTATCACTGCTGCCTCAGTGTCATAGTGTTGTGGGTTCATGTCACTCCAGAGACTTGAGCACATAATCCAGGCCTGTTGTCAACGCAGTGACTACATTGCCTGAGATGAGAAATACAATTCAGACAATGTCTGCCCTCTCATTTGGGCTTTGAACATCCAGTGGCACTCCAGCAAAGAAAACATAGAGTGGAATGGTCCAAGGATCCATATTTATCTCTTAGCCAAAATCGCGCAAACAGATGATTTAGTCATGATCACATTGTGTTTTTGGGAACTTGCTGTGTAGAAACTGGCTGACACATTTCCCACATTATAGAGTCATAGACGTTTACAGCATGGAAATTGGCCCTTCAGCCCAACTTGTCCATGATGTCCCTTTTTTTTAAAAACCCCTAAGCTTATCTCACTGGCCTGCATTTGGCCCATATCCCCCTATACCCATCTTATCCATGTAACTATCTAAATGCTTTTTAAAACACAAAATTGTACCCGCCTCTAATACTACCTCTGGCAGCTTGTTCCAGACACTCACCACCCTCTGGTGAAAATATTGCCCCTCTGGACACTTTTGTATCTCTCCCCTTAAACCCATGCCCTCTGGTTTTAGACTCCCCTACCTTTGGGAAAATATATTGACTATCTAACTGATCTATGCCCCTCATTATTTTGTACACCTCTATAACATCACCCCTCAGCCTCCTACGCTCCAGAGAAAAAAGTCCCAGTCTATCCAGCCTCTCCTTTTAACTGAAACCATCAAGTCCCGGTAGCATCCTAGTAAATCTTTTCTGCACTCTTTCTAGTTTAATCATATCCTTTCTATAATAGGGTGACCAGAACTGTACACAGTATTCCAAGTGTGGCCTTACCAATGTCTTGTACAATTTCAACAAGACGTTCCAACTCCTGTATTCAATGTCCTGACCAATTGTAATAGTGACTATAATTTAAAAGTGATTCATTGAGAGGAGAGCGCATTGGGACATCCAGAGGATTGAGAAATTCTCTATCAAAATGCAAGTCTTTCATTGACATAATATCCTTTATATGATGCTAATTAAAACATAGGGGTCAGTGTTGGAAAGTGTTCTGAAATGGGAGTTAACTCACAAATTCATCCCTGGGTGAAATTTATTTTGGATTTACCTCTGCCAGAAATCCCAAAAAATGAAAAAACGGGGAAAATGTAAAATGGGAAGAGAAAGCTGAGCATTGCATCCTCACTCCTCAGACCACCATTGTATGGAGAGAACCACAACCACCCAGGTGTGGGGGTGGGGGTGGGGTGGGGGGGTGGGGGTGGGTGGGGGGGGGGGTGCAGGTGGAGGGCATTCAGTGGGAAATGGACCAAAGTCCCTTCCTCCCAACTGGTGTATCACCAGCCTGTTATCCAGCTGTAAACATAAATCTTTTCCAGGTACTTATTTTAGTGTAACAAACCAAAGAACAGGAGTCAACTCAAATTCACTTAAATGAAACATTTCATTGTCCACTTTAATTACCAAACTCATTAATTCACAAGTTGCAACACTTCAACTCATTTCATTTTAACTTATTTCACTTCAATTCTCTGACTCTAACATTAATTCTAAACTTTTAGCTGAAAATGAATACTACCCCAGTTTGAGCGAATTGGCCAGGTCCGTTCCCGATGAAGATTCTTCCGTGTGGTTCTTTGTCTTCTCTGAGGATGTTCCTTCAGGGCACACTTGCGATGATGGGCCTTGAAAATAAACGTTGAGACACATTTCTTTATCCCCAAACTTTCCAAATCTTCCAGAAGGTTCTCTGGCACTCAGCGAATGACATCACCAGAAACCAATCACAATGTTCAATCACAGCCCAATGGAGGTACTCATAAACAACTCCATAATGTTTATCCCAAAGTGCACATATGTCACATAGTCTCAACCATATATGGACATGGCAGCAAACCTTGGTGCCAAATGGTCCAGCATAACGCAAATAATTGCCCATATTTGGTCAACACAGGAAGTGGTCAAAGCCCACAGGACAGGTCACAACTTGCAGCAGCCTTCTAACCTGCATCTGTGTTTAATTATAACTTTACCAATGTTCCCAGCATGCTTGTCTTTCATTGTCACAATTGATCTCACAGCTAATATTGCCATTGTTATTGCTGTTGTTGTTGTCCATCTGACATCAAACAAACCAGGGTGGGGTGGCAGCAAGGTGGCAAAGCAACAGAATGATCCTTGGACAGAAATTGTCCAGCAGCGGGCACCTCTCCTTCTCTCCTGTCCCCAGTCACAATGTTTCTGTAAAGATAAAAGGTAAAGTCGCCACAGTCAATCATGACCAAAGGCTGCTCTCCCACTTTGAGGGGAAGAGCTGACTAGTGGTGATTTAACCTGAGAATCACCACACCTCAGGCAAGAGACAAGGTTGAGAAGCTGAGCCTTCATGAATATAAACACTGGCTCATTCAGTGGTGATCAATAAAATACCATTGCTAATGTTTGGAAAGCCTCTGTTCCTGTTGATAGAGACACTGCCTCTTCCTACAGTTGCTTTGTAATGCCACAACTCCCTGGTTGGCAGTGCTGACTCCCAGAAAGGTACTTGGTCTCTTCAAAGCAGGGTCAGAATGTGAAGTCCCACTTCTCCCACCGCAAAGATCAAACTCAACCTGAGGGGAGATAAAACGTTAGAACAAAGTTATCAGTGAAAAAGTGTTCTGAGATATGGTCCCCTCTCCAATGCTTCCACAGTTGTAAAGCAACTAGACAATGGCTGAAATTCTCCAGCCTTCATGGCAAGATTTTCTGGTGCGAATTCAGTGAATGCAGATTTGGCTGAACGCCAAATTCTCTGTCCGAGCTGACAGCAGTGATGGGGCGTGAATGGCTGGAGAATTCTGGTCTATATATCACCCCATTGGGCGATTCTTAATTATTAATCAAACAGCCCATTCCTTACATTCACAACACCTTTATTAATATGATATTAATAGAAATAATGTTCGATTCCTAGAGGCTGCAGGTTAATTATGGAAATTGTCAGTGCTTATTTGAATGCATTTGCTTTTGGTTTCCTCCACTATGAAGGTCAGTGCAAAACATTGTTTAACCACTCCTGCCATTTCCTTAATCCCTGTTTTAATTTCTCCTGCCTGTGCCTCTTAAGCAAGTTAAATGATCCAAGATCCTAGTTTAAATCATTCTCTTCTCAGCACCTCCTTTTCCCTCGGCACAGAATTCCCAATCTCACCAAATTCCTTTATCACTCTTTAGATCTGCTCAGCACTGAGTTAGCAAGTTATTGTGTCAAAAATGCAGATTTTTCAGAAGAAAGCAGAGTAATAAATCAGGGGTGTGATCGTACCAGCCTGCCATGCCAGTCGATCAAAGTGGGGTGAGCCGGGAAGATAGCATGAGAAGCCAAAAATTGTTATCTCCCAGCCCCATTTTAGCTGCTTTTTCTGGGCTTTACACCCAGAAAAAGCATGAATCTCATTCCTAGACTGCCCGCATCTCCATATAATAATCGGGTCCGTCATGGCTGCTTCCCTCCTCCCGGATGCTTTACATCCACCATCATCCTCAACACCGGTGCCCCACAAGGCTGTGTTCTCAGCCCCTTACTATACTCGTAATACACCTCTGACTGTGTGGCCAAATTCCCCTCCAACTCGATTTTCAAGTTTGCTGATGAACATCACCATAGTGAGTCAGATCACAAACAATGACGAGACGGAGTACAGGAAAGAGATAGAGAATCTGGTGAACTGGTGCGGCAACAATAATCTCTCCCTCAATGTCAGCAAAATGAAGGAGATTGTCATTGACTTCAGGAAGCATAGTGGAGGGTATGCCCCTGTTCACATCAATGGGGATGAAGTAGAAATGGTGTAGAGCTTCAGGTTTTTAGGTTTCCAGATCACCACCAACATGTCCTGGTCCCCCCAAGCCAATGCTGTAGTTAAGGAAGCCCACCAACGCCTCTACTTTCTCAGGAGACTGAGAAAATCTGGCATGCCCAATAGGATTTTCACCAATTTTTACAGATGCACCATAGAAAGCATTCTTTCTGGTTGTATCACAGTTTGGTATGGCTCCTGCTCTGACCAAGACCGCAACAAACTACAAAAGGATCATGAACGAAGCCCAGTCCATCATGTAAACTAGCATCCCATTTATTGACACTGTCTACACTTCCCACTGCCTCAGAAAAGCAGCCAGCATAATCAAGGACCCTACGCACCCCGGACATTCTCACTTCCACCTTCTTCCATTGGGAAAAAGATACCAAAGTCTGAGGTCACATACCAACCAACTCAAAAATAGCTTCTTCCCTGCTGCCATCAGACGTTTGAATGGACCTACCTCACATTAAGTTGATCTTTCTCTACACTCTAGCTATGATTGTAACACTACATTCTGCACTCTCTCCTTTCCTTCTCTATGTACTCTATGGGAGTATTTTATAGACCTCCGAAAAGTTCCAGAGATGTAGAGGAAAAGATTGCAAAGATGATTCTGGATAGGAGCGAAAGTAACAGGGTAGTTGTTATGGGGGACGTTAACTTTACAAATATTGACTGGAAAAGCTATAGTTCGAGTACTTTAGAGGGGTCGGTTTTTGTCCAATATGTGCAGGAAGGCTTCCTGACGCAGTATGTAGATAGACCAACAAGAGGCGAGGCCACATTGGATTTGTTACTGGGTAATGAACCAGGCCAGGTGTTAAATTTGGAGGTAGGTGAGCACTTTGGTGACAGTGACCACAATTCGATTACGTTTACCTTAGCAATGGAAAAGGATAGGTACATACCAAAGGGCAAGAGTTATAGCTGGGGGAAAGGAAATTATGATGCGATTAGGCGAGATTTAGCTCGCATAGGTTGGGGAAGGAAACTGCAGGGGATGGGCACAATTATAATGTGGAACTTGTTCAAGGAACAGCTACTACACGTCCTTGATAAATATGTACCTGTCAGGCAGACGTGTGAGGGAACCATGGTTTACTAAGGTGGTTGAATCTCTTGTGAAGAGGAAGAAGGAGACTTATGTTAAGATGAGACGTGAAGGCTCAATTAGGGCACTTGAGAGTTACAAGTTAGCCAGGAAGGACCTAAAGAAAGAGTTAAGAAGAGCCAGGAGGGGACATGAGAAGTCTTTGGCAGATAGGATCAAGGAAAACCCTAAAGCTTTCTATAGGTATGTCAGGAATAAAAGAATGACTAGGGTAAGATTAGGGCCAGTCAAGGACAGTAGTGGGAAGTTGTGCGTGGAGTCTGAAGAGATAAGAGAGGCACTAAATGAATATTTTTTGTCGGTATTCACACTGGAGAGGGACAGTGTTGTCGAGGGGAGTACTGAGATGCAGGCTGTTGGACTGGATGGGATTGATGTTCATAAGGAGGAGGTGTTAGCAATTCTGGAAAGGGTAAAAATAGATAAGTCCCCTGGGCCGGATGGGATTTATCCTAGGATTCTCTGGGAGGCTAGAGACGAGATTGCAGAGAACTTTGGCCTTTGATCTTTGTGTCGTCATTGTCTACAGGAACAGTGCCAGAAGAACATAAGAACATAAGAACATACGAAATAGGAGCAGGAGTAGGCCATCTAGCCCCTCGAGCCTGCCCCGCCATTCAATAAGATCATGGCTGATCTGAAGTGAATCAGTTCCACTTACCCGCCTGATCCCTATAACCCCTAATTCCCTTACCGATCAGGAATCCATCTATCCGTGATTTAAACATATTCAACGAGGTAGCCTCCACCACTTCAGTGGGCAGAGAATTCCAGAGATTCACCACCCTCTGAGAGAAGAAGTTCCTCCTCAACTCTGTCCTAAACCAACCCCCCTTTATTTTGAGGCTGTGCCCTCTAGTTCTAGTTTCCTTTCTAAGTGGAAAGAATCTCTCCACCTCTACCCTATCCAGCCCCTTCATTATCTTATAGGTCTCTATAAGATCCCCCCTCAGCCTTCTAAATTCCAACGAATACAAACCCAATCTGCTCAGTCTCTCCTCATAATCAACGCCCCTCATCTCTGCTATCAACCTGGTGAACCTTCTCTGCACTCCCTCCAAGGCCAATATATCCTTCCGCAAAAATAAGGGGACCAATACTGCACACAGTATTCCAGCTGCTGCCTCACCAATGCCCTGTACAGATGCAGCAAGACACCTCTGCTTTTATATTCTATCCCCCTTGCGATATAGGCCAACATCCCATTTGCCTTCTTGATCACCTGTTGCACCTGTAGACTGGGTTTTGCGTCTCATGCACAAGGACCCCCAGATCCCTCTGCACAGCAGCATGTTGTAATTTCTTTCCATTAAGATAATAATCCAATTTGCTGTTATTTCTTCCAAAGTGAATAACCTCGCATTTGTCAACGTTATACTCCATCTGCCAGATCCTCGCCCACTCACTCAGCCTGTCCAAATCTCTCTGCAGACCTTCTACGCCCTCCACACGATTCACTTTTCCACTTATCTTTGTGTCGTCTGCAAACTTTGTTACCCTACACTCAGTCCCCTCCTCCAGATCGTCTATATAAATGGTAAATAGTTGAGGCCCCAGTACCAATCCCTGCGGCACGCCACTAGTTACCATCTGCCAACCAGAAAAGCACCCATTTATTCCGACTCTCTGCTTCCTGTCGGATAGCCAATCCCCAATCCACGCTAACACCCTACCCCCAACTCCGTGTGACCCAATCTTCTTCAGCAACCTTTTATGAGGCACCTTATCAAACGCCTTTTGGAAATCCAAAAACACCGCATCCACCGGTTCCCCTCCGTCAACCGCACTAGTCACATCTTCATAAAAATCCAACAAGTTCGTCAAGCACGACTTTCCCTCATGAATCCATGCTGCGTCTGCTTAATCGAACCATTCTTATCCAGATGGCCTGCTATTTCTTCTTTAATGATAGATTCCAGCATTTTCCCAACTACAGACGTTACGGCCTGTAGTTATCCGCCTTTTGTCTATTTCCTTTTTTAAACAGCGGCGTAAGATTAGCCGTTTTCCAATCCGCCGGCACTACCCCAGAATCCAACGAATTTTGATAAATAACCACTAACGCATCCGCTATTACCTCTGACATTTCTTTCAGTACTCTGGGATGCATTCCATCCGGGCCCAGGGACTTGTCCACCTTCAGTCCCGTTAGTCTACCAAGCACTGCCTCCCTGGTGACGTTAATTGTACTGAGTACCTCTCCTCCTACCAACTCTCTATCGTTAATATTCGGTAAACTATTTGGGTCTTCCACCGTGAAGACCGACACAAAAAACTTATTTAAAGTTTCAGCCATTTCCTCATTTCCCACTATTAAATCCCCCCTCTCGTCCTCCAAGGGTCCAACATTCATTCTTGCCACTCTATTCCTTTTTATCTTTGTAAAAACTTTTACTATCATTTTTTATATTTAGAGCTAGCCTAGCTTCATAACCTATCTTTCCTTTCTTTATCGCTTTCTTAGTCGTTCTTTGTTGTTTCTTAAAGTTTTCCCAATCTTCCGATTCTCCACTATTTTTGGCCACTCTGTACGCATCGGTCTTGAATTTAATACTCTCCTTAATTTCCTTCGTTATCCACGGCTGGTTATCCCTTTTCTTACAACCCTTCTTTATCACCGGAATATATTGTTGCTGAGTACTGAAAAGGATCTCCTTAAAAATCCTCCACTGTTCCTCATGTGTCCTACCTACCAGTCTGCTCTCCCAGTCCACCTTAGCCTCCAAAGAGTGGAGGATAGCAAATGTTGTCTCCTTGTTCAAGAAGGGGAGTAGGGACAACCCTGGTAATTATAGACCGGTGAACCTTACTTCTGTTGTGGGCAAAGTATTGGAAAGGATTATAAGAGATAGGATTTATAATCACCTAGAAAGGAATAATTTGATTAGGGATAGTCAGCATGGTTTTGTGAAGGCTAGGTCGTGCCTCAGAAACCTTATTTGAGTTCTTTGAGAAGGTGACCAAAGAGGTGGATGAGGGTAAAGCAGTTGATGTGGCGTATATGAATTTCAGCAAAGCGTTTGATAAGGTTCCCCATGGTAAGCTTTTGCAGAAAATACGGACACATGGGATTGAGGGTGATTTAGTGGTTTGGATCAGGAATTGGCTAACTGTAAGAAAACAAAGGGTGGTGGTTGATGGGAAATATTCATCCTGGAGTTCAGTTACTAGTGGTGTACCGCAAGGATCTGTTTTGGGGCCACTGCTGTTTGTCATTTTTATTAATGACCTGGATGAGGGCGTGGAAGGATGGATTAGTAAATTTGTGGATGACACTAAAGTCGGTGGAGTTGTAGACAGTGCGGAGGGAAGTGGCAGGTTACAGAGGGACATAGATAAGCTGCAGAGCTGGGCTGAGAGGTGGCAAATGGAGTTTAATGCGGAAAAGTGTGAGGTGATTCACTTTGGAACGAGTAACAGGAATACAGAGTACTGGGCTAATGGTCAGATACTTGGTAGTGTGGATGAACAGAGGGATCTGGGTGTCCATGTGCATAGATCCCTGAAAGTTGGCACCCAGGTTGATAGGGTTGTTAAGAAGGCGTACGGTGTGTTAGCTTTTATTGGTAGAGGGGTTGACTTTCGGAGCCAGGAGGTCATGCTGCAACTGTACAAAACTCTGGTGCGGCCGCATTTGGAGTATTGCGTACAGTTCTGGTCGCCACATTATAGGAAAGATGTGGAAGTGTTGGAAAGGGTGCAGAGGAGATTTACCAGGATGTTGCCTGGTATGGTGGGAAAATCATATAAGGAAAGGCTGAGGGGCTTGAGGTTGTTTTCGTTAGAGAGAAGAAGTTTAAGAGGTGACTTAATAGAGGCATACAGGATGATCAGAGGATTAGATAGGGTGGATAGTGAGAGCCTTTTTCCTCGGATGGTGTTGGCTAGCACGAGGGGACATAGCTTTAAATTGAGGGGTGAGAGATATAGGACAGATGTTAGAGGTAGTTTCTTTACTCAGAGAGTAGTAAGGGCGTGGAATGCCCTGCCTGCAGCAGTAGTGGACTCGTCAACATTAAGAGCATTCAAATGGTTATTGGATAAACATATGGATGATATTGGAATAGTATAGATTAGAGGGGCTTTAGATTGGTTCCACTGGTCGGCGCAACATCGAGGGCCAAAGGGCCTGTACTGTGCTGTAATGTTCTATGTTCTATGTATGGTATGCTTTTTCTGTACAGCGCGCAAGGAACAATACTTTTCACTGTATACTAATACATGTGACAATAGTAAATCAAATTAAATCAAATTAAATCAAATCAAATCAAACCTCACTGGCAAGACGTCACACTGGCAAAAATCACTCCTGCTCTCCAGTGGAGACCAGTAAATGTGCCAGGGGCAGTGCCAAGCGGTGGGTCCTGAATGGGGGTGGGACAGTAGATACATTACACAAATTACATTAATAATGATTCACTTGTAATTTCAATATTGACAGACACTAGCAGCGTCCTGGTGTGTAAATCGATTGATGTGGTACAATACCATTGCTAAACATTTGTACTGCATCACTTAGGGTTAACCATAATGGCCTGGGTTAAAATTAATTCCAAGAATCAAGTGTGAAAAATGGACAAGTTACAGTTGCTGCTGAAGTGGATTATGAAAGATTTGTTTCTCTTGCAGTGACCAAGAGAAGGATTTATTGAAAATGAAGCTCGATTGGCTTCAATGTCACTTCACGTGGGCGCCACAGAAAGAAAACATTGACTTGGACAATATGAAGCAAAGATCAGAAGATTCAATACAGCTTGATGTGAAATATCAAGCCACGTCTTACAACCAACTCGCTTTTATAAACTATCTGCAAGGAAACTGTGAGGAGGCGATCCAAAACTTACAGGAAGCTGAAAAGATTCTGAGGGAGAATCATGAAGATGAATTTGAAAAAAGAATCATCGTCACCTATGGAAACCGTGCCTGGGTCAATTATCACATGGGACAACTGACAGAGGTTCAGTCCTACCTCGACAAACTGGAGAGGATCTGTCAACAATTTCC
This sequence comes from Mustelus asterias, assembly GCF_964213995.1. NCBI lineage: Eukaryota > Metazoa > Chordata > Chondrichthyes > Carcharhiniformes > Triakidae > Mustelus > Mustelus asterias. The sequence goes on along the minus strand of NW_027590266.1, from coordinate 185,989 downwards.
TGATGCCTCTCGGTATACAGCAATGATACCTGAAGTGTACGGGGAGAAGGGTTGGGCACTGCTGAGCTCTGCTGCTCAATATTATGAAGATGCAATGGAATGTTTTAAAAAGGCTCTGGAGGAAGCTCCGGAGAATACGGAATGGACTTTTGGATATGCTACTGCCCTATCTCGTCTGGAATGGTTTTCTGGTACCCCAGAGAGTCATGGGCCCAGTGAAGCAATGAAGCAGTTCAGACGTGTGCTGGAGCTTGATCCAGATCACACTGTAGCCATGGTGCTGCTGGCTCTAAAACTACAACAGTTCTATCAGAAGGAGGAAGCATTGAAATTCATTGAGGAAGCGTTGCAGAAATCCCCTGATCTTCCATACGTGCTTCGTTATGCTGCAAAGTTTTACAGAAAGGAAGGAGATGTGGAAAAAGCTGTGGAACTGTTGAAGAAAGGATTAGAAATTACCCCAAACTCTACTTTCTTACACAATCAAATAGGTCAGTGTTACAGAATCAAATTGGACGAACTGATGAAATATCCAGACAGCAAAGGTCCTCGCAATGCTGCTCTTCAACAAAGAGCTGGACTGATCAAACTATGCAAGTTTCATTTTCAAAAAGCTTTAGAAAACCGACCATTAACATCTATTAAACCACACCTGGATTTTGCAGGAATCTGTTCACTAAATGCAGAATATCGCAAAGCAAAAGAGATCTATAACCACTTACTGACACTGAAGGGTATACGTCCAGAGAATAAACAGGCAATATGTTTACAGGCTGGGTTATTTGAACTAAATCACATTAAATCAGAATCAAATGCCACGGCCCATTTTCTGGAAGGAATGAAAGTCAATTATGACTCAATAGAACAGAAAAAGTGTCGAGAAAACCTGGAGATGATAGCAGCAAGACACCTTCGCCGGAATCCGAGAGAAAGCAAGGCCCTTGGTGTTTATGGGTTCCTGCACCAGCTGGATGGGGAGAGATGTGAAGCTATTAAATGCTTTGAAAAGGCTTTGGAGTTTGATCCTGACAATGAAGAATATCTAAGTGCTCTTTGTGAATTACGCCTTTCCATCAAGGCCGACAATCACTCTCCCAGTGAAAACTAAACACATTTTGGAAAGTGTACTGAAGGCCCTGACCTATAAACAGGTTTCGTCAGCTACATTTTCATTTATATTCCAATGGCTCCTTTGTTCCAATGAGTACTGGTTCATGTGTTTAATTTTCAAATAATAATCTTACTGTAATTACTCTAAGTCTGTGCTTCATACAGAAACATTAACCAGAGTGGGAAACCTACCATTTATTTCCCCAACCTCAGAGCTTTTACTGAATGCGAAAAGGACAATATTACCGAAGAATTTGGGGAATTCGAGATAGTTGATGCTATTGGACAGTCACAATAATTCTTTATGAATTATACAAACTTGTTGAAAGCAGTAAGAAAACTAACATGGGCCTGATTTTAACTCCAGGTGGATTTTGGGTGAGTGGTGAGGGGATTTGGAAACTCGCTGATTTCTGTAGATTCTGGGTGTGGGGATCAGGACAGAGTTGGCAGCGCAATCGGAGCCCAACGATGTCACCGGAGCCCAGTCCGTGTATGTTAATGAGGACCCACCCACTTTGGGTGAGCAGTTTAACCCAGTTTCCACCAGGTGGGTAGGTTTAAAAACACCTCCATCAAATTCTAATGTAACCTCGATAACTGGGAGATAAATATAAACTGATGGCCAAATATAGATTAAAGTATGTTTTGTTTGGATCTCCATTTGTTTTGTGATTTTAATAGGAAATTATTCTAGCTGGTATTTTAAGCTTCAGTGAACTCTGTGTGATTTATACTCTGCTGATGGTAATGACAGTGTAATAACAATATCCAATCCAGCCTGTAGTGGGTATAATAAAACCACTCTGGCACCCGATCTCTCACTTGCTGCCTCTTCTCAGGAAAGTTGCCCATTGGGTGAAAGGCTTTCCACATGTGACACTGGAGAAAGGGCCAACAGTCAGTGCAGCCCCTTCAGATAAAGCAACTCTTGATTCTGTTGCTCTGAGGATTTGCTGACAGACGATCAGACTCCCATCCAGAGCGTTCATTCAGATCTCAGTCTTTGTCACTGGGAGTCTCCCTGTCCTGTAACTTGTCAGCTTCACCAACTCTTCATCAAACCATCCCAGACCCTCACTGGCCAACACAGAGCAGCTCGGACAATACCCGGGAAAGACCATTTTCTACCGACTGTCACCATCTCACTGAAGGGGAAAGCAGTAAATGGGGGAAGGCTAAAGGATATAAAAATGGGTTAAATTGGGTTAAAAGGAATAAAACACAATGGCTGCAGATACTGATTTTTAATTGTAATTGTATCGAATGAGTTTGAATGGTAAAATAACCAATAAAATGGAATTGTGGCTAAGATTTTGCTTGTGCTGCAAATTTTTTCATGAACAACATTTCATTCTGGTAAGGAAAGTGGTCCGTGACTTTCTCTGAATCTTTCAAGGATATTTGGGACTTTGTTGTGTGCAAATTGAGTGCTGCATTTCCCATATTACAGTAGCAACTACACTTTAAAAGGGATTTATTGCCGGGAAGGTGCATTGGAAGATCTCAAGCATTGTGAGAGGCGCCATGGAAATGCAACACATTTTTTTCATCTAATCTTCATATGATGCAAATTAAAGCATAAGTATCAGTGTTCTGAAATGGGAGTCAAATCACATTCATCACTGGGTGAGAAACACGAGTCTGGATTTAACTTCTGTTCTAATGGTGGCGAATTTCCCAGAAAAAAACAATCTGCCCAATGGGCAGGAAAAAGGGAGATTTTCCTGCCAATTCTTTGGGGTGTACTTAGTTGAGTGAATTTACAGCACTCTGTGCGTTACAGAGTCCGCCGAGGGACTCAGGCGGTAACGGGACCTAATCCCTCCCGAGGGGCCGGAATCAGCGTGTTGAGTGGGCCACTGAGAATGCACTCATCTCTCAGTAGGGATGGCCCCCTCTCCCATCACCAGCCTCCCGATTGCTGACCTCCCAATGTTATCCCTGACCCCACCCCCACCCCCCCCCACCCCGATCGTCGACTTCCCCGACTACCGCCCCCACCCACCCCCCCAGATCGCTGGCTTCCCTGACCATACTCCCATGTCCCTGATTGCTGGCCTCCCTGACACCCCCCGCACCCACCAACCCCCACCGCTCCCCCCCCCCCAACCATGGCCAGCTCCGATCGCCCCCCTCCCTCCCCCACGTATCCATAATGCAGAGTGCACAGTGACTCCCTCCCCCCTCACCACCACCAATTGCCCCCTCCCCCAAGTAGGCCCCACCACCTCAGACCCCACTCTGGCCCAGTGGTCAGTGCCAGGCTGGCACTGCCCAAGGAACAATCCCCCCACCCCATTCATACTTTCATGTTCAATTTGTCTCATAATAAAGAATAACATTTCATTAGCCATCTTAATTACTTGCTGTACCTGCAGACTAACCTACTGTGAGCCATGTACTAGAACACCTGGATTTTGTGATTCATGCACTAAAACACCTGGATCCCTCTGCACCTCGGAACTCTGCGGCCATTCTCCAATTAAATAATACTCTGCTTTTTCATTCTTCCAGCCAAACTGAACAACTGAGCCTTGCTCACTCACACAAGCTATCTGTAACTGTCTGCAACCTCCTTATGTCTACTTCACAACATATTTTCTGACCATCTTTGCGTCATCTGCAAATTTAGCTACTATACCATCTCCCTCCTTGTCATAAATCATAAAATGCTGAGGCCCCAGCACAGAGCCCTGTGGGACTCCACGCATCACATCCTGACAATCGAACAAAGACCCATTTCTGCACACTCTGTTTTCTGCCAGCCAGTTCAATCTTTTATCCCTGCCAATATGTTACCCCGTATACTGTGAGCTTTCATTTTACACAATATCCTTTTGCCTTTTCACAAACAGAAGCAGAGGCCTAACCAAGTTCCAACTGCACTGCAGTGTAGGACAGTACAATAAACACTCTGTACCCTGTATTGATACAGTTACCGCAAAATACAACACCTGCAAAGATTTCTTTTTAAAGACCTGGCAGCAACAAGAGCTTAAGAAGACAGAGCCAAGTCAACTGTATCCAAACCACTACTGCTTGTAGTGGCAACACATTAGTGGCAAAGTGGCAACACATTAATAGTTAATTAGTAATTAATACAAGAAGACAATAAACAGTGATTAGAAACACCCTGGCGTGAGGACAGAGTGAGAGTTCGAAAGAAAATCAGTTCTTTGAAATAAAAAGCTGGTGTGAGCACAGAGTAAGAATTTTGGAGAGAGTTGGGAATTTAAAAAATAAGAACAAGAGTTCCAGCAAGAGTCAGGACTTTGAAAAGTGCAAAGGTCATGGACATCACTGAGCAGCTCCGGAGCATTCTGCAGCCAGGACAGATTGTTGGTGATCCGGACACCGAGAAACTTGAAGCTCTCGGCCATTTCCACTTCGCCCCCATTGATGTAGACAGGGGCATGTTCTCCTTTACGCTTCCTAAAGTCAATGACTATCTCCTTCGTTTTGTTGACATTGAGGAAGAGATTATTGTCGTCACACCAGTTCACCAGATTCTCTACTTCATTCCTGTGCTCTGTCTCGTCATTACTTGAGATCTGACCCACTACGGTGGTGTCGTCAGCAAACTTGAAAATGGAGTTGGAGGGGAATTTGACCACACAGTCATAGGTGTATAAGGAGTATAGTAGGGAGCTGAGGACACAGCCTTGCAGGATACCAATGATTGTGGAGGAGATGGTGTTGTCTATTCTTACTGATTATGGTCTGTTTGAAGAAATCATTCGGAGATGGGGAATAAAATTGCTCTGCACTCGGGGGCTTCTGTTAATGCTGACCTTTACTCTTGTAGGTGATTTTGCCTCTTTGTTAAGTTCAGATATCAAGAATTTTGATTAATACAACCTCATATTAGATCCAGTACCTTTATTGAGAACCTTAACTAAATGATTTCATAAATAAATCATACAATTAACCATCAGGTCAATCTGGGATGAATGTGGGTTTTTCGGAGAGATCCTTAACTAAGATCTTCTTGCTTTATTCACTGAGATTCTTCCCGTCAAATGAGCATCTTATTCCTGATACACACTAGTCATAGAGATATTAGAAAGAGGCCCTTCAGCCCATCATGTCTATGCCAGCCATCAAGCACCGATATATCCTAATCATATTTTCCAACACTTGGCCTATAGCCCTGGATGTTATGGCATTTCAAGTGCTCATATAAATACTTCTTAAATGTTGTGCTGGTTCTCACCTCTACCGCCCTTTCAGACAGTGAGTTCCAGATTCCCACCACCCTCTGGGTGCAAAGGATTTTCCCAAATTCCCCTCTAATTCTCCTGCCCCTTACAGTAAATCTATGCCCCCTGGTTATTGACCCCTCTAGTAAGGGGAAAAGTTTCTTCCCATCTATCCTATTTATGTCCCTATAATTTTGTACAATCGATCAGGTCCCCCCTCAACATTCTCCGCTCTGAGGAAAACAATCCCAGCCTAACCAGTCTCTCTTCATAGCTGAAACACTCCAGCCCAGGCAACACCCTGGTGAATCTCCTCTGCACCCTTTTTAGTCCAATTACATCCTTCCTAAAATGTGATGACCAGAACTGCACTCAGTACTCTAGCTGTGACCTAACGAGTGTTTTATACAGCTCCATCGTAACTTCCCTGAGCTTATATTCTATGGCTTGGTTAATAAAGGCAAATATCCAATAGGCCTTCTTAACCACCTTATCTCTCTGTCCCGCTGCCTTCAAGGATCATTGGACATGCAGCCCAAGGTGCCTCTGGTCCTCTCTACTTCCTAGCATCCTACCATTCATTGTGTATGCTCTTAGAACAAAGAACAGTACAGCACAGGAACAGACTCTTCAGCCCACCAAGCCTGCACCGACACATGCCACCTTTCTCAACTAAAGACCTGTTGCCGCTGGGCGGTCCATATCCCTTGATTCCTTGCCTAATCATGTAATTGTCAAGATGCCTCTTAAACAAAAACAGAAAATGCTGGAAAATCTCAGCACATCTGACAGCATCTGTGGGGAGAGAATAGAGCCAACGTTTCAAGTCTAAATGACCCTTCATCAGAGCTAATGTTGCTATTGTATCTGCTACTACCACCTCCTCTGGCACACATTCCAGGCACTTACCACGCTCTGTGTAAAAACTTGCCTCTCACATCTCCTTTAAACTCTCCCGCTTTTACCTAAAAATCCATGTCCCCTAGTAATTGATATTTCTTCCCTGGGAAATAGACTCTGACTATCCATTCTATCCATGCCTCTCATAATGATGTAAACTTCTCTCAGGTGGCCATTCAGCCTCCAACGTTCAAGTGAAAACAAACCAATTTTGTCCAAACTCTTCTCATAGCTAACACCCTCCCAACCAGGCAACATCCTGGTAAACCTTTTCTGTACCCTCTCCAAAGTCTTGCCTTATGAGTCCATCCAGCTCACACTTTTCAAGGTTAACTTCCATTTCTGTTTTTCCCATCTAACCAGCCCGTCTGTCAATCTCTCTTAACTTTTGTATTCTAGTAATGGTAGTTTCTATTTCCTTCTTTCAATATGGTCTGGAATATGTTTGTTTATCGTCATGGTGCACTGGTGTGTGTCCACCCTTTTCTTATCTGTGAAATCAGCTTGCAGCATTCAGCAATTTCATTTTACTGTAAAAAGTTTATCTTTGGCCTTGTGAAACAGAGGAAATTTCGTCAGTTTTTAAATTTGGTCAAGTTACAACCAAATATCCAGCCGTGATCTGTATTCTTACACAAGCATTTAGAAGAGTGTGTCAACAAGTTCCTAGATGTCTAATACATCCTTCATAACTATTCTTTAGTTTACTAGGCTAATATTTGGAAGGGGTAGGTTGTCCTATGAGGAAAGGTTGGAAAAGTTAGGTCTGCATTCACTCGAGCTTAAAAGAATGAGATCCTGAGGGGTATTGACAGGGTGGATGTGGAGAGGATGTTTCCACTTGTTGGAGAATCTAGAAGTAGGGGTCATTGTTTAAAATAAGGGGCTGCCCATTTAAGACAGAGATGAGGAGAATTTATTTCTCTCAGGGTGCTGAGTTTCTGGAACTCTCTTCCTCAATGGGAAGTGAAAGCAGAGACGTTGAACAGTTAAAGGCAGAGCTGGATAGATCCTTGATTAACAAGGGGGTGAAAGGTTATCGGGGTAGGCGGGAATCTGGGATTGAGGTTACATTCAAATCAGCCATGATCTACTTGAATGGCAGAGCAGGCTCGAGGGGCCGAGTGGCCTATTCCGGCTCCCAATTTGTAGGTTCGTATGTACACTGGTGCAGGTATTTCTCAGTAAGAAGTTTAACAATACGAGGTTAAAGTCCAACACGTTTATTTGGTAGCAAAAGCCACACAAGCTTTCGGAGCCCCTTCTTCAGGTGAGTGGGAATTCTGTTCACAAACAGGGCATATAAAGACACAAACTCAATTTACAGAATAATGCAGGTATTTCTGCCAGGCCTTCATAGGTCACCTCAGGTGGAGGAGGAGGAAGTGGAGGAGGAAAGGATAAGGCAGCAGGGATGGCTTCACCCGAGGTGAGTTGTCAGTGAGTCAGCACTCAAGACGCTGAGTTACCACCTCCACATCACAATTGTACCACCATTCCCCCCGCTCCACCATCCCTCCACACCCCACCCCTACCTCCTTTCAATCCATCTGCTGCCAGGTCTCACAGCATTGCCTTGGCCTAAATCATAAAATTAACACTGCCACAAAAGAAAACTATTCCACGTCAATTTTATCCAACAAAACCTCCAATAAAAAACAATATTCATTACCATGTACATTCCCTTAGTGCGAGTCCTGTGTTGCTGCTGCTGCTGCACTGTGCTAACCCAGTGGCTGCTGCATGGATGTTAGAAGGCTGCAGACTTTCTAAGGGAGAGACTGCAGACAACCTTGGGGTAGCAGACTGGGCTAGCTGACTGACTGACAGACATCAGTGAGGATACTGGTGGGGTGGCAGTGTTGGGAGCATCTCTCATCCTGAGAGAGGACTACGGGCTTGTGCATCATGGAGCTACTGCTACTGCCCCCCCCCCCCCCCCCACCTCTCTTCTCCACGCCCTCCCTCTCCCCACACCCCCCGCCTTTCCCGGGTGATACCTCTGCAATGTTAGTAATCTCTGGAGGGCGGATTGCTGTGAGAGCTGGCATCCCTAGCCATGATGGCAGCTGTCTCTGAGCCTCTATGGGACAACAAGCTCGACCTGCACGGTAGCAGAGGGCCGTGAGTCTCGAGAACGCCTCCTCAAAAGGCAGTGGAATCTCAGTGATCTTAGTCTGGCTTTTGACTGCAGCAAGGGATGTTGGGTGTTTTCTATCTGGGGCTGCAAAGAAAACGGAGATATCGGCCAGTAGGCAAGGCAAAATGGTTCCAACTATAAATACCATCATGGAGCTGGCCACCACTTTCATAGTGATGGACTCTGGTGATCTGCGTAAAACCATGTGGAATTTGGATAGGGATTTCACCATGCTCTTTGACAGTGACGGACTGCTAGGCCGGCCAATGCATTAAGGGTCTTACTGTGCACAACCATCAGTATTCTCCGGCAGTGCAAACCCACCCTCTGGTCAGCTGACAAACAAGCTATCATTTCATTTTGTCTGACCCGGCTGTAACCCATTCACAGCCAGTGATTCACTCCCAGATGTACTGGACTCTAAAGTGCACACGGTGGGCGGATGTGAGTTGATGGCTGTGGATGTCAGGTCAAGTATCATGACTGGAGTCTGGTGTAGCTCTCATCTGTCATCATGAGGCTGCTGCTATAAGACCACAAGACATAGGAGCAGAATTAGGCCACTCGGCCCATCGAGTCTGCTCCGCCATTCAATCATGGCTGATATTTTTCTGATCCCCATTCTCCTGCCTTTTCCCCATAACCCCTGATCCCCTTATTAATCAAGAACCTATCTATCTCTGTCTTAAAGACACTCAATGACCTGGCCTCCACAGCCTTCTGCGGCAAAGAGTTCCACAGATTCACCACTCTCTGGCTGAAGAAATTCCTCCTCATCTCTGTTTTAAAGGATCGTCCCTTTAGCCTGAGGTTGTGTCCTTTGCTACTGGCAAAGTGATTGATATTGGGTAACCACAAGTAGAAATGCTGCTGGGAGAATTGGGATGATGGAGGGAGGCAGAGAGGAAAACAGGAGGTCCATGGTCAAACCATCTGTAGCTTGAACTTCATTCCAGAAGGTGGAGTGAGAGTGAGGTGGGATTGAGAAGGGGCATGAAGTAGGAATCTGCCGCCATCCAGAATGTCCTTGTTGATGTTGGATACAACAGCTGCAGTATCAGCCGGCCCCATGATTTGGCGCTATTGTCCTTCCAGTTCATTACTGTTCCCCGTAGTTAAAGGCCAGCTTTTCTTGCAAGAAGGAGGGAAGAATGTCAGTGGGTGTGTTGCACTGTGTTTAGGTGATGTGTCTGTTGTAACTGAATAGTTACAAATTTGGGAGAGGTAAAGTGGCAAAAGTTTATTTATTAGTCACACAAGCAGGCTTACATTAACACTGCAACTAAGTTACTGTGAAAATCCCCTAGTTGCCACACTCCGACGCCTGTTCGGGTACAGCGAGGGAGAATTTAGCATGGCCAATGCATCTAACCAACACATTTTTCATACTGTGGGAGGAAACCGGAGCATCCGGAGGAAACCCACACAGACACAGGAAGAATGTGCAAACTCTACGCAGACATGACCGAAGCCGGGAATCGAACCTGGGTACCTGGGTGCTGTGAGGCAGCAGTGCTAACCACTGTGCCACTGTGCTGCCTCAAGGATGTGAGACCGACAGTATTTTTAAGTGTGTTACGGTGAGCGAGTATCTTAATGTTAGACCTGATTACTGCTGTCTGAGCAATAAGTCTGTGCATGCATTGAGCTGTGGTGAATAGGAGATATTATGTGAGGATACATTCACTGATCCTGACCATCTTGAACTAGCTCTGAGACAGCTCCAGACCCCAGGAATAGAAGGATAAGGGCAGCAGCTACATGGGAACACCACCACCTTTTGCCCAAAACCTTAAATCTATGTTTCCCAGATTTTGTATCATCAGCTAGTAGGAATAGCTTCCCTTTGGCGACCTTGTTCAAACCTGCGACAATCTTTTAAACCTTTGTTAAAAAGCCTCAAACCCTTTGCTTCATGGTGAACAATAGCTTCTCCAACCTAATGTGGTTGTGAGGAATCATTCTGGTAAATCTCTCTTCAGTGAACCTTCTGAAAGTGTGCTGACAAGAACTGGACTCAGTAATGTAGTTCTAGCCTCAGAGAGCTTTATTCAAGGTTTAACACAACTTCCCTGCCTTTGTGCCCATCTCAGTCCCAAATAGCCAATTCATTATTCTGTTAGTGTGCCTCCCAAATTCTAGACTCATGTTGTTGCGAGCCCCTCTAAGAGGCCAGTGTCCGCAGGGTCATGTGACCTGATCACCCAATGGGGCTGGAATGTGCGAATCCCAGGGCTGAACGCAAGCTTTTACCACCAGAACTGAACCTAGGGCTGAATGGAGAAGGCACATATTGAAGAACTCCATACATAGTTTGAGTTAGTTGATAAATAGTTATTGTTGTTAACTTCGTGTTTGCCAATCATTACAATTATCACATTGGCGACAAGGAAGATACAAGTGTCTGAAATCGCAGTCAGAAGTGTAAAGGGGACCTTGTTTGAAACAGTCCAGCATAATCCCACTCGGCTCCAACCTGCAAAGAGGATATCAGCAACAGGGGAGACCATGGCCTCGTGGTATTATCGCTAAACTATTAGTCCAGAAACTCAACTCATGTTCTGGGGGACCCAGGTTCAAATCCCACAACGAAACCATTGTCGATCATCAGAAAAATTAATCTGATTCACTAATCTCCTTTAGGGAAGGAAATCTGCCATCCTTACCTGGTCTGGCCTACATGTGACTCCAGAGCCACAGCAATGTGGTTGACTCACAACTGCCCTTCAAGGGCACCTAGGGATGGGCAATAAATGCTGGCCAGCCAGTGATGCCTACATCCTATGAATGATTAGAACATGCCTATTTTTGGCAAGTTAGAGCTATTTGGTACAAATTCTGAAGACTGGCTACAGTATGTGGAGCATTTGTAATTTTTTTCCAGGCTAATGCAATAGAGGAGAAAGATAAGAAAAAGGTTCTATTGCTTATTGCATGTGAGACCCAGACATATAATTTAATCATAAGTTTAACATCGCTGGATGCTCCTGATACCAAAGCTTTTGCCGAGCTAGTTAAGGGGCATTATTATCTAAACCCTCAGAGAGCCCCGGGAGAAACAATAGCAGCCTTTGAGATGGTAGAGGGTCGAAGGTGCAACACCTGCCCCTTTACCTCCTCCCTGCTCACCGTCCCAGGTACTAAACACCCCTTTCAGGTGAAGCAGCGTTTCAAATGCACCTCCTTCAATCTGGTCTATTGCATTCACTGCTCCCAGTGCGGTCTACTCTACATCGAAGACACCAAACGCAGACTGGGTGACCGCTTTGCTGAACACCTTTGGTCTGTGCGCAAGCAGGACCCAGACCTTCCTGTTGCTTGCCACTTCAACACACCACCCTGCTCTCCCGTCCACATGCCCATCCTTAGCCTTTTGTAATGTTCTAGTGAACCCCAATGCAAACTGGAGGAACACCACCTCATCTTCCGATTGGGCGCTCTGGACCGAACATTGAGTTCAATCACTTCAGAGGATGAACTCCCTCCTCCACTCTCACCCCATTTCCATTTATTTCATTTTGTTTCTTCTCATTCACCCATTTTTATCATCCTTATTTCTCATTTCCATTTTTCCACTTCTCCATTCCCGCTCTCCAGCTTGCGCCTTGTTTCTTGTTTTAATGATAGTCACTCTGATTCCTCATTAGTGGCCCTGACAATATCTCGATCTCACCTGTATGGGACTGGAAGCGCCCCTGTTGACAATTTCATGTTCCTGGTTTCATGTTCCCTGCCCTTCTCACAATGTAAAGATTATTTAGTGTGTTTAATGTTTGAATACACCCGGGTGGGAAACAAAGGATCGGAATCACGCCTCTTTGGACTCAGGGTGGACGGAGGGTGAGTGGGTATATCCTGGAAGTGACTGCTCTCTTTATACTAATGTCCCTGACCCTGGGATTGGGGATGATGTCACTGCTTGGGGAAATGGGGGTGTTGGGGTGGGTGGGGTGGGGGGATGTGCTGCCCCAGTCTGTTCCAGTGACTGAACAGCCTGACTGGAATTTTCTTACCAACACTGAGGTCAATTTATCCTCGAAAAGCCACTGAAGAATTTCATATCTGTGGATTCGCGGTATGGCAAATATGATAAACAGTTGAGATTAGTCAGACAGGTTGGGCTTGTTGGTTCTTCCTGTGTTGGTGTGCGTGTCCAAGTTTTCAATAGGATGCTTTGAGATCTGTGACATTATACACGGCTCGTGTTTTGGAACCAGTATCTCTGGAGATAAAACAGTGACGAGTAGGTTTATATCACACTTTCAGTTTTGAATCTCACACTCCGGGTATAAATAATCAGGAAAGGATAACACATCAAGCACTCTTCATCACCAACTCACTGGTGGAGGTAAAGTTGAAGAAGGAATTTAGTTCTCGATCAGCATTATGAGGTAAATATGGAATCCTATCTGTATTAGACTTTTAGAAATGTAAACAGTGAAACAGGAGCTTTTTTCTGAAATGCGATAGGATAAATTACGCAGTTGTTGAAACACGAGAGTGGAATTATCTGTCACAGTGAGACATCCAGATTAGTGTTAATACTGCACCGAGACTAATGATTGTCAGAAGTAATAAGACACAAAAGGCAAATCTATTAATAACATTGTATCAGGTAATATTTTAAATAAAATCAAGTTTAATTACCATTCAGACTTTACAGTAAATACAAAAATAAACTTCAATCCTAAACTGTCGCAATGTGGAATCAGGTATTCTGTAAGTGTCCTCAGGAAGATATTTGGGATCACGACTACCTGGAATTATTAACCAATGGAAAACTGATAGTTGCAGTTCATCCTGCTGAACAAACTAAACCATTCAGAGCTGTAACTCAGAGCAACAGACATTAAACTACAGGATTCAATTGACCACCTTGAACCTGAATTTGGTTCCAGGGGTAACTCAGCTGGGCAGCAGGTGATGGTGTTAAAAACCGCCTGGTGTGGAGAGCAAAGAGATCTAGGGGTACAGGTTCATAGCTCCTTGAAAGTGGCGTCACAGGTGGACAGAGTGGTGAAGAAGGCATTCGGCATGGCTTGGTTTCATTGGTCAGAACATTGAATACAGGAGTTGGGACATCTTGTTGAAGTTGTACAAGACATTGGTAAGGCCACACGTGGAATACTGTGTACAGTTCTGGTCACCCTATTATCGAAAGGACATTACCAAACTAGAAAGAGTGCAGAAAAGGTTTACTAGGATGCTACCAGGACTTGATAGCTTGAGTTATAAGGAACGGCTGGATAGACTGGGACTTTTTTCTCTGGAGCGTAGAAGGCTTATGGGTGATCTTACAGAGGTCCATAAAAGAATGAGGGGCATAGATCAGCTAGACAGTCAATATCTTTTTCCAAAGTTAGGGGAGTCTAAAACTAGAGGGCATAGGTTTAAGGTGAGAAGGGAGAGATACAAAAGGGTCCAGAGGGACAGTTTTTTCACACAGAGGGTGGTGAGTGTCTGGAACAAGCTGCCAGACGTAGTAGTAGATGCGGGTACAATTTTGTCCTTCAAAAAGCACTTAGACAGTTACATGAGTAAAATAGGTATAGAAGGATATGGGCCAAACGTGGACAATTGGGACTAGCTTAGTCGTTAAAGAGACATGGACAAGTTGGGCCAAAGGGCCTGTTTCCATGTTGTAAACCTTTGTGGCTCTATGACTCTACTGCTGCCTATTTCTGTGACTCTGCTGCTGTAGAGTCCTGCTCTCTGCTCCAATGTCTGTTCTGCTGCTTCAATCTCCTTGTCTTCCATTCTCCTCTCATTAGCAGGGGCAATAAATATTATTAACTTGTGCAACAAATACCCTTTAAAAATACAAAGTCTTTTTTTCCCTAATCCCCTGGCATATGTCTGAGAGTGTTTGAGGATAATTAAATGAAGTAGACTTGTATTAATGTCGCATGTTTCACATCTAAAGCGGGTTACAACCTGCAAAGTGTGTTTTGATGTCTCCATCACTGTGAAATTGTAGGAAGCACAGGTGACAGGTTACACATAGCAAGCTGCACAACGTGATAATGACTGGGTGATCTTTTTTAGTGATGTTGATGAAGGGATAAATATTTGTCAGGATAACAGAAAATATTCATCTCAGAGGTTAGAGGGAGCCTTGTTTAAATGACACACCCAAAAAGATGCTGCCTCAAACCATGTAACACCTCCCTCAATGTAGCACAGCAGTTTAAAATGCCAGAGTCTCAGGAGTGAGACAAACTCACAACCTTCTGACTCAGGTGAGACATGCAAGCTCATGAAGGCTGATAATGACTGGGATCAGTTGAGTAAAGTTGGAAATATCATTGTCTCCATGGTGCTGTGATAGGGGCTTTGAATAATTCTATGAATATTGTACAGTTCTGTTTTGCGATTTATTGTTGGATTTAGAACAGTTTCTAATGCTCAGGGAAGATTGCATGAGATTCAGTTAAAGTAAGTGGTTGAGAAATATCAGAATGTTCCCAGCCACATACCTTGGAGAACAGAAATTGTTTCTATGTTAACGATGATTTACTCCATTTCTGGCATCCTATGCATCTACTGCCTAGCTGTTCAGCTAGTTCAGATAGTTCCTCCCTAATCCATAACCCCCACCATGTGCACCAGACCTCCCCACCCTCTCTCCTCCTTATGCTATCAGCAGCAGCAGAATTTTGCACAACCACTCTCTGTAATCTCATGGCCTGGCATATCTTCCATCCTACCATTAGCAACAAACCAGGTGATTAACCTTGGTTCAATGGAGTGTGGACATGCCAGGAGCAGCATCAGGCATACCTACAAATGAGGTGTCATCCTGATAAAGTTACAACACAGGACTACTTGCATGCCAAACAGCATAAGCAACAAGTAACAGACGGAACTGAGTGATTCCACACCCAATGGATCAGATATAAGTTCTGCAGCCTTGCCACATCCTGCCCTCAATTGTGGTGGACAATTAAACAATTCACTGGAGGAGGAGGCTCCACAAATATCTCCATCCTCCATGATGAAGGAGCCCAGCACATCAGTGCAAAAGATAAGGCTGAAGCATTCTCAACAATCTTCAGCCAGAATTGCCATGTGGATAATCTATCTCGGCCTCCTCCAGAGGTCCCCTGCATCACAGATGTCAGTCTTCAGCCAATTCGATTCACTGCACGTGATATCAGGAAATGGTTGGAGACACTGGATATGTCAAATGTTACGTGTCCTGACATTATTCTGATACTGAACACTTGTGCTCCAGAACTTGCCATGCCCCTAACCAAGCTGTTCCAGTACAGCATCTACTGGGCAATGTAGAAAATTACCCAACTATGTCTATACTCAAGAAACAGGACAAATCCAACCAAGCCGATTACCGCCCCATCAGTCTACTCTCAATCATTGGTAAAGTGATGGAAGCGGTTATCAACCGGCACTTGCTTAAGAAAACCTCCTCAGTGACACCCAGTTTGGGTTTTACCTGGGGTGACTCAGCTCCTGACCTCATTACAGTCTTGGTTCAAACATGGACAAAACAGCTGAATTCCAGAGATGAGGTGAGAGTGACTGCCCTTGACATGAAGACAGCATTTGACCGCGTATAGCATCAAGGAGCCCTAGCAAAACTGGAGTCAATGGGAATCAGGAAAACACTCCACAGGTTGGAGTCATACCTGGCACAAAGGAAGATGATTGTAGTGGTTGGAGATTAATCATCTTGGTTCCAGGACATCACTGCAGGAGTTCCTCAGTAATGTCCCAGGAACAACCACCCTCAGCTGTTTCATCAGTCATCTTCCTTCAATCATAAAATCAGATGATTGCACAACGTTCAGCACCATTTGCAACTCCTCACATACTGAAGCAGTCCATGTTCAAATGCAACAAGATCTGGACACTAACCAGGCTTGGGCTGACAATTGGCAAGTAACATTCATGCTACACATGTGCTAGACAGACCATCTCCAACAACAGAGTCTAACCATCGCTGCCTGGAATTCAATGGTATTACCATTGCTGAATCCCCCACTATCAACATCCTGGGGATTACCATTGACCAGAAACTGAATTGGACTAGCCATATAAATTCCATGACTATAACAACACGTCAGAGGCTTGGAATCTTGCCTTAACTTAACTCCTGACTCCCCAAAGCCTGTCCACCATCTGCAAGGCAGAAGTGTGATAGATGAGTGTGGCTCCAACGACACTCGAGAAGCTCATCACCAGCCAGGACAATGCATCTGTTTGATTCCACAAACATTCACTCCCTCCACCATTGTAACAGCAGTGCGTGCCATCTACAAGATGCATTGCAGGAACTCACCAAGGTTCATTAGGCAGCCCCTTCCAAACCCATGACTACTACAATCTAGAAGGACAAAGGCAGCAGTCACATAGGAACACCATCAACTGCAAGTTCCCCTCCAACTCACTCGCCATCCTGACTTGGAAATATATCGCCGTTCCTTCACTGTCGTTGAGTCAAAATCCTGGATTTACCAACTTCACAGGTGGAGTGTGCCCACATCTCCAAGATCGCATTGCTTCAAGAAAGCAGCTCACTGCAAACTTCTCAAGGGCATCCAGGGCTGGGCAACAAATTCTGGTCTGGCAGCTATGCCCACATCCCTTAAATGAACAAAGGAAAAAACCCACCCCTTTAACTAAGCTCTTAGTCGCATATCCTAATATCTTGTTCTGAGATGTTTTGTCAAATTTTGTTTGCAAGCACTACTGGGGCTCTTGTTAAAGGAGCTAGATAAATGTGGGTTGTTGTTGTAAACTCTCAATGTGTGCTGCTGTGGATTAAGGTGTTGTTCAAACTGTGAAATATTAATCACTACAGCTTTTTTTTATCCGAATGCCTTTACAAGCTGAAATCTGACCCTTAAACCAAACATCCCGGAAGCCCAGGAAACAAAAACACATTTTGGTTTCCAGTGGGTCAGTTGATTATCCAACCCTGTAATGGCTTCTTTGTCTCTCGTGACCTCCTGCCTATTATCATTTCAGCCCAATACTCTTTCTGAATGTCAGTCTCCAGAGACAAGCAGCAACATTTGGGAGTGCTGGTCACAGAATCAACAATGTTCCTTTCCATCATTGGGGTAGAAATTAGCCTGGAAATAGTTTGGCCTTCTCACTGTATCCTCCAGATTCCACAGACACTGTCCGAACTAAATCCTCTACAGCAGACCCTCTCCAATGCGGTAGAAAAAACGCACTGACAATATTCATCGAATCATAGAATCCTACAGTACAGAAGGAGACCATTCAGCCCATCGAGTCTGCACCGACCACAATACCACCCAGGCCCTATCCCCGTAACCCCATATATTTACCCTAGCTAGTTCCCCTAAGGGTCAATTTAGCATGGCCAATCCACCTAACCCGCTTAACATCTTTGGACTGTGGGAGGAAACCGGAGCACCCGAAGGAAACCCACACAGACACAGGGAGAATGTTCAGACTCCGCACACACAGGGAGAATGTTCAGACTCTGCACAGACAGTGACCCAAGCTGGGAATTGAATCCGGATCCCTGGCGCTGTGAGGCAGCAGTGCTAACCACTGTGCCACCCATAGATATTATAGAGCAAAAATCTGAAAATTTGATAAAACTGTACAGAATGAATTGAACAAAGCAGCAGATGGATAACGGTAATGAATTGCTCCATTGTTCATTGGTCCTTTGAAAGCCATTTCCTGCTGCCAATCTAATAGTAGTCCTTTGATAATCTTTATAATGAAATGGAAACACCTGATTTACATAACCAGGAAAATATTATCATGTTCATTTCCAGTTCAGACAAATTTGAGCGGCAGAATCGTAGGATTTCCCCGTCTGCAGCCTTGCTGTTCTCCACATTTTCCCATCCTCCCTGTGACAGTACCTGCCAATGACAGACCCGGAATATCCCGCACTTGATCAAACTCCGGCCTGATTCGCACTGGTCTTATGGACGCTGTAAATCAGCAATGGCACTGTAGGCACCTCCCCATTGCGATCTGTCTGACAACTCTCTATCTAATCCTGGACTGTCAAATGCTTCGGGGTGATTCTGAGTGAGGGGTGTTCAGTCACAGTCCCATTGATGGAGCTTCACATCATTGCCTCTTCTGTCAAACCCAGGCCAAATGTCTGAACATGTGGGTTCTCTCATTCTGAGCAGGATTACTATTGCAATAATACATCAGGGTGAAACTATAGCCCACAGGAGTTTTATCTGAGCCACATTCCGTGTTTCACCTGGTTTCTGAGTCTGAAATGGTGCCTACGTGAATTGTACCTCTTACGCATTCCAGATACCAGCTTTATGACCTCATCTAGCCCCTCCCTAACTCTGTGACCTCATCAACCCCCCCTCCCCCACTCTGTGACCTCATCAACCCCCCCTCCCCCACTCTGTGACCTCATCAAACCCCCTCCTCCACTCTGTGGCCTCATCAGCCCCCCTCCCCTACTCTGTGACCTCATCAGCCCCCCTCCCCCACTCTGTGACCTCATCAATCCCCCTCCCCCACTCTGTGATCTCATCAAGCTCTGCTCCCCCACTTTGTGACCCTATCAATCCCCCTCCCCCACTCTGTGACCTCATCAACCTCCTTCCCCATTCAGCGACCTTATTAACACCCCTGACTCCATGACCTCATTAATACCCTCGACTCTATAACCTCATCAACACGCCCTAGTTCACAATTTCCCCTCCCCTCTCCATGACCACATACCCCCCTCCTCTCTGCGACCTCATCAACAGCCCCCCAACAACTACTCCATGACTGCACCAGCTCCCCAGTCCCTACCCCATGAATTTACTAAGATTGCGACCTCAAATCAGCCACCCAACTCACTGCTGGTACCCTCTAAGATGCAACTAGTAATGTTTTGTGCAATGGAGAAAGGCCTTTGATAATAACATCATGAGCAGGAGGGAACTAAAGGCTCTCATACAGAGAAAATGCCACCAACATGCGATTGAGACACCAACCATGTCACATTCGGCTGTCGGCCTCGGATGTGTGCGGTTCCCTGTGGTGAGAAAACCACTCATAGAATCATAGAATCCCCACAGTGCAGAAGGAGGCCATTCGGCCCATCGAGTCTGCACCAATAACAATCCCACCCAGGCCCTATCCCCATAACCCTACATATTTACCCTGCTAATCCCCTAACACTAGGGTCAATTTAGCCTGGCCAATCAATCTATCCCACACATCTTTAGACTGTGGGAGGAAACTGGAGCACCCGGAGGAAACTCAAGCAGACACGGGGAGAATGTACAAATTCCACACAGATAGTGACCCGAGGCTGGAATTAAACCCGGGTTCCTGGCGCTTGTGAGGCAGCAGCGCTAACCACTGTGCCACCGTCCGGCCCCGAACTCCATTAACATGTTTAACTCAAGCTCCCAAGGTGTAACTGGGAACTTGATTTACAATTCATTGTTGCTGCACAGATTTCCCAGGATCGAGAAACATAACAATAAAATGGAGGTGGGAACTGGCAGCTCCACAAGCTAAGTATCTTTTTCAGCACTCCTTGTGGGCCAGGAGCGGCAGAGATGCTCCTCCCAGGCCTAATAAGAAAGTGTTTGGCCAGTCTTGTCTTGATTGTTGACCACACTCCCCATCACAGCCTCTCTGTCTTCTCAGCATCACTGCCTCTGCACCTCCCTGTAAATACTGAGACCCCGTGGACTGAGGAGAGGGGCCTCAATTGCCACACGGTGCAAGCTATGTACGACTTTCTGAACATGTGGGAACCCAGCATTACAGCAAATCCGATAGCCCTCTCATTCTGGCTAACCTGATCAGGTGCAAAATGGACATTCATGGGCAAAGCTGACATCAGCCAGCTGGGAAATGCATTTGTGCGCATTCGATTGTGAAATGTTGCAGATGTCATCGGGAAGGAGCTGGAGATAAAGAATTTCAGGGTCGTGTTCTAAGGTTTCTGTTCAATAGTTTTCACAAAGAAGTTCAGAGGCTTGTAAGATCGATCAGTGGTGTATATTATAGTCTCTACAGTTACATGGGTAAGATTGGTATAGATATAGGCCAAATACGGACAATTGGGACTAGCCTATTGGCAAAACCTGACCAGCATGGACAAGTTGGGCCAAAGATACTGTTTCCATGCTGTAAACCTCCATGACTCTATAGGTAATACATAATTATAAAGGGATATGTACAAAGTGTATCCCAGAGTACGAGCTAATTCCATGCTGACTGCTACACAAGTCTCCGTCATGTCTGTCCCATGTTGATTATCATGTGACTCTCTACCTCATACTGTGGGCGCTTCTGTTCTCCAATCCCACATTAACCCTTGCGATGCCGAACTCTGTCACGGACTGTGAGCGGTAAAGGCATTGCATGGCCACCTGATCCAGTGGGAAAAGGCCACAAATGTCAATAAGAATCCACTGAGAATTCCTGAGCCTCCTGTACTACTGCTCCTCGGTAATGTCCAGGACACTGATCCTCTCTCTGCTGCAAAGACCTGTGTCGTGGTGGTGTTGGGTGGGGGGGGGAGGGAGCAATATATGGCTGAGGAGAAGATAGCTGCTGCTCTTCATGTCAATCGGGCTGGTGTTGTTGCTGCTGCTCCAACCCAGAGTCCAAGATGGGGGCTGAACAAACATCTCCCATGCTGCAGTGAAGACTGACCGCACAAAATGCAGACTAAAGTGAGGAAAGTCTAAAGTAGCAGAAATGTCCTCAAAGTGCTGCAAATTACCAGCAAATAGTGAACATAAGCACTCAGCCAAGGTTCTGTGCACAAAATCCGTTCATTGAGGGAAAGAGAGAACTGCTTGCAACATTATGTAAAGGCTTTCGGGTCTCAGTTAACTGTCCGATCAAACTCACCCCTCCCAGCCCCTCTTGTGCGCTTGCCTTATTGACATTGAGCTTCGCACAGCTCAGGGAATCCTGCTAAAGGCAGGATACAGGGCTATATCTACAGTCACCTGATCTTCGTCATCATGCAGTCACTGACCTAACTGCTGCATTGGGCTGTCCCACAAGCCTCCAGAGCAGCACTGGTTAAATGTGGGAGGCGATCAGCTTTGTCAGAGTTATAACACATCAGCATATTTGAATCTTTAACCAACCACACGCACTCACATCGCCAGCTTTGCAGCTATAAATTCTGCCCGTTGTCTGATTTCATCGGAGGCAAATTCCCTGAACTAGTTTAGGGAGTCTTCAGACACGGCCTGCCAATGTGCGACTAATGTGGCTGACAAAAATTCAGCAGAACATCTTAATCAAGGGAGTGGTCAAAACTGCTTCTCTTACAATTCATAACACATCATTAAACAGAAGCCTTACAACACAGCCCTGAATTTCTTTATCTCCAGCTCCTTCCCAATGACATCTGCAACATTTCACTATCTAATGCGCACAAACGCATTTCCCAGTTGACTGATGTTACGTTTGCTGATGAATGTCCACTTTGCACTATTAGTGAGTTCTCGACAAAGTGGCAATTAGACTCAGGAACCCAATGTCACAGTACAAAAGGTAAAAATTTATTAAAGACCAGTGACAATGGGAGAAGTTAGCCTGATGATCACAGATACAGAAGACCTGGACTTCTCGAACAAGTTCTGAAGTTATCAGTAAAAATCGGAACAGTTATACATTTTCTTTATCAGATTTCCTGCCTTCCATTAGTTTAAAATTAATTTCATTTTGTATACACACATCAATACAAATCTCTGACAAGTACCTCAGCCAATGGCATTGAAATGTCCAGCATAATGGCACCTCATTAGTCCATTCAATCCGGATGTTAACTGCCTTCCTGGCTGAAGCTACTTCCCTGTTGCCAGGTTATGCTAGATGCTACGGTAAAGGTTAAAGTGGATGTTCCCACCGGCTCACTGCCAAACTGAATGGACATGTGCTCCTGCAGCCAGGGGCATACCTAATCTGTGCCTGGGAATGACTGAACTGATTCATTATTGTTGCAATGTGTGTTCCCTCACCAGAAACATTCTGATATGAATTCAGCTAACTAAAGGGATCCCAGGCCTTTGGCTCTGAACTATTCACCTTTCCTATTATGCCTTTCGGTAACTTGCTTTGGCCAAAGTGAACAATGATTCATACAATACTTAAAATATATCTAAAATATCATCATAGATGTTTTAAAATCACAGTCATTTGTTTAATTCTTTTATTGCATTCACATATGTGTAAGATATTCTCTTGTTTTAAGAATCGTTTAACTCTTTACTGTTAGCTCTGTCAGTGCCTTATGTGTACTGTCTAAAAACTAAGAAAAAAATAAAATAATCACTTTCAGCACCTGATCAGGTTGGCCAGAATGACGGGCTATTAGATTTGAGGCAATGCTGGATTCCCACAAGTTAACAAAGTAATAGCTTGCACCCGTGTGGCAATTAAGGCCCCTCTCCTCACTCCACAAAGTCTCAATATTCACACGGAGATGCAGAGGCAGTGATGGCGAGGGGACAGAGATATCCCTAGTATATTATCAAATGCAAATCAAACCCATGGTTAGAATTCATCCAATGATCAACTATGCAGTTTAGATGGATTATGAAATATTTTCTTCTCTTGCATTAATGCACAGAGGATATATTCACAGTGGAGTTTGATTTGGGAAGATGGTTAGGTGGCCACCAGGTAGTACATCAACCAGCAGACAGGAGACAAGTGTAAGAACAGACGAAGTTATGAAGTAAATCCCTTCACTTTGCTGGGAGATTTTGCTGAGCTAATCACTGTGGGACCAGAGGTTTCAGGGACATTGAGTCGTGGAGTCAGGAGCAGCTCTTAGATAATAAAACTGGATGGAGGAGCTGGGAAATGGGTCAGTCTGAGATGGATTTTGATGATTTTTGTTTCTCTTGCAGTGATCAAGAGAAGGATTTGTTGAAAGTGAAGCTCGATCAGCTTCAATGTCACTTCACGTGGGGGCCACAGAAAGAAAACATTGACTTGGATGATTTGCAGCAAAGATTAGAAGATTCAATTCAGGCTGGTGTGAAATATCGAGCCACGTCTTACAACCAACTCGCTTTTGTAAACTGTCTGCAAGGAAACTGTAAGGAGGCGATTCAAAACTTACAGGAAGCTGAAAAGATTCTGAGGGAGAATCACGAAGATGAATTTGAAAAAAGAATCATCGTCACCTATGGAAACCGTGCCTGGGTCAATTATCACAGGGGACAACTGACAGAGGCTCAGTCCTACCTCGACAAACTGGAGAGGATCTGTCAACAGAATTCCCACTCACCTGAAGAAGGAGCTTAAGGCTCTGAAAGCTTGTGGCTTTTGCTACCAAATAAACCTGTTGGACTTTAACCTGGTGTTGTTAAACTTCTTACTGTGTTTACCCCAGTCCAACGCCGGCATCACCACATCATGGCCTCAGTTAGTGCCAGGGCACTGGCCCCCAGAACAGGGAAGCAGTGCCGCAAGAAGGTCAATGACCTCATCCGGGCAGCAAGGGTGAGTGCTGAACCCCATCTTGCATCTTCCCCCAAATCTCCCCCAGATCCTCCCATCCCCAGCACCCTGCGTGCTTCCAGCTCCTGACCCCCAAGCACCTCCTTCCTATCCCCCCCAAGAGCCCCACTGTGTTTTCCCTCCAAGGGCCACCATGTGACTAAGGAGTCACGCCATCAGTTCTTTCATGGCTCCTTCTG
Organism: Mustelus asterias; assembly: GCF_964213995.1. Lineage (NCBI taxonomy): Eukaryota > Metazoa > Chordata > Chondrichthyes > Carcharhiniformes > Triakidae > Mustelus > Mustelus asterias. Next base: position 161,978 of record NW_027590266.1, on the reverse strand, counting down.
TCTCCACAAGAGAAGACCGACCATAACACCCGAGAAAGGGCGAAGAGAGTGGGTGGTGAGCCAGACCTCCGGGTCCTCACCCCCTTTGAGGAGTGGGCGCTGGAGCTCTCAAGGGAAGGGGAGATGCAGGTTGTCAGCAACAGCATTGTTGGCCTGGAGTTAAGAAATGACCACCTATCAATCCTCCACTCACTTTGAGACAACTTCTAGGGGGCATGGGTTTCAGGTGCGAGGGGCAAGGTTTAAAGGTGATGTACGAGGCATGTTTATTTGCAGAGAGAAGCTAGTGGGTGCCAGGGGAGGTCATGGATGCAGATACAATAGTAACAAAGAGAACAAAGAACAAAGAACAGTACAGCACAGGAAACAGGCCCTTCGGCCCTCCAAGCCTGTGCCGCTCTTTGGTCCAACTAGACCAATCGTTTGTATCCCTCCATTCCCAGGCTGCTCATGTGACTATCCAGGTAAGTCTTAAACGATGTCAGCGTGCCTGCCTCCACCACCCTACTTGGCAGCGCATTCCAGGCCCCCACCACCCTCTGTGTAAAAAACATCCCTCTAATATCTGAGTTATACTTCGCCCCTCTCACCTTGAGCCCGTGACCCCTCGTGAACGTCACTTCTGATCTGGGAAAAAGCTTCCCACCGTTCACCCTATCCATCCCCTTCATAATCTTGTACATCTCTATTAGATCTCCCCTCATTCTCCGTCTTTCCAGGGAGAACAACCCCAGTTTACCCAATCTCTCCTCATAGCTAAGACCCTCCATACCAGGCAACATCCTGGTAAACCTTCTCTGCACTCTCTCTAACGCCTCCACGTCCTTCTGGTAGTGCGGCGACCAGAACTGGACGCAGTACTCCAAATGTGGCCTAACCAGCGTTCTATACAGCTGCATCATCAGACTCCAGCTTTTATACTCTATACCCTGTCCTATAAAGACAAGCATACCATATGCCTTCTTCACCACCTTCTCCACCTGTGTTGCCACCTTCAAGGATTTGTGGACTTGCACACCTAGGTCCCTCTGTGTTTCTATACTCCTGATGACTCTGCCATTTATTGTATAACTCCTCCCTACATTATTTCTTCCAAAATGCATCACCTTTAAGGGGCATCTTTACAGCTACGCGAATGGGATAGGAATAGAGCCATATGGTCCTCGGAAGGATAGGGGGTAACAGATCAGATGGACAGCCTGATTTCGACAGGCTTGGAGGGCCGAAGGGCCTGTCCCTGTGATGTAATCTTATTTGTGCTTTGTTTTATGCTCAATGGAGAAATGTGAATCAAGTTTTTTGCATTGAGGATTCCTCTTCCTCCCTTGCACTTAACCTTGTGTCCTGTGTTGCAGGGACAGATCCGGGCGTCCCGGGACCTTCTGGCATCATGGCCCGTACTGCAGCTCCCGCCCATCCGGCTCCAGACAGCTCGGTCGAGTCCTCGGAGGATATGGGTGAAGGGACCTCCGAGGGTGGCACCGTTTATCCATCAGCTTCCATCTCACAGTTGACCATCCCAAATACTGACACGTCGGTGGGTCCAGTTAGTGCTGAGGCTTCTGGGTCACTCTCTGGTGAGCACGACACATCTGTTGATGTACATCGGGTGGAGGAGGAAACGTCCAAGGCCTCTGGCATGTGAGGGCCTGCCGGATTCAGGACTCAGTTGGTCCCAGGCTACATGCTGGGCCTCTGAGATCACTTTTCCCTCAGCTGCTGGAGATGCAGCAACAGAGCCAGGGAATGCAGGAGGGCCTGATGGCCACACTGGACCAATTGCGAGGCTGTTGGGAGGAGTCCCAAAGCTTTCAGGTGGACCAGCTATTGCCTGTCTTTCGTGCTTCTCAGGCCAACACTGCAAGGGTGGCATCTGCAGTGGAAAACCTGGGGCAGGGGATCCTCACCATGAGTGGCAGGCGCCAAGCGATGGCCGAGTTCCAGAGGGCCACGGCTGAGGGACTGAACAGGATTCTCAAGGTTCTGCGGCCCATGGCTGAGAGGCTCGAGAGCTTCCAAGAGACCCAGCGGGACAGCGCTGAGACACAGCGAGCTACGGCAGCAGCCCTTGAGAACGTGGCCCAGTCTCAGAGCGTCATGGCTGAGGGGCTGCAGAGTGTGGGCCAGTCTCAGAGGGCACTTGCTGAGTCCATTGACAGGTGGCCCCCGATTCAGATGGCCTTCACAGAGGGCTTGACCACCATGGGTAGGACGCAGGTGGTCCTCCAGGACTGGCAAGGCCAGGTGACTCCGAAGATTCTGGAGCTCACTGCAGAAGCACCGTTGTCCCATGGAATGACCCAGGGGCCCACAGGAACCCCAAGGGAGGAGGAAGGGCTCGAGCCCATGCCCAGGGCCTTCCAGCCAGGAGACTGTGGCTGTGGCTACACCTTCTGACTCCTCCCTTCCTGACACCAGGGTATCTCAGGGGCAGCGGGATGAACAGGGTGTCATGGAAACTTCACAGACACCTGGAAGCCGGCCAGGGCCTTCAAGGTCCAGGGCCTCCAGAGGACGCCCACTACGTGCATCACAGGCCACGGGGCGAGGTAGGCAGCTGGCCCCCTCCACCTCCGATGTACATTCTGGGGAGTCACTGAGATGTAATGGTTGGCCATGTAAGGTTAGGAAGTTATAGTTGCACTGAGATGGCACGGGTGACGGGCTGCACTAGTTAGATAGATCTTTAAGCATCTTAACGTTTTCCATTCACACGTTTTTATATTAGAGCTTATTATTTAAACACCTTTATTGTAATCATTAAATGTTTTTCGCCATCCACCCATGACTAATTTGTCTCGAATAAGAATCCTCCTCCATTGATGATCGCCGGAGGGATGCTTCATGTTGATGTCAGTTGGGGAGGCCCCTCAATGCTGTGTCCCTGAGAAAAGGAAGCCATTGGTCCCCCAGAACCCACAAACGATTCCCTCCCGTCCCCCACCACCACCCACCCCAGGGCCCTGTATGGGGCTTTCAGATCTCTTACCCACTACACAGATGTGGGCCCAGGTGCCAGCGTCCATGCGGAGCTCAGGTAGGAGTCAGACTAGTTTGCACCAGGGCACCATCATAATGGTGTTTAGCGAGTCGTCATCACCCTCCTGCCTGCCAAAGAAACTCACGAACACTGAGTACCCAGGCCCACCACTCTGGTGTGACAATGTTGCAGGAGATAGAAGGACTTTGGCGGGGAGGAATGGAACCTACAGACACAGTCCCCCAGTAACTGAACCGCCTGGTGATCAGGGCCTCCCTTGCTGCCCTCGATGCCTCATTTGAGCTGCCAGCCCTCCAGTGCCAGGTTGGTGTTCCTCGGCCTGCTCTTCCTCTTCTTCCTCCTCCTCTTCTTCCTCCTCCTCTTCTTCCTCCTCCTCTTCTTCCTCCTCCTCTTCTTCCTCCTCCTCCTGCTGGTCATCCTCCCCAGCGACACCCGGCTGGTCAGCCTCCACGCCCTCCTCCACCAAGAGGTCACCTTTCTGCAGAGCCAGATTGTGCAAGGCACAGCACACCACCACAACGCAGGAAGAGATCACTGGGCTGTATTGTCGGGCCCCGCCAGATCGGTACAGGCACCGGACTCGCATCTTGAGGGGTCCAATGCAACTCTCCTATTGCGCGGGTGGCTACATGGGCCTCATTATAGCAGGTCTCCGTCTCAGACACAGGCGTCATCAGCCATGTCTGAAGCGGGTAACCCATATCACCCACGAGCCACCCCCGCAGCTGAGGCTCCTCCTCAAATGCCTCCAGATGTCTGAGCTCCTGACAATGAAGCTGTCATGCATGCAGCCTGGGCGCAGACATGCATAATGTTCATGTCATGGTCATGCACTAGTTGAACATTCAGGGAGTGGAACCCTTCCTGTTGATGAATCTCCGCGGATTCTGTAGGGGGGCCTTGAGGGCCTTGACGTGTGTGCAGTCGATGGCCCCCTGTACATTGGGCATCCCTGCAATGGCTGCGAACCCTGCAGCCTGGGCTTCCTGATGGGCCTGGCCCGGGTTAAATTTGATGCACTGCCCAGCCCGGGCATACAGGACTTCAGTGATCTGCTTGACACAGGTGTGCACAGCAGATTGGGAGCTGCCACAGACATCTCCGCAAGGGGTCCGGAAGGAACCAGTCACATAAAAGTTCAGAGCGGCCGTCAATTTGACAGCCACTGAGAGTGGGTGCCCCCCCCCCCCACCCCCCACCCCTGCCTCTAGGTGCCAGGTCCTGCAACAGGTGGCACAGGTGTTGCACTGTTTCCTTTCGGAGGCGGAGATGTCGGCAGCACACGGTGTCCAACATCTGTTCAAATGATACTCGTGCACAGAACTGCTGGGGTCTCTAGTCCCTCCTTCTCCTGCCCCCCCCCCCCCCCCCCCGCACCCCCCACCCCACCCCTCTGGGTGAATGGCGGTCAGCTCCTGCCTCTGGTGGTTGTCTCCCTCTGGTCCTGCAAGGGTAATTCCCGGGCCTCCTGTGCCTGCAATTCTTCCTCCAGTTCCTCCTCCTCAGCTCCAGCAGCAACCAAAAGAACAGCAAGATCGATTGGTTGCATTGCAAAAGCCATCTCGTCACTCTGAAAGATGGCGGGGGCGGGGGGGGGGGGGGGGGAGGTGGTGGGCACGAGATACAGAGGAACACATGTAGAGATTAAGGAACATTACTTGCCCCTAGCCCATCAGCAGTCACTGTGCGTACCCCCCAATTCCCCCAGCCACATGCTCCCCACAATCACAGCCCCCTCAATTCCCCCAGCCACATGCTCCCCACAATCACAGCCCCCCAATTCCCCCAGCCACATGCTCCCCACAATCACAGCACCCCAATTCCCCCAGCCACATACTCCCCACAATCACAACCCCCCTAATTCCCCCAGCCACATGCTCCCCACAATCGCAGCCCTCCCAATTCCCCCAGCCACATGCTCCCCACAATCACAGCCCCCCTAATTCCCCCAGCCACATGCTCCCCACAATCACAGCACCCCAATTCCCCCAGCCACATGCTCCCCACAATCACAGCTCCCCAATTCCCCCAGCCACATGCTCCCCACAATCACAGCACCCCAATTCCCCCAGCCACATGCTCCCCACAATCACAGCTCCTTGCAAAGTTGAGAGACTGCAACAGTGCAATTTGCAAGGGCTTTGTGCACATCCTTCAGCTGGAAGTAAGCTGAGTGCACTAGGACCCAGCAGCACCACAAGACCCGAGGTCAGTGCTGAGACCCAGGTCCGTGCTGCAAGTCGGACATTGGAGACCCTGCTGAGCAACAGCCCCCCACACACTCATAGAGCCACCACTGACCCGAGACAGAAAATGGCCGCAACAAAAAGGACCCCCGTAAGCAGCAGAGAGCTGTCGGATGCTCGGCACTTACCTCCTCACTAACCCTCACTGATGGAGCGCCCAAATCGGACTTTTATGGAGCATGTCTGTTTCACACCAATTCCGGATGGGCGAACGTGCATTTAAATGGCCTGTTTCGGGCGCGGTCCCGATTGCAACCATTTTCGGACCTTGGTAAAGGGGGAACCGGTGCAGAGAGGGGCACGGATTGCACTACTCACCTCACGCCAAGTTTTTGCGCCCGAAAATGGGCGCAATTCGATGGTACAATCAGGCCCTATGATTCTTGCTGTATACTTAGAAAATGTTCTTGTTACCTTTTTTGGAAGACCCATTCACTCTCTCTTCTCCCTCACTTTCTTTTTCTCTGGTTTGGAATTGTAGCTCTGACTCTGTTCTATCAACACCAGGTTAAAGTCCAACAGGTTTATTTGGTAGCAAATGCCATTAGCTTTCGGAGCGCTGCTCCTTCATCAGATGGAGTGGATATCTGCACTCTGAAAGAGCAGCGTTCCGAAAGCTAATGGCATTTGCTACCAAATAAACCTGTTGGACTTTAACCTGGTGTTGTTAAAACTCTTACTGTGTTTACCCCAGTCCAATGCCGGCATCTCCACATCTGTTCTATCTGCAATCTCACCAATCCTGTTTTTCCTTGTCTTAGATTTGCAACCCAATTCTCTGACCACTCGTCTTAACATTGGATGTGTTATAGCCCTCGGGGAAACAAAAATCACCTTTTAAATGCTTAGTTACACTGTTCAGCTCTTTGAGAGTTGGAACTTCTAAATATCAAAAGTAATTTCTGTCTGTTCTAGAAAGGGCAGTAAGAAGTTTAACAACACCAGGTTAAAGTCCAACAGGTTTATTTGGTAGCAAAAGCCACACAAGCTTTCGAGGCTCTAAGCCCCTTCTTCAGGTGAGTGGGAATTCTGTTCACAAACAGAACTTATAAAGACACAGACTCAATTTACATGAATAATGGTTGGAATGCGAATACTTACAACTAATCCAGTCTTTAAGAAACAAAACAATGGGAGTGGAGAGAGCATCAAGACAGGCTAAAAAGATGTGTATTGTCTCCAGACAAGACAGCCAGTGAAACTCTGCAGGTCCACGCAACTGTGGGAGTTACAAATAGTGTGACATGAACCCAATATCCCGGTTGAGGCCGTCCTTGTGTGTGCGGAACTTGGCTATCAGTTTCTGCTCAGCGACTCTGCGCTGTCGTGTGTCGCGAAGGCCGCCTTGGAGAACGCTTACCCGAATATCAGAGGCCGAATGCCCGTGACCGCTGAAGTGCTCCCCAACAGGACCCCTCACCCCCACTTCTTGCCTTCAAACAACCGCACAACCTCAAACAGACCATTGTCCGCAGCAAACTACCCAGCCTTCAGGAGAACAGTGACCAAGACACCACACAACCCTGCCACAGCAACCTCTGCAAGACGTGCCGGATCATCGACACAGATGCCATCATCTCACGTGAGAACACCATCCACCAGGTACACGGTACATACTCTTGCAACTCGGCCAACGTTGTCTACCTGATACGCTGCAAGAAAGGATGTCCCGAGGCATGGTACATTGGGGAAAATATGCAGACGCTGCGACAATGGATGAATGAACACCGCTCGACAATCACCAGGCAAGACTGTTCTCTTCCTGTTGGGGAGCACTTCAGCGGTCACGGGCATTCGGCCTCTGATATTCGGGTAAGCGTTCTCCAAGGCGGCCTTCGCGACACACGACAGCGCAGAGTCGCTGAGCAGAAACTGATAGCCAAGTTCCGCACACACAAGGACGGCCTCAACCGGGATATTGGGTTCATGTCACACTATTTGTAACTCCCACAGTTGCGTGGACCTGCAGAGTTTCACTGGCTGTCTTGTCTGGAGACAATACACATCTTTTTAGCCTGTCTTGATGCTCTCTCCACTCCCATTGTTTTGTTTCTTAAAGACTGGATTAGTTGTAAGTATTCGCATTCCAACCATTATTCATGTAAATTGAGTCTGTGTCTTTATAAGTTCTGTTTGTGAACAGAATTCCCACTCACCTGAAGAAGGGGCTTAGAGCCTCGAAAGCTTGTGTGGCTTTTGCTACCAAATAAACCTGTTGGACTTTAACCTGGTGTTGTTAAACTTCTTACTGTGTTTACCCCAGTCCAACGCCGGCATCTCCACGTTCTAGAAAGGCACAGGCATCAAAAGTGGACATTTTTGTCAATACTGTGACACTGTAACAAAGAAAGACTGGAGTGGACTTTTTGAAATTTACACATTGGGGGGAGTTTTCCCGTCCTACCGGCCACAGGAATTGTGGGGGGATGTGCGGGGGGGCAGATCATGCAAAGGTCCGTTGACCGCGGGTGGGATTTTCCAGTTTTGGGGCGAGCGCAGCCTGAAAACCCCACCCTTAGAAATCATAGAATCCCTACAGTGCAGAAGGAGGCCATTCGGCCCATCGAGTCTGCACCAACAACAATCCCACCCAGGCCCTATGCCCATAACCCCTCACATTTACCCCACTAATCCCTCTAATCTACACATCCCGGGACACTAAGGAGCAATTTAGCATGGCCAATGCACCTATTCCACACATCTTTGGAGCGTGGGAGGAAACTGGAGCACCCGGAGGAAACCCACAGACACGGGAAGAATGTACAAACTCCACAAAGACAGTGACCCAAGCCGGGAATCGAACTCAGGTCTCTGGAGCTGTGAAGCTAGCAGCACTACCGTGCCGTCGTTTAATATAGTTCCCACTTCCAATTACGCACTTTGCCTGTGGATTCATTTTACTCTTATTGTCTGTGGATTCAAATTCTAGATGTTAATGTCCAAATTTCTGTGAATTACTTGCAAGGACTGGTAAAAATGACTCATCATTTTCTATTCCAGAACTGGTTGCAACAGGATTTTGTGAAGAATTTGGGAGGGCGGTCCAATTTTCTCTATGTTTAACCATTTATTTACTGAGTGCAAAGAAACAAGTCTGGTTGGCTTTCTTGGATCTTTAAGCAGAGTTTATTGAGTCTTTTATTGAGTTTTAAACCCATGAAATCGGAGATAACAAGTTATCAAAAAGAACAGGCAAACCTGCACTTTTTGAACTTTTGTGACCCACTTTCACTAGTACACAAGTATGCAAAGCTTTACAAGTTATATTGGAGCTAGTTACTTCCTTAGCCAAAATCAAAAGTTCAATATTAAAATGTAAGAAGGGAGTTCACAATTTGAGTTCCTTGTTGGGCAATGTGGCTGTGAGTCGTCGAGTTTCCTCAAAATTCCCGAGGAACTGCAATTGCTGGACACAATTTCATTTTAGCCTGCAATCTGGATCTCCCTTTCGCCCCGAGGCCTCATTTTCCCTCTGTCCTTTCAAGCCTCCATTCTCTCCCCCAAGTTCCTATTCCCCAGGTAAGCCCCTTAATTCTCATCTGCGCCACAATTTCATAGACCAGCAGATTTTTATAGACCACTCATCCCACCCGCCCCATTTCAGAGCACCCACGATTCGTGCTTCCCTATAACCCCCCCTTACAACACGATGTGTGCTCTGTGTCGTCACTGAGTTACAGGTTTACAATGCTGCCTGCTACAGTGGATATGCTGCAGTGGAGGAGAATTGAAATGAGCTGCTAGGTGCTGTGTGACCGGGGCAGAAACTCTCAATTCTCTCGGTTGACAGGGTCACTCATATATGGTTGAGAATCCCATTCTGGGCTCCAATTTCAACCCCAAACGCAAACGGGATTAGTGACAATTGAGAAGCAAGCCACGAACCGCTGCAGCCCCCGCCTCTCAGAGATCTCAATTCGCAGGTTTTGCGGAAGGAGCGGTTTCTTGGATAACGCAACTCACTTCCAGCAGCGGGGAAATCATGTTTCAGTTTCGGATTCAGTCTCACACCCGAGCAAAAATTCCTGGAAATCATGTGATTGTAGAAGCTATAAAAACAATCTGCTGGAGGCAAGTTTTGTCCAGTGTTTCAATGATCGGCTGTCTGCAGTCAAGCTGAAGTACAACCCGAATCAGCATCATGAGGTTAGTGACTGCAACACTTTACACAGCGTGGTTAGATTCAGTGAGAATGATGTCCCTGTGGGAATGCAGGGATTGGACGTTAACCTGGTGTTGTTAAACTTCTTACTGTGTTTACCCCAACGCCGGTATTTCCACATCAATGCAGAGAGGGCAGGCTGGGGAAACAGCAGTTCATTACACACACTCTCTTGTGGATGTGGAAAGCACTGACTTCAACAGGGACCCCATATCATTTTTTTGTTTCATGTTTTCATTGTCTGTCGGATCATAGAATCCCCACAGTGCAGAAGGAGGCCATTCGGCCCATCGAGTCTGCACCGACCACAATCCCACCCATATCCCCATGCATTTACCCTAGCTAGCCCCCTGAAACTAAGGAGAAATTTAATATGGCCAATCCACCTATGGGCGGCACGGTAGCACAGTGGTTAGCACTGCTGCTTCACAGCTCCAGGGTGCCGGGTGCACAACAACCGCACTGTGTCCCAGACCCCGCGCCCTGACGTGTCCCAGACCCCGCGCCCTGACGTGTCCCAGACCCCGCGCCCTGACGTGTCCCAGACCCCGCGCCCTGACGTGTCCCAGACCCCGCGCCCTGACGTGTCCCAGACCCCGCTCTCTGACGTGTCCCAGACCCCGCACCCTGACGTGTCCCAGACCCCGCTCCCTGACGTGTCCCAGACCTCGCTCCCTGACGTGTCCCAGACCCCGCGCCCTGACGTGTCCCAGACCCCGTGCCCTGACGTGTCCCAGACCCCGCGCCCTGACGTGTCCCAGACCCCGCGCCCTGACGTGTCCCAGACCCCGCACCCTGACGTGTCCCAGACCCCGCGCCCTGACGTGTCCCAGACCCCGCCGCGCCCTGACGTGTCCCAGACCCCACGCCCTGACGTGTCCCAGACCCCACGCCCTGACGTGTCCCAGACCCCGCGCCCCACGTCCCAGACCCGCATGTTCCTTCCAAGTGAAAATTCTGCTGCTTCAAGCTTCAAACAAGCTTGAGTATGAGCTCGGCAACCAGATAATTGGGGGTTCTCCGCTACCCCACCACTGACCTCCCACCCCACCTCAAAGTATTTGCATTCCAGAGGCATTGGACTCCAGTGACATCTTCCTTGAACGCAATTCTCAACGCACGTCTGCACACCCTCACTCTCCCATGAGCAATTGAGAATCCAGCCCTTTCTCTCCTATCTATCCCCCTGTACTCCTTCCCTCTCTGTGAGAATGAATGAAGCAGCCCTAGCTAAGTTCCAGTGCAGGGCTATTAGTTACATGCATTATTACTATCTAAATCTTACATTACATTAGACGCTTTCAGGAATCTTTTAAGGGAATGCTGTGTTATAACGATATCCATTGCTTTTGGGTGGGTGAAGGGGAACTCATTCACAATAGCTGATTCAGTCACGTTTCAAGTGGCGAGGGGGAAGGGTAGGGCTCCGGGATCTCAAAGCACTGGGGTAAATGGGGAGTGGGGTGAGTCATGTGAGAGTGAGAACACTGAATTTAGGATCCCAACATCTGGTAATATCTTGAGGCAAGTCTTGGAGCTTTGTAGGATAAGGAATTGTTTCCCATTTGGAAGACAGAGGGCCCGATTTTACCATTGCAACGGGTGCGAAAACGTGGTAAAGTCGGGCGTGAGGCCATTAACGCGATCCGCGTCCCGCAGATGCCCACTTTACCGAAGCCCAGGAATGGCCGCAATCTGATTCGCGCCCAAAACGGGCGCAATGGCGATTTAAATGCATTTGCATGCATTTCAATTGAATTAATGAACTGCCCGCCCAACTTTATCAGCATTTCCCCCTTTACCACCACGTTTGCCGATCCGGAACCGCGCTGAAATGGACATGCTAAATAAAAGTCTGATTCGGGCGCTTCGGCTTCTGAAGAGGTAAGTTCAGAGCTTCCAACGGCTCTCTAACTCGGATCGGTGGTGGAGGTGGGGAGGGAGGCAGGCCAGATCATTCTCTGATGGGGGACGGAGGGAGGAGGCAGGTCAGATGTATCTCTGGTAGGGGGGGAGGGAGAGGTAGGTCAGATGTACCTCTGGTGGGGGTGGGGAGGGAGGACAGATCGTTCTCTGGTGGGAAGGGGGAGGGGAGGGGAGGCGGGCCCAATCATTCTCTGGTAGGGAGGAGGTGGGTTAGATCATTCTCTGGTGAGGGAGGGGGTGGCGGGAGAAGGGAGGCCCGATCATTTTCTGGTGGGGGGAGTGGGGGGGGGGGGAGGGAGTCCCGATCATTCTCAGCAGGGGAGTGGTGGAGGGCCAGATGGATCTCTGGTAGGGGGGGGGGGGGGGCAGATGGATCTCTGGTGGCGGGGCTGGGCGGGGGAGGGTCTGCTGCCACTCCGCGGGCAATCAGTGGGGGGGAAAGGGGGCAGAGGGTCGTGAGGGGAGATAAGGGAGAAAGTTATGTTGTAGGGGTGGGGGATAACCCCCAGATGTCTGTGGGGACCATCGATCCCAGGCTGTTTTACCCGTTTTTTGCGGCCCAGGAGCAATGTGACAGGAACGCAATTTTCAGTTTTTTTTAAACTGCGCATGTGCAGTTCAGAGCTCCGATTGTTTCGAGCGCACTGAGCCCCGCTCACAGTGCGATTCAGACCCGTGATTTTTTTTTCTCAGGCTGAATGTGTATGGGGGCACCTGGAAGCAGATTTCCAAGTCGGATCTGAATTGCGCCCAGATTCAGCACTTGGAATGAAAATGGTAAAATCAAGCCCAGAGAGTCAGGATAACATGTGTCTACTCCAGATGGGAGGGAATAATTGGCCCCTCAGAGATCTGTGTTCCAGCACAACATTCATTTATTCAGTCATGTGACATGGGCGTCGCTGGCTGGCCAGCATTTATTGCCCATCCCTAGTTGCCCTTGAACTTAGTGGCTTGCTAGGCTATTTCGCAGGGCAATTGAGAGTCAACCACATTGCTGTGGTTCAGGAATCACATGTAAGTCAGACCAGGTAAAGATGTCAGATTTCCTTCCCAAAAGGAAGGGAATTCCCTAAAGTGAACCAGATGGGTTTTTCCGACAATTGACAATAGTTTCATGGTCATCAGTAGGTTCTTAATTCCAGATATTTTTTTATTGAATTCAAATTCCACCATCTGCCCTGGCGGGATTCGAACCCAGGGCCCCAAAACATTAGCTGAGAAGGCAGGATTGATCAAGTTATTCAAAAGGGAATTGGATTGCTATCTGAAAAGAGAGAATGTGCAAGGTTATGGGGATAAGGTAGAATGCTCTTTTAGAGAGCCAGTGCACACTTGGTGGGCTGAATGGCCTCTTTCTACACTGTAAAAGGTCTGTGATTCAATTAGATCACAGCTGATCTATTTCTCAACTCCATCCATTCACACTGATTCATAGCTCTTCACACCCCTGCCTATCTGCAGGATAGGATTGAGAATCTGGATTAAGAGTCTAGCAACAATACCACTCGGCCATCACTACATTTATATATCATTGATTTAGACCAAGGAGTTGGAAGTTGTATGCACTAACATCAAATGGCATTTCAATGGGTGGCACAGTAAAGAGTGTTGATGAGATTAGAAAATTGCAGGGGACATTGATGAATTAAGTGAGTGGCAGATGGGGCTCAGTATGAGGAAAATGAGATTATGCAGTTTAAAGCTGAGAAATATCTGAATATTATCTGAATGGTGACATATATGCCATAGCTAAATCGAGTGGACAAATCGAACTAATATTCAAAGGTGTTGATGGATTGTTGGCCTTTAGCTCAGTGGGGTTAGAATACAAAGGGTAGAAGTTATGCTACAATTGTTTAAAGCTCTGGCTAAACCTTATCTTCTTAAAACAAAGTCAATTGAAAATGTGAGATTGATAGACTCTTGATAGGCAGAGGTGTGAAGAGCTATGAATCAGTGTGAATGGATGGAGTTGAGAAACAGATCAGCTGTGATCTAATTGAATCACAGAACTTTTACAGTGCAGAAGGAGGCCATTCAGCCCACCGAGTGTGCACTGGCTCTCTAAAAGAGCATTCTACCTTATCTCCATAACCTTGCACATTCTTTCTTTTCAGATAGCAATCCAATTCCCTTTTGAATAACCTGATCAATCCTGCCTTCTCCACCCTCTCAGGAAGTTTCTTCCAGACTCCAACCATCATCTGGATGAAAAAGAAATTGCTCACGTCACTTTTACTCCTTTGGCCCATTATTTTGTACCTGTGCCTTCTAGCTCTAATGTTCTATTAAGAGAGAACAGTTTCTCACTATTTATCTTAGAATCTTAGAAACACTACAGCACAGAAAGAGGCCATTCGGCCCATCGAGTCTGCACCGATCATAATCCCACCCAGGCCCTACCCCATATCCCTACATATATTTTACCCACTAATCCCTCTAACCTACGCATCCCAGGACACTAAGGGCAATTTAAGCATGGCCAATCAACCTAACCCGCACATCTTGTCCATACCGCTGAGGATCATGAATATCTCTAACAAGTTTCCTCTCAGCCTTCTTTTCTCCAAGGAAAACAGCCCAACTTCTCCAATCCATCCTTACAGCTACAGTTGTTTATCCCTGGAATCATTTTTGTGAATCTCCTCTGTACTCTCTCCAATTCCTTCACATCCTTCCTCAAATATGGCTCCCAGAACTGGAAGCAGCCCTCCAGATGAGGCCTATATAATGTCTTATGCAAGTTCAACATGACCTCCTTACCCTCATATGCAATGTCCCTATTAGTAAAGTGTAAGATACTATAATATGAATGGCGGAACATGTTCCTAGGTTCTTGTCTATGTTTGTTGGATTCAGCTGGCACCAGAAACCAGCTGTTGATATTATTTTGCCTCTTGGACCATTACTGCAATCCAATGAGGTTTCCCTGTATCTGAGGGATGTGGGGAAGGTCTGCAATGGATTTGTTCAGTGTCCACTTCCTCTGACTTGCGCACCTTAGCTATTCGGACTATGCTGCAATTGCAACATTTATTACAGATGACAGAATGGTATAAATTAGATATGCATAAGGTGGGTTTTATTTTGTGCTTTCTTGCAGCAAGAAGGATTTGTTGAAAGCAAAACTCAGCCAACTTCAGTGTCAATTCACATGGGCGCCACAGAAAGAAGACATTGACTTGGATGATATGAAGCAAAGATTAGAAGATTTAATAGCGTCTGGTGTGAAATATCAAGCCATGTCTTACAACCAACTCGCTTTTATAAACTATCTGCAAGGAAACTGTAAGGAGGCGATTCAAAACTTACAGGAAGCTGAAAAGATTCTGAGGGAGAATCATGAAGATGAATTTGAAAAAAGAGTCCTCGTCACCTATGGAAACCGTGCCTGGGTCAATTATCACATGAGACAACTGACAGAGGCTCAGTCCTACCTCGACAAACTGGAGAGGATCTGTCAACAATTTCCTGATGCCTCTCGGTATACAGCAATGATACCTGAAGTGTACGGGGAGAAGGGTTGGTCACTGTTGAGGTCAACCAGGAAGTATTATGAGGAAGCAAAGGAATGTTTTGAAAAGGCCCTGGAGGAAGATCCGGATGACACTGAATGGAATGTTGGATATGCGACTGTTCTGTTTCGTCTGGAGGGGTTTTCTTATACCCCAGAGGTTGCAAGTTCATCTCCATCAGTGAAGCAGTTGAGACGCGTGCTGGAGCTTGATCCAGATGACTCTGTAGTCATGGTGCTGCTGGCTCTAAAACTACAAGAGTTTAATCAGAAGGACGAGGCGTTCACATTAGTTGAACGAGCGTTGCACAAATCTCCTGATCTCCCATACGTGATTCGCTATGCAGCAAAATTTTTGAGAAGAGAAGGAGCAGTGGATAAATCAATTGAGTTGTTGAAGAAAGCATTGGAAATTACTCCAAACTCTGCCTTCCTACATCACCAAATAGGTCTGTGTTATAAAAACAAACTAATGGCACTGACCAAGAATCCACGCTCCAGAGACCCTCGCCACCCTGCCTTTCGACAGAAAGCTGAACTGATCAATCAGTGCAAGTATTATTTTGAAAAGGCATTTGAGCATCGGCCTTTAACTTTTGTTGTTGCTCAACTGGATTTTGCCAGAGTCTGTGCAATAAACGAAGAATATCTCACAGCAGAGGCGATGTACAACAATCTCTTGCAATTGGATGGTATTCATCGTGATAATAAGCAGGCGGTATATTTTCAGGCTGGGTTATTTGAACTGCATCACAAAAAATCGGAATCAAATGCCATCACCCATTTCCTGGCAGGGCTTAAAATCAAAACTGACTCAAAGGAAGGGACATTCTGTCGCAAAAACCTGAGGACGCTTGCGACAAAACGAATTGGCAGGAATCAGAAAGACAGCAAAGCTTTTGGCCTTCTTGGATTGCTGCACCAGCTGGATGGGGAGAAGCGTGAAGCCATTGAATGTTTTGAAAAGGCCTTGCAGCTCGATTGTGACAATGAAGAATATCTAAGTGCTCTTTGCGAATTACGCCTTTCCATCAAGGGCGACAGTGATGCCCCCAGCCAAAACTGAGTACAGAGCAGCCAAGTTTCCAATTTGTTCTCAACTGGGAACTTTGCGGAATGGGGCATGAAATTGTGCTGATGAGATTGCAAGTCGGGCTATTGCTAAAATGTATCTGCATAATTGCAAACATGACATATACCAGTCATCATGCATTGAGTCAGCGTAGTAGTATGTAATCACATGTTTTCTTCATCATTGGTGCGTTTATCAACGATAACCTAATATGTTTAATTAATACAGCTAAAATGGTATTATCACAAGAAAAAGCACTTCAACAGAGTCAAGTGTTAAGTTCTCTACCTGTGAGAAATGTGTTTTTAAAGTCAATGAAAATAACTTTTAAAAATCTAGCTGATGTAATTTAGCAGACTTGTTTCGTATATACCGCTAAAGCTTTCATTCTAATCAATCATAGAATCTCTACAGTGCAGAAGGAGGCCATTTGGAACATCGAGCCTGCACCAACAACAATCCCACATATTTACCCTGCTAATTCCCCTGACACTAAGAGGCAATTTAGCATGGCCAATCAACCTAACCCTGCACATCTTTGGAGTGTGGGAGGAAACCGGAGCACCCGGAGGAAACCCACGCAGACACGGGGAGAATGTGTGAGCTCCACACAGACAGTGACCCAAGGTTGTAATCGGTCCCGGGTCCCTGGCACTGTGAAGCAGTAGTGCTAACCACTGTGCCACCTGTAATCATTTTGTAAATACATAAATATTCATGAGTGCACTTCCCATTCATATAACAGCCCCATTTATGTGAATATGATCCCTATGGAGTAGAAGGAGGCCATTTGGCCCATCGAGCAAGCACCAACAACAATTCCATCCATGTCCTATCTCCATAGCCCCTAGTTCCCGCCCCCCCCCTGCCAATACTGGTTGGCCGCTATTCCACATGAAAGGTTATTTTCTCTTTTTGTTTCAGTGACAAATCATCTGCAGCTTCCTTATTTTCAGTCTCTTTAATGTAAGTTGTTTAAATTTCACCGCTAGACTTGCAGTTAGCGGATATAATGGGCAAAAAATAAAGTTGCAGATATGGATTTTTACAACCAGTAATGTAAATTTTCTGTAATATCAGAGATTGAATATGAAAATAATAAAATGAAAATGCAGTTACAGCTTTGTATGTGTCATTGATCTGTGCTACTGCTGACAATAAATGTTCAGAGTCCATAGCCAGTGAAGTGCTCCATCTCTGCAAGGAATATTCAGACCAACCTTTGATCACTGGCAGTAAATTTGATAGTGTTGCTTGTCGAGTGAACCATGACACTTCGACAGCTAGATATAGTTACAGTCCTATTAGGGGAAAATTAAGAGAGGAATGGTTAGGAAGGATAAGAGGATTTGGGCATTGGAAGAAAGTAAAAGTAAAGTTTTATTTATTAGTCACAAGTAAGGCTTACATTAACACTGCAATGAAGTTACTGTGAAATTCCTCCAGTCGCCCACACTCCAGTGCCTGTTCAGGTCAATCCACCTAACCCGCACATCTTTCAGACTGTGTGAGGAAACCGGAGCACCCGGAGGAAACCCATGCAGATATGGGGAGAATGTGCAGACTCCACACAGACAGTGACCCAAACCGGGAATCGAATTCGGGCGCTGGCAATGTGAAGGAGCAGTGCTAACCACTGTGCCACTATGCCAACCAAGAATCTATCATTGCAGAATGCTGCAGAGGTCTTCTGTTATATTTAGACCTATTGGAAAAGCAGGGGCAGTCTTAGATTGGAGGTTTTGTCCTGGGTACGCGCAGTGTTGCAAACTGCTTTAGAAGTATTGGAGGATGTTCCCAGGGGATTCTACCAAAAAGAAAGATGGCGCCGGAACGAGGTATGTGCCCAACATATGCTCTAATTCCATCTTTTACTTTCACTCTATGCTCTTAAAACTTAACTCTAACTTCTTTCAACACTATACCCTGTACCCTCTCTTCTTCCGTACGTACTCAATGAACGGGATGTTTTGTCTGCATAACGGGCAAGGAGCAATACTTTTCACTCCATCCCAATACATGTGACAATAATAAATCAAAACACTAGTCAGTCACTATCTTCAGGAGACGAGAAGAATGGGGAGGCTTCCTCACCCTATTCGTCACCCATTGTGGATGTGAATTCTGTTCCGGAGCCTTGCTGAATGTGTGAGTTGACTGCCATTTCAATAAGTCATCATTTTGAAGTCTACCAACCTGTAAATTACAGTAGCAAGGCAAAACTTCTACCACTGACTGGTTAATCCATAGAAATAGTGAGACAACGCTCAAATTAATCACCAAGATAAAAGCAAATTACTTGTGGATGTTGGAATCTGAAACCTGAACAGAAAATGCTGGAAAATCTTAGCCGGTCTGACAGCATCTGTGGAGAGAGAACGGAGCTAAACGTTTCAAATCTCGATGATTCTTTGTCGGAGTTTTGACGAAGGGTTGTCCAGACTCGGAACATTGGCTCTGTTCTCTCTCCACAGATGCTGTCAGATCTGCTGAGATTTTCCAGCAACTTCTGTTCAAATGAAACACTACTGTTTTGACTTAATTTGATTTATAATCCCCGTTAGAATACCCATATTGTTGTAAGAGTCACAAATACACAATCAAAAATACATTCATATGATCACCCAGAGAGTGTTCAATTCCCTGCCAGTCATACTGATTAGGTTGCTCGGTTAAGCACTGAATCACCCGTTTTTTCAATGACTTGTTACATTTCTTTCCAAGGCTCACAGGATATTCTGACAGAATAGTACGGACCTTTCAAAATCAATCTTAAGCTACAATGAGTTAGCCAATTCTTTGTTCAAACTGTAATATTAGACGCTTCACTGACAATATCCACATCTTTAAAACCTCTTTCCATAATTCCCCATTTAGTTTTAAAACCTGCTTGTTTTGAATCACTTAATACTTTTTGTGAGGTTGCAGGCCTTGACTCTTTACCTGCCATGCAGCAAACCCTGCCTGCAGCTGATACAGCCAACAGAATTCTGTATTAACTTTAACTATTGATGCTCCCCTTGCCTGGGTTAAATATCTTGCACAAACCTCAACCACAATTTTCAATTAAAAGTACAACTAAAGTCAATCAAAGTAATACAGCCTCTTATACTGTGTACGAAATTCCTTCCTCCTATTTTAACAGAGGTGTCAATCTGTCCAAAATATTCATATTGCCCCTGAAATTCCAAGGGGGCAAAATTCAATAAGCCCCAAAAACAGGCACAGGGTTTGCGATGCAGGATTGACCCTTGCTACTGATACTGACAACAGCAGACGTCATGTTACCTGTTAATTTCAATGATGATGACATGTAACCCAGTGCTACCCGAACTGGTCGCCTGGTGCAAGCCTCGAGATCTGGGGTTCCCCCTGTGGCCTAGTGGTAACCCACAAACCTGGGGCAATGTTCCATGTTCGAATCCCACCACGGTCAATGGGCAAATTTAAATTTCATAAAATGAACCTCGGGGACTAGTTTGTGCTAGGGTACTACAACTTACCGCTCCCTGCACCTCTTAAAGGGAAGCTGCATTCTGGATGCAGTGGCTGGGGAAGATTGTCTGACCTACAGAAAGAGTGAATGCAGTGCAACAGTACAGAATGTGCACTCTGAAGTTCGCCCTGATAAAACTTTGGTGCTTGGGGTGGATATGAGGAGATGTGTTCTCTATTTTAAGGATGTCCTCCAGACCAACGTTGCAGTCATTGGGAGTGGATAGCGATCATTGCCAATGCAAGCAGTGTACCCTGGAGGACTTAGTGCAATAGCTTAATAATGTCAAATGGGTGGTCATTCATCCCCGCAGGCTTACAATTGAACCACAAACCTCACAGATTCTGATCAATCACGACTATACCTTATATTCATAGCTTCACACCCCCTCACACACTTAGCACTGCTACAAGCCTCACGCCCACATCTCACAGCTTGCCCCACACTGTCAGCTATTCAACCAAGACAGCCACCTCACCCAAACACATTGCACTTCGCTCACTCCCCTCTCTTTCAGGAGAAGATGGCCTAGAATCAGAGGCAGCAGAACCTAACTGGTAGGGGCAAAGATGACTACATAGGGGAGGCGATGGCTTAGTGGTAAAATCGCTAGATTATTAATCCAGAAACACAGCTACTGTTCTGGGCACCCAGGTGCGAATCCCACCACGGCAGATGGTGGAATTTGAATTCAATGAAAAATATCTAGAATTAAGAATCTACTGATGACCATGAAACCATTACCGATTGTTGGAAAAACCAACCTGGCTCTCTAGTATCCTTTAGGGAAGGAAATCTACCATCCTGGTCTGGCCTACATGTGACTCCAGAGCCACTGCAATGTGGTTGACTCTCACCTGCCTCTGAGGTCAATTAGGGATGGGCAATAAATGCTGGCCAGCCAGTGATGCCCATGTTCTACAAATGAATTTTTTAAAAATGTCTTTACCTCAGTGGAGGAGGTGATGTTCTCCACTGTTGGAATGGCCATCACTCAGACTGTGGCCAGAATGTCGATGAAGCAATTAAAATGACCTTATCCTCACACCTAACCCGCCCTCTCACTCCCCCCTGTCCTCTTCATGTCACAGTCTCCTCTGATTTATAAGCTACAGGTGATGTAAGGACGTGCCTTTTTCTTTCTCCTTCACACAAATTGACCTTGTTTCTTTCTCATCTCAGATATCCAAGAACCGCAAACAGTCTGGGCACTGATGCAGGAATAAAAGGAGGTGAGCACCCCCCCCCCCCCCCCCCACCCCAGCTCTCCCCCCACCCCTCCAAAGGAGGTTCTGACACCTTCCTGACTCGCCCTCGCCTCAGGAATGGGGAGGTGTCAAGTTCAGCCTTCCAGTCCTCAATCAGTTGAGACCCTTAAATGGCCAATAAAAGGTCTCTTTGTGTGGAATAATGGACTGATGTTAAATACGTGAATATATGGTTGATATCATCAGCAGCTATTAGAGGCAAATATCATTCCACAGTCGCCTGGTTGGCCGCTTCTACATTGCTGAATTCCTCTGACTTGGAAAAGAATCTCAACACTGCATATATTTAAACACTTTATCCTCATTGCTTTTTTTATTTTTAAACTAGAATCTTTCTCCACAAAATAAAGAATTATCTTCTCCGTCTGGAATGCCACACCTCATTATGTCTAGGGAGCTACTAACAGACCAACTTTGAAAGGAGTTACTGGAATTCCATTTACATTTAGAGAAAACAACCTTGCTAGCAGAGTCAGTGGGTCTATTGAGGCCACTGATTCCCAAACACAGATCCACAACATAAATGGCACTCCATTCAACCCATAATGCCTGAGGCATTATCAGTCCTGTAAACAATTCCGGACAATGGATAAACATCCCCTTTGAAGAAGGAAGGCCACGTGACCCAAGACTCTGGGCATTTGAGCAATTTAATTTCAGGACTGTGGACCCAGTTTGCTGTTTTGCGATCTGACTGGCATTCCACAAAGAAGCCAGCTCTGTCCAGACAGGACCTGACTTTGCTGGAAGATTATGTAGCAGCGCCTACAGAACAGACTCAATCTCTGTATGCCTACTTCATCTAGCAACACTAATATGACCTGAAAAGTGAATCTTACAGTACAGATCTCCAGCCAGTTGAACTCAAAATGCCTAAGTGAAAGAATTCCTCATAGAGCTCTGACTTTGGGACTCTGGAACTCACATGAAGCAACATTCAGTTTTTCTGTGATCCTCATAGTGTAAACCTCCTTTTCTCTGCACCCCCCCCCCCCACCACCCACCCCCCCCCCCCCCCCCACCACCTCCCCCCCCCCTCCCCGCCCGACCCCCGCCACCCCTTTACTGTGTGAATATAGAGTGGGACATTGCTCATATTACTTTTATGGATTTAGAACTTGTGAATAAACTAACATTCTGAGTTAATCCCAACTCCAGTTTGCAGTGGATTATGAGTAAAATTGGATCACACAAAAATCGAGGTGTTGGGGAAAAAAATAGCCCACTGCTTATTCTTTAAAACAAACTGTTTCAAAACATCTTCTGTTTACACACAGGTGATAAGAGGAAAATCAATGCAGTTTGAACTATCCCCCCTCCTGCCTAGAAATCAGCCCTTCGACTTTGATGGTAGCAACAAAGAATATTGGGGTGGCACAGTGGTTAGCACTGCTGCCTCACAGCGCCAGGGACCCAGGTTCGATTCCTGACTCAGGTCACTGTCTGTGTGCAGTCTGCATGTTCTCCCTGTGTCTGCGTGGGTTTCCTCCGGGTGCTCCGGTTTCCTCCCAAAGATGTGCAGGTTAGGTGGATTGGACATGCTAAATTGCCCCTTAATGTCAGGGGGATTAGCAAGGTAAATGTGTGAGGTTATGGGAATAGGACCTGGGTGGGATTGTGGTCGGTACAGATGCGATGGGCTGAATGGCCTCCTTCTGCACTGTAGAGTTTCTATGAATATCAATGTGCATGCCAGGAATAATAGCTTTCTATTTCAGTCAATGCCAACTGTCCCAGCTAAAAAAATGAAACTCTTTCCGTGTTTCAATATTGATTGGAGAACCAGTTTCAAAATAATGTCTAGCAAAATAAACACCATGACATGAAACGATTATTTAATCAGGATAAGAAGATCCTGATTAAAGTCCACCAATATTCGTATTTAAATAGGCAGTTTATTGTACAATTATCTACTGTCCACAGTGATAAATGCAAAGTGGTCCAGCTACTGGTGCCATAAAGTGTACTGTAATCTTAAGGGTGCAACTTTTAAAGGCTATGATTGTCTTATCAAGGAGCTTCCAACACAACCCATTGAGGTTGTAATCGACAAGCAAAGTGAGTGGCCAGATGTGTGGCAGATGCAGAATAACGTGGATAAATGTTATCCGTTTTGGTAACAAAAATAGGAAAGCAGATTATTTGTTAAATGGCTATATATTAGGAGAGGGAAATGTGCAATGAGACCCAGGACATGTTCTCCTACACCGGTCGCTGTTTGCAGGGGCAGCAGATGGTAAAGAAGGGAAATGGTATGTTGGCCTTCATAGCAAGAGAATTTGAGTACAGGAGTAGGGATGTCTTGCTGCAATTTTACAGAGCTTTGGTGAGGCCACACCTGTGTGCAGTTTTGGTCTCCTTATCTGAGGGACGATGTTCTTGCTATAGAGTACAGAGAAGGTCTACCAGACTGATTCTTGGGATGGTGGGACTGACACATGAGGAGAGATTGAATTGGTTAGGATTATGTTTGCTGGAGTTTCGAAGAATAGAACATAGAAACATAGAAAAACTACAGCACAAACAGGCCCTTTGGCCCACAAGTTGTGCCGAACACATCCCTGAGGAAGGATCTCATAGAAACCTATAAACTTCTAACAGGACTAGACAGGGTTGATGCAGGAAGGATGTTCCCGAGATTGGGGATGTTCAGAACCAAGGGTTATAGTCCAAGGATACAGGGTAACATTTTAGGATTTAGATGAGGAGAAATTTCTTCACCCAGAGAGTAGTAAACCTGTGGAATTTGTTACCACAGAAAGCAGTTGAGGCAAGAACATGTATGTTTTCAAGAAGGAGTTAGATATAGCTCTTGGGGCGAAGGGAATCAAAGGATGGGGGGGGGGGGGGAAGGTGGGATCAGGCTATTGAGTTGGATGATTAGCCATGATCAAAATGAATGGCGAAGCAGGCTCGAAGGGCTAAAAGGCCTACTCCTGTTTCTATTTTCTATGTTTCTATGTAATTAAATCAAGTGGTGGGTCAAGTGCAAAGTGGGGTGTAATGCTTTGTCAGCTTGGATCGTGTTTGTCTCTCTTGTGGGGACCATGAATGGGATTCAATTTGCATTTGGTTTTTGGAGTAAGCAAGGAGATGGATTTGGGTGTACTCGTCCACTCTGTGCACTCATTTTATAACTTTAAGAATGGAGTAAAAATTAAAAAACAAATCACCCAGCGGGATTACTTTAGTCATCCCATTGCTAACGAGCAACCTTGGACACTCTCATTGGGAATGTGAAGTTCAGTTTTGTGCTGCCCATGCCTTTTCTGACCATTAGAATGAAGGTTTGGAAAGGCTTGTGTGCGGGGCCTAGATGTATTTCTGTTTTGTTCCGTCAGAGGGCCTGGTCATGTCAATAGTTTCAAAATCAATAGTTTGAGTGTGACGGCCATGGTCTGAATCAATGTGTTATTTAGTATTGATGAACGGACATGGTCAGAAGCCATGTTGAACTAATCTAGAAGACATTTTAAAAAGTAACGTATTAAAAAGGCTGATATTAGATAATTATATATAATTGACCTGTGATTTTAAATACACTAACTGTTAATCTTGAGAACTGTAAAATAGCATCTTCCCAGACAGTCTGGATAGATAAAGGCTGGGAATCGCTCCGATATTGGGAACCGTGGTGTTGAAGCTGTTGATAGCAAAGGCAGCTTTCTCTGCCATCCAGTGCGGCACTTAGAAAAGAAATTTTGAAGTCACAGGTTCTACATTTCTCTGGTGAGATGCCTCTGATTCACCCACCCCGCCATCAAATCAGACACTCGATGACCCGGACGCCATTCTTAAAGGCTGCTCCAGTGCATAACCAGCAAACTGGGAAACAATTGTCACCCAGGTGAAAGTCCTGGCACTACCTGGGCACGACCCTTTCTTCCCTGAGTACTGCACTCTGAACTCCCTGGGGAGTAAGTGCACGCCTTCTGAGACCAGTCATGTTCCACGGCTTTCCGGCATTGTGCCGCCATGGGTGGATTTTTTGAGGTGGGGGAGGGGAATGATTCTGGCATATGGACCTGATAATGATATGTTAATTTATTATAATGGAATCCCCGACGCTGAATGTCAGGAATGCGACCTGTCACTGACAGGGGATGGGACAATCCCTTCCTGAATTGACATCGCTCTGAAACAGACCTTTGGCCTTCTTGTGATATTTTCCACTCCAATGACTAAACCTGCCTAATGCGAATGGGGGCAGAAAATCCTGGCCAATGTGTGCAGCTCTCAAAACTTTCCTAACCTCGACAAGCGACATTAGGTTTGGTGATGAATATGGCCTTATTCTGGCTGACATCTGTGTATAAGATGTTGAGAGGTATTGATCGAGTGGACAGTCAGAGGCTTTTTCCGAGGGCTGAAATGGTTGCCACAAGAGGACACAGGTTTAAGGTGCTGGAGAGTAGCTACAGAGGAGATGTCAGGGGTAAGTCTTTCACTCAGAGGGTGGTGGGTGCGTGGAATGGGCTGCCAGCAACGGTGGTGGAGGCGGATTCGATAGGGTCTTTTAAGAGACTTTTAGATAAGTACATGGAACTTAGTAAGATAGAGGGTTATAGGTAAGCCTAGTAATCGCTAAGGTAGGGACATGTTCGGCACAACTTTGTGGGCTGAAGGGCCTGTATTGTGCTGGAGGTTTTCTATGTTTCTATGCTTCTATTTCTATCAGAAGATGCTAGCAGATATCAGGGCCCAATTATAAATCAGCAGGCTATTAACAATTATTGTTTGACGCCGAGGCTAATTCAAGATAAGAAAATGTTCAAGGCAGACCACCTACCCAGATATTATCAGGATCCAGGGGGTCTCTCTTCAAAAATTGTGGGTGGGA
This sequence comes from Mustelus asterias, assembly GCF_964213995.1. Lineage (NCBI taxonomy): Eukaryota > Metazoa > Chordata > Chondrichthyes > Carcharhiniformes > Triakidae > Mustelus > Mustelus asterias. Next base: position 136,450 of record NW_027590266.1, on the reverse strand, counting down.
TTCTCCCCCAAAAATTCTAAGTGTTGAATTTGTGTTGAAATTGATGTAAATCACGCAGTTTTTTTCAGCAGGAATGAATTCCCCACGGTCTGTGCACTGCAGAGTGCCCGAGAGTGAATCACTCCAGAAATCTGTGGGCAGGACTTATTCCACTGGAGAGGTCAGCAGCAGAGTTCTGAGCGGGCCACTGCGCATCTGCCGATCTGTCAGCGCCGAGATCGGCGCATGCGAAGTAGCCCCCAATTGCTGGCCAGCTGAATCGCTGGCCTCCCTCTCTCCCCCACCGATGCCGGCTGCAGAGTGGCAGCGGGACCTGCCACACCCACTGATCGCCCCCCCCCCCCCCCCCACCGCACCCCCCCATCAGAGGCCCTGCTCCCATCAGGCCCCGCCCCATTAGGTCCTGCCGCTTTGGCATTGCCTGATGCCAAGTGGGCAATTCCAAGGTGCCCCCTGGTCAGTGTCAGGTGGCCCAGGCTGGCACTACCAAGGTGGCAATGCCCAGGAGGCAGCCCCTGCCCCCGACCTTCAGGTAGATACCGCGAGAGACAGTTGGTTGAACACATACCCGGGCTTATTGAAGATATTACATGCTGCCATGAATTCTCTGTGGTAAGTGGAAGAATAACACAATCACAATTCGGCCTATAAAGAATGGGATAATTCAAACAAATATCTCACCAGCATTAAACCTAAATGATAAATGCATAGGAAACGCAAGTTTTATTCTTCCTCTGAGAATCAAATCAGAGGAATCATCTCCTACAATCTGACTATTATCACAGAGTGACACACTTTGTCCTATTCCTTACACACCATGGTGTTCTCTGATTAGCCCGATGTTTCCAATGGATAGGAGAACAACAGAAACTTTTACAAAGCTTGCAAATTCTGACCCAGGCCTTACACTCAACCTGAAGCCAGCAGAGATACAGAACTGTCCCTAAAAGATCTTCAATAATCCTCAGCTTTGATCCTCTCACACACTTGGCTTCGGTATTTGACAAATTTGGCAGTCAGTCAAAGCAGTGACTTGAGAATATCAATTACATAGAATATCCGAATGGGATAGAGTGACTCATCTCATTGAACCATGTCGAAAAAGGGAGATCACGGGCCTGATTTTACCATCACATTGTGCCTTTTTCGGGCGCGAAGACCTGGTAAAGGAGGTGAGTAGCGTGATCCGTGCCCACCTCTGTGCCGGTTCCCCCTTTAACAAGGCCCGAAAATGGCCGCGATCGGGACCGCATCCATAAATGCATTTGCTGCATTTAATTTGACTTAATGGGCTGCATGCCCAACCTTACCAGTACTTCCCCCTTTACCAACGCATTTGCCCATCCAGAATCGGTATGAAACAGACATGCTCCTTGGAAGCCTGATTAAGGTGCTCCAGTTAGTGAGGAGGTACGTGCCAGGGATCCAACAGCTCTCTGCTTGAGATCAGTGGGGAGGGAAGGGAAGTCCACTACCACTCTGCCAGAGATCAGTGGCAGGGGGGAAGGTAGGTCCACTGCCACTCTGCCTGAGATCAGTGGCAGGGGGGAAGGTAGGTCCACTGACACTCTGCCAGAGATCAGTGGCAGGGGGGAAGGTAGGTCCACTACCACTCTGCCTGAGATCAGTGGAGGGGAAGAGGGATCTGCTGCCATTCTGTCTGAAATCGGTGGAGGGGAAGTGGGGGGGGGGAGGGGTCCGCGATTGGTCTGGGTGGTCGGGGGGGTGGGGGGATGAGGGGTCAGTAATGTTGTGGGGGTGGGACAATGTGTGTGGGGGGCCAGGCGGAGGCATTATCCAGCCAGGGAGCGATGTGGCAGGTGAGCAGCATTCTATCGTTATTTTTTTCTGCGCATGCAATCGAAGCTGCAGGGTTTCAGGCGCATTAAGCCCCGCCCACAGGCTTCTGCAGTGCTATTCGGAATCACTGATAATTTTTCAGGCAAAGTGCGTATGGGGGTGCCTCAGAACGGGCCTAAAAGACGGATCTGAAACACTCCCAGTTTCAAGTCCACCCAGCACTTAGAATCAAAATGGTGAAATAGGACCCCATGACTTCTCGTCATCTTTTTGAACAAACAAGATGCTTGGTCTATGTCTGAAAACGGGAATGTTCCACATCGGTTTTTTGGGCGGGTTTGGCGATGCGATCTTCCTGCACTCTTGGCAGTTTTTCTGACAGCTGGGAGATTTGTGCCGGTTGGGGGGGCGGGGGGAGGGGGGACCTAAGTAATTTGGTGAAGCCGGCTGCAGACTGCTCTGTGGAAGTGAACCAGGACACCTCCTGCCACATCAGACCCCCACACCAACAGGAGTTGCCAGCATCGGGCCATTAGCACTCTCCAATGAGATTCCTGGCAGACCGCCTATGGACACCCCCCCATGCCGAATTCTCCTCCCCCGCATAAACCCCCATTTTGCGCATAGTCCTAACCCCACTCAGATGCCATTACCTTGGCACTTCTCCAGCACACTTAATGTGCCCAACCGGGCACTTACAGGGTACCAGATGGGCACTATCAGGCTTTCACTGCCCAATGGTCATTGCCCGGCCATGCCTCTGACTTCCCAAGGCTTCAATGGCCTCCAATCCCCCCAGCATGGCCATGGAGCCTGGTCTCTGCTGGTAGAGTCCGGTACTGATTCTCGCCAGCAAGGGGGAAGATTTCAGGAGGCCAGAGGCAAGAGCCGGTAAGTCATCTTCCTTTTATGTAAATTGGATTCGCACCTTTTATGGGCACAAAGCTGACCTTGCCAGAAAAACAGGGCCAGGAGGATAGCAAACGATTCATGTTGGGCGCGAATCATTTTTTTTTGTCTCTCCCGTGATCTTCCCAGCTCGCCACGCTGATCAACCAGTGCGGCGAACCGGTCAGTTTGTGCCCAACATGTATCATAGAATCATACAATCCCTACAGTACAGAAGGAGGCCATTTGACCCACCGAGTGTGTACTGATCACAATCCCACCCAGGCCGTATTCCTGTAACCCTGCACGTTTACCCTGCTACTCCCCCTGACACTCTGGTCAATTTAGCATGGCCAATCAACCTAATCCGCACACCTTTGGAGATGGTGAAAATCTGTAGGAGGAAACCGGAGCACCCAGAGGAAACCCACGCAGACACGGGGAGAATGTGCAAACTGCACACAGACAGTGACCCAAGGACATTATTGAACCTGGGTTCCTGGCGCAGTGAGGCAGCAGCGCTAAGTACTGTGCTGCCATGCCGCACTAGATTATCTATGTTTAGCATTTCCGATCTTCTGCTAGTTTTCTGTTATTGTAATTCCACTTCAACCTCTTACACAGTTTCTCCAATCACCAGCACAGGATCTCTGCTTTATGTGCGCTCAGGACCTGCTCCTTCTCCCACAATCTCATCCTTTAAGGACATGCGGATGGTCACCTTCCCCAGAATGGATGCAAGCATCCTGTGATGATAAGGTAAGGAGGTACATTGCTCCTTTGAGTGGAAAGTCCTCATAGCTCTTGCATCAAGCAATATGAGTTCAGAGAGTGGTTTTGAGGAAAAATGATGTGTGAGCATTTAGAAGTTTCGCTTTTCAGAAGTGAGCGTTCCTCTGAGATCCTAATTGTGTGAGAGAATAAGCAAACAATGCTGGATATGAAAGGACAAGATGTGAGTGAAGGATCTATGATGTTTTTAAAATTAATGATGTAGACATTGCTGACTAAGCCAGCATTTATTGCGCATTGCTAGTTTAACTGCCTTCTTAAACTGCTGCTGTCTCTGAGATGTAGGTACACCCATGGGGCTGTTAGGGAGGGCGTTCCAGGATTTTGACCCAGTGACAGTGAAAGAATGGCCATATAGTGGCAAGTCAAGATAGTGAGTGACTTGGAAGGGAACTTCAAGGTGGTGGTGTTGCCAGGTATCCGTTGCTCTTGTCCTTCTAGATGGTAGCAATCATGGGTTTGGAAACTGCTGCCGAAGGAACCTTAGGGATTTCATGCAGTGAATCTTTTAGATGGTGCACATTGCTTCCAGTATGCGTCTGTGGTGGAAGAGGTAGCAATCAAAAGGGCTGCTTTGTCCAGAACGATATTGAGCTTCTTGAGTGTTGTTGGAGCTGCACTCATCCAGGCAAGTGGAGAGTGTTCCAACACACCCCTGACTTGATGTCATGTTGATGGTGGACAGGCTTTGGGAGTAGGGAGGTGGGTTACTTGCCACAGGGTTCCTAGCCTCTGACCTATTCTGGCAGCCACAATATCTATATGGCTAGTCCATTTCAGTTTCTGGTCAATGGTAACCTCCCAGGATGTTGATAGTAGGGGATTCAGTGATGGTAATCCAATTGGATATCAAGGGGCAATGGTTAGATCCTCATTTGTTGGAGATGGTCATTGCCTGGTATTTGTGTGGCACAAATGTTACTTACCACTTGTCAGCCCAAGCCTGGATGTTGTCCAGGTCTTGCTGCATTTGGACATGGACTGCTTCAGTATCTAAGGAGTCACAAATGGAACAGAACATTGTACAGTCATTAGCAAACATCTGCACTTCTGACTTTATGATGGGAGGAATGTCATTGATGAAGCAGTTGAAGATGGTTGGGCCTAGGACACTACGCTGAGGAATTCCTGCAGAGATATCCTGAATGATTGGGGATACATCAACCAGGGCTACAAATACTCCTTCTAGATGAATGACCCATTTGAATCTGTTTCAATTTAGTTCACTCTATTCACTGTTCACATTTCGGTCCCCACTAACTTGCACAACCATAAGAAATCCAGCGCAATCTAGAACAAGAGGTCATAGTTTTAGGATAAGGGGTGGCAGATATAAAACAGAGATGAGGATAAACTATTTATCTGAAGGGCTATGAATCTGTGGAATTCACTACTTCAGAGTACGGTGAGTGCCGGGACATTGAATAAATCTAAGGATTAATTAGTAATGGGTGGAAGGGTTATGGAGAATGGGCAGGAAAGTGGAATTGAGGCCGAGATGAGATCAACGACGATCCAGGGCAGAGCAGGCTCGAGGGGTTGGATTGCCTCCTTCTGCCCCTAGTTCTTATGTTCAAATTGAGTGATCGTATTGTAAACCACTTCATTCAGTCCATTAGCTGCGATCAGCTGTCATGTCAATTCTTCACTCCACTCACACTCTGACCTTTCTGTCCTCAGCCTCCATCGTGATTTCAGTGAAGCTCAGCATAAACTCAAGGAACAACACCTTCTCTTTTGATCAGTTATTTCCAGCCTCTTGGACTCTCCATTGAATTCACCGCTAGAAATTTACTGCCCTGCCTGCCACAGGAATTGGAGTGGATGAGGAATGGATATTGGGAAGGTCCATTGGCCTCAGGCAAGATTTTACAGTTTCGGGATGAGCGAAGCTATAAAATCACACCCCATCACTTTCAGATCTTAACCATCACTGCCATATTTTTCAGATGACAATTTAACAACATTAAGTATCACAAAGTACTTACAGCAACGAAACAGGCCCTTTAGCCCAATAGGTTCATGTTGGTTCATGTTGGTGATGATTCTGCTACTTCCATTTCCACCTCCTCTAGACTCGTACCCTCTTTTTGCCTTCCACTAGAATCCCTTTAGTCATTTAGTTTCTCCAACTCTCCACCCTAGAACAGATCTTTTCTTTTGGTTCTGCTACTGCCCCCACTTTTCCTGCCTCTGTCACTTCTCAAAACCTATTCAATTTCTAACTTGTTCCAGTTCTGATGATAGCTCATCAACCCGATCCATGAACTCTGCTTCTCTCCCCACCAACGCCACCTTTCCTGCTGGGAATTTCCGATATTTTCTGCTTTTGTTTTGGGAAGCAAATAACATAAATGAGCTCAAATGAAGAGGTGGTAACGTCATGCGCTCCTCATCAAAGCTTACGTGTATCACATTGACCAACTCAGAGAAATCTGATCAAAACGAGGGAAGTTATTCTCTAAAGGCTCTTGCCATCTTAGTAAAGAGAAAAAGGAATAGGGGGAAGGGGGGGAGGCTAAAGGGTACAAAATGAGTTAAAAATTAATAAAATCTTATAGCAGCAGGCATGGAGGAATGCGTGTTGCCCGAGAGTGAGTGGGAGTTTAAAGTTAGTGAAATTAATGGCACATCAGTCCAAAGATGTGCGGGTTAGCTTGATTGGCCATGCTAAAATTGCCCCTTAGTGTCCTGAGATGCGTAGGTTAGAGGGATTAGCGGGTAAATGTGTAGGGATATGGGGGCAGGGCCTGGGTGGGATTGTGGTCGGTGCAGACTTGATGGGCCAGATGGCCTCTTTCTGCACTGTAGGGTTTCTATGATTCTATGATCAGGAAGTCATTGCACAGTGGCCCTGGAGCTATTGGTGACAAAGCTACTCACTGAGTAGCAGCAGAGAATGTACAATGTGATAAACTTTCCAAACACATGGAGCATGATGAGCGGCACGGTAGCACAGTGGTTAGCACTGCTGCTGCACAGCTCCAGGGACCTGGGTTCGATTCCCGGCTTAGGTCACTGTCTCTGTGGAGTTTGCACATTCTCCTCGTGTCTGCATGGGTTTCCTCCGGGTGCTCCGGTTTCCTCCCACATTCCAAAGATGTGCGGGTTAGGTTGATTGGCCATGCTTAAATTGCCCTTTAGTGTCCTGAGATGTGTACGTTAGAGGGATTAGTGGGTAAAATATGTAGGGATATGGGGGTAGGGCCTGGGTGGGATTGTGGTCAATGCAGACTCGATGGGCCAAATGGCCTCTTTCTGTACTGTAGGGTTTCTATGACTTCTATGACCTCCTGAGAGAATGGAGCAGACCACCTCAAGCATGAGTGAGATGGTGTCACAGGGCATTGCTCTGATCCACACCCAGTGCTCTCCATTGAAGCAAATAGAATAACTGTATTCAAAAGAACGCAGGAGGTGGCTGAGTAAGGAGGCAGAATTGAAATCAACAAAGAGGGCGGGGTCATTGAGCTAAAACTCAAGTGGCTCCCTGGAGATTGGTGCCAAAACAAAATTAATGTCACCCTGCAAGGGAGCTATGAACTGAAGTGACTCCTTGGAGATTGGTGCCAAAACATTTTAAATGTCACTCTTCCATGAATCGAAACAGTGATTTTCAGTTTCATTTTCCTTTTTTGGATGAAAAATGTATTTTCAAACATAAATGAATTGTGATTGGATGTTAATGAGCTAAAGAACATAACACACCCTCGATCACTCACCATTACGAGTAGAGTTGTTGCTGGAACAGGAATTCAACCCATTTTTCATCTGATCAACATTATGAGGTAAAGCTCATCGGAATTGCTTTAGTATTGAGACCGATGTGTAGACAACTGATGTGTAGACAGCTTGTTTTGAGGAAGAAACTTGCTATAGTTTACAAGGCAGTTAAAATACAAAGCACTGGGATTATTTATTCATGGTGAGCGGGTGTGTCGCTCATCGAGACTGGTGATTGTCGAAAAACATAATGCAATAGGTAGATCTTTTAATATTTATACTGGTTAATAATTCAAAAGAAATTTAATTTTAAATCAGACTTGGTTAAACATAAGAAGTTACACCTATTTTTTATAATCACATCCAGTTAACATAGACTTGTGGCACAGCAGTTAGCACTGCTGCCTCACAGCACCAGGGACCTGGGTTTGATTCCCAGCTTGGGTCATTGTCTGTGACATTCTCCCCGTGTCTGCCTGGGTTTCCTCTGGGTGCTCCGGTTTCCTCCCACAGTCCAAAGATGTGCTGTTAGGTGCGTTGGCCATATTAAATTTTCCCTCAGTGTACTTGAACAGGTGCTGAAGTGTGGCAACCAGGGGATTTTCACTGTATCTTCATTACAGTGTGAATGTCAGCCTACTTGTGACTAATACATAAACTTTACTTTACTGGACTTTAAAGAAGGGAGGTTCGATTTCAGGGTAATGTAGAAAGGGTTTACTCAAGTACAATGGTGATTTTCAGCATGTGTGCATGTTGAAACTATGGCAGTCCGATTCCTAAATCAAAGTGAGAGTACAACGTGAATGGGGATGAACAGGAATGAATGCAGTTTGGAATGTAACAGCAGAGTTGCAGTGTAAAGTGGGTAAGTGAAGGAAAAGTACTTGCTGAAATTGAGACTGCGTGGGTGATTTTGAGCTCGAATTCTCCATCTGCGGGAATGACTGCATGGGCTCAAAGTCCAGGGAGCGCAATTCGCGTCGGTGAGTTTCTGAGTTCCGATCTTCCAGGCCCCTCGCTGGTGGAGTGGCGTGAAACGCATCGCAAGAATGCGGAAAGCTCATTTTAATACATTAGCACGTCATTAGTGAGCACTCTCTCTGGGGACATTCCCCCCCTCATTGGATATATAACGGGTGCCCGCATGATGTCATGGGGGTCTCTCTCAGTCATAAAGGTAAATATAGCCCCAAAGGGAGAGTGACATAGCTTGACAATGTCCCCAGCACTGCCCACAGAACTGCCCCTTGGCACAAGTTGGCAGGTTCACGGGCGTGGGTAGAGAAATGCTGACTCTGATTGGGGGTGGGCAGGAGGGGCTGCTGAGACCTCCTTGGTGGTCTAGGAGGAAGGTTTACTCAGGTTCTGAAGCAGCAGGTTTTGCTGGCATGTTGAGACTCTGCCGCCTGTCTGAAGGCATGAAGCTCGCCCCCTTGATTTTTTTTGGCAGTATCTCGTAAATTCTGGACAGAAAACGGGGCGGTTTCTCTGGAGAGAATAATATTGATTGAACTAATTATTAATATTTATCACAAGGAAATATTGGGTTTCTTACCCTTTATATCACAAGTAGTGTCATTCCAGTAAAGTTAGCAAAAGAGATCATTCAACCTCAGCAAATCGACCAGTGAAATATTCACAAATTCCAATGTGGAGCAAAAATCAATGAGGCTCTGCTGATATTCCTTCCCAGATGAATTTATTATGAATTGTGCTGAGATTATTTTAAAACTCCATATCTTGTATGTATTAAGTTAATATCATAAAATGTAATCAACAGTTTTTTTTAAGTTTATATCTCAGGGAAACATACTCCTAGTCGCTTTACAAATCTGATTTATTTTTAAGTATCATTCAGAAGGCAAACACATTACCTGTACAGATGACAGAGATAATGTAAGGTTACAGTACACAGTGTATAAAGGCTGGCAAGAAAATATCTGATTTGTGTATGATGTGGCCCAAGCTTTCTGTGAACATTTAAGGTTATCCGCCCAAGGATAACAATGGCTGGAGAAATAATGTTGATAATAAAGCGTCTTGGCCTGAATCTCTCCCCTGTCTGGGAGCAACCGTTCTCCACCACCCAACACACAAACCCAATCACCACCTCACCCTTGACTGCGAAACAGACTTTCTGGTCTTTAGCCATCAACAAGCAGCTCCCTATCTGACTGGGAATGAAAGAATTTGTGTTTTAGAATTAACATTCACAATGTAATGAGGATGCTCCTATTGCAGATTAGAATGCAAGAATAGCAGGGAAATGCACTGGGCAAATGCAACAGACATTGTTGTTCATGACATTGTGAGTGGAAGGGATTGTGGTGTTACTGAGCAGTGACTAACATAGAACATAGAACAGAGAACAGTACAGCACAGAACAGGCCCTTCAGCCCATGATGTTGTGCCAAGCTTTATCTGAAACCAAGATCAAGCTATCCCACTCCCTATCATCCTGGTGTGCTCCATGTGCCTATCCAATAACCGCTTAAATGTTCCTAAAGTGTCTGACTCCACTATCACTGCAGGCAGTCCATTCCACACCCCAACCACTCTCTGCGTCAAGAACCTACCTCTGATATCCTTCCTATATCTCCCACCACGAATTCTATAGTTATGCCCCCTTGTAATAGCTCCATCAACCCGAGGAAATAGTCTTTGAACGTTCACTCTACCTATCCCCTTCATCATTTTATAAACCTCTATTAAGTCTCCCCTCAGCCTCCTCCGCTCCAGAGAGAACAGCCCTAGCTCCCTCATAAGACCTACCCTCCAAACCAGGCAGCATCATGGTAAATCATGGTAAATCTCCTCTGCACTCTTTCCAGCGCTTCCACATCCTTCTTATAGTGAGGTGACCAGAACTGCACACAATATTCCAAATGTGGTCTCACCAAGGTCCTGTACAGTTGCAGCATAACCCCACGGCTCTTAAACTCCAACCCCCTGTTAATAAAAGCTAACACACTATAGGCCTTCTTCACAGCTCTATCCACTTGAGTGGCAACCTTTAGAGATCTGTGGATAAGGACCCCAAGATCTCTCTGTTCCTCCACAGTCTTCAGAACCCGACCTTTGACCCTGTAATCCACATTTAAATTAGTCCTACCAAAATGAATCACCTCACATTTATCAGGGTTAAACTCCATTTGCCATTTTTCAGCCCAGCTTTGCATCCTATCTATGTCTCCTTGCAGCCTACAACAGCCCTCCACCTCATCCACTATTCCACCAATCTTGGTGTCATCAGCAAATTTACTGATCCACCCTTCAGCCCCCTCCTCTAAGTCATTAATAAAAATCACAAAGAGCAGAGGACCAAGCACTGATCCCTGTGGCACTCCGCTAGCAACCTGCCTCCAATCCGAAAATTTTCCATCCACCACCACCCTCTGTCTTCGATCAGACAGCCAGTTACCTATCCAATCGGCCAACTTTCCCTCTATCCCACACCTCCTCACTTTCATCATAAGCCGACCATGGGGGACCTTATCAAACGTCTTACTAAAATCCATGTATATGACATCAACTGCCCTACCTTCATCAACACACTTAGTTACCTCCTCAAAAAATTCAATCAAATTTGTGAGGCATGGCTTGCCCTTCACAAATCCGTGCTGACTATCCCGGATTAATCCGCATTTTCTAAATGGTCGTAAATCCCATCTCTAAGGACCTTTTCCATCAATTTACCAACCACCGAAGTAAGACTAACCGGTCTACAATTACCAGGGTCATTTCTATTCCCTTTCTTAAACAGAGGAACAACATTCGCCATTCTCCAGTCCTCTGGCACCATCCCCGTGGACAGCGAGGACCCAAAGATCAAAGCCAAAGGCTCTGCAATCTCATCCCTTGCTTCCCAAAGAATCCTGGGATACATTTCATCAGGCCCAGGAGACTTATCGACCTTCAGTTGATTCAAAACTGCCAGGACATCCTCCCTCCGAACATCTATTTCCTCCAGCCTATTAGCCTGTAACACCTTCTCTTCCTCAAAAACATGGCCCCTCTCCTTGGTGAACACTGAAGAAAAGTATTCATTCATCACCTCGCCTACCTCTACTGACTCCATACACAAGTTCCCACTACTGTCCTTGACCAGCCCTAACCTCACCCTGGTCATTCTTTTATTCCTCACATAAGAGTAAAAAGCCTTGGGGTTTTCCTTGATCCGACCCGCCAAGGACTTCTCGTGTCCCCTCCTAGCTCTCCTAAGCCCCTTTTTCAGCTCATTCCTTGCTAACTTGTAACCCTCAATCGAGCCATCTGAACCTTGTTTCCTCATCCCTACATAAGCTTCCCTCTTCCCTTTCACAAGACATTCCACCTCTTTCGTGAACCTTGGTTCCCTCACTCGGCCATTTCCTCCCTGCCTGACAGGGACATACCTATCAAGGACACCCAGTATTTGTTCCTTGAAAAAGTTCCACTTTTCATTAGTTCCTTTCCCTGACAGTTTCTGTTCCCAACTTATGCCCCCTAATTCTTCCCTAATCGCATCATAATTACCTCTCCCCCAATTGTAAACCTTGCCCTGCCGTACGGCCCTATCCCTCTCCATTGCAATAACAAAAGACACCGAATTGTGGTCACTATCTCCAAAGTGCTCTCCCACAACCAAATCTAACACTTGGCCCGGTTCATTTCCCAGTACCAAATCCAATGTGGCCTCACCTCTTGTCGGCCTATCCACATATTGTGTCAGGAAACCCTCTTGCACACACTGCACAAAAACTGCCCCATCCGAACTATTTGACCTACAAAGGTTCCAATCAATATTTGGAAAGTTAAAGTCCCCCATGACAACTACCTTGTGACCCCCACACATATCCATAATCTGCTTAGCAATTTCTTCCTCCATATCTCTATTACTATTTGGGGGCCTATAGTAAACTCCTAACAACGTGACCGCTCCTTTCCTATTTCTAACCTCAGCCCATATTACCTCAGTGTGCAGATCCCCCTCGAAGTGCCTTTCCGCAGCCGTTAAACTATCTTTGATTAACAATGCCACTCCCCCACCTCTTTTACCAGCTTCCCTACACTTACTGAAACATCTATACCCCGGAACGTCCAACAACCATTCCTGTCCTTGTTCTAACCACGTCTCCGTAATGGCCACAACATCGTAGTCCCAAGTACCAATCCACGCCAGGATGGCTACAACAACGTAGTCCCAAGTACGAATCCACGCCAGGATCTAATACAACAGCCACCATGAAGCAAATATGAGGAAGCAGCGCAGTCCTCATATTTCCTTATGCAGGTGGTGTGCAGAGCAAGTCTCCGTGACCAGAATTTTCATTGAGTCCGGAATCAGGAGAATGCTTCAGAAATTAAATGGAGGGAGAAGGTGTTTCAGTTAGTCTGAGATGAGTTTTGATGATATTTTTTTCTGTTACAGTAACACACGGGAGGATTTGTTGAGAGTGAAGCTCGATCAGCTTCAATGTCACTTCACGTGGGCGCCACAGAAAGAAAACATTGACTTGGATGATTTGCAGCAAAGATTAGAAGACTCAATACAGCTCGATGTGAAATATCGAGACAGGTCTTACAACCAACTCGCTTTTGTAAACTGCCTGCAAGGAAAGTATGAGGGGGCGATTCAAAACTTACAGGAAGCTGAAAAGATTCTGAGGGAGAATCAAAAAGATGAATTTGAAAAAAGAATCATCGTCACCTATGGAAACCGTGCCTGGGTCAATTATCACATGGGACAACTGACAGAGGCTCAGTCCTACCTCGACAAACTGGAGAGGATCTGTCAACAATTTCCTGATGCCTCTCGGTATACAGCAATGATACCTGAAGTGTATGGGGAGAAGGGTTGGTCACTGTTGAGTTGTACGAGTCAATATTATGAAGAGGCAATGGAATGTTTAAAAAAGGCTCTGGAGGAAGATCCGGATAATATTGAATGGAATGTTGGATATGCGACTGTTCTGTTTCGTCTGGAATGGCTTTCTGGTACCCCAGAGAGTCATGGGCCCAGTGAAGCAACGAAGCAGTTGAGACGTGTGCTGGAGCTTGATCGAGGTCACACTGTAGCCATGGTGCTGCTGGCTCTAAAACTACAACAGTTCAATCAGAAGGAAGAAGCATTGAAATTCATTAATAGAGCGTTGCAGAAATCCCCTGATCTTCCATACGTGCTTCGTTATGCTGCAACGTTTTACAGAAAGGAAGGAGATGTGGAAAAAGCTCTGAATCTGTTGAAGAAAGGATTAGAAATTACCCCAAGCTCTACCTTCTTACACCATCAAATAGCTCAGTGCTACAGAACCAAATTGTATGAGCTGATGAAATATCCAGGCAGCAAAGGTCCTCGCAATGCTGCTCCTCAAAACAGAGCTGAACTGATCAAACTGTGCAAGTTTCATTTTCAAAAGTCTTTTGAAAACCGACCATTAACATCCATTAAGGCACACCTGGATTTTGCAGGGATCTGTTCATTAAATGAAGAATATCGCAAAGCAAAGGAGATCTATAAGCATCTACTGACACTGGAGGGTACACGTCCAGAGAATAAACAGGCAATATGTTTACAGGCTGGGTTATTTCAACTAAATCATAAGAAATCAGACTCAAATGCTATTGACCATTTTCTGGAAGGAATGAAAGTCAATTATGACTCAATAGAACAGAAAAAGTGTCGAGAAAACTTGGAGATGACAGCAACAAGATGCCTTCGCAAGAATCCTAGAGACAGCAAGGCCCTTGGTGTTCATGGGTTCCTGCACCAGCTGGATGGGGAGAGATGTGAAGCTATTAATTGCTTTGAAAAGGCTTTGGAGTTTGATCCTGACAATGAAACATATCTAAGTGCTCTTTGTGAATTACGCCTTTCCATCGAGGATGACAATCACTCTCCCAATGAAAACTAAACACATTTTTGGAAAATGTATTGATGTCTCTGATACCGGAGCCCAGTCCGTGTATGTTAATGAGGACCCCGCCCACTTTGGGTGAGCAGTTTCACACAGTTATCACCAAGTGGGGAGATTTAAAATCACCTCCTTCTAATTCTAATGTAACCTAGCTAACTGGGAGATAGATATAAACTGATGGCCAAATATAGATTAAAGTATGTTTTGTTTGGATCTTCATTTGTTTTGTGATGTTAATAGGAAAATATTCTCGCTGGAGTTACTGTAAGCTTCAGTGAATTCTGTGTTATTTATACTCTGCTGATGGTAATGACAGTGTAATAACAATATCCAATCCAGCCTGTAGTGGGTATAATAAAACCACTCTGCCACCCTATCTCTCACTTGCTGCCTCTTCTCAGAAAAGTTGCCCATTGGGTGAAAGGCTTTCCACATGTGGCAGTGGAGAAAGGGCCAACAGTCAGTGCAGCCCCTTCAGATAAAGCAACTCTTGATTCTGTTGCTCTGAGGATTTGCTGACAGACGATCAGACTCCCATCCAGAGCGTTCACTCAGATCTCAGTCTCTGTCACTGGGAGTCTCCCTGTCCTGTAACTTGTCAGCTTCACCAACTCTTCATCAAACCATCCCAGACCCTCACTGGCCAACACAGAGCAGCTCGGACAATACCCGGGAAAGACCATTTTCTACCGACTGTCACCATCTCACTGAAGGGGAAAGCAGTAAATGGGGGAAGGCTAAAGGATACAAAAATGGGATAAATTGGGTTAAAAGGAATAAAACACAATGGCTGCAGATACTGATTTTATAAACAGTGATTTCAGTTGTAATTGTATATTCAGAGACTGAATGTTAAAACAACCAATAAAATTATACTGTGGCTAAGATTTTCTGTGTTGCTAATCTCATTGGATGAGAATGGGTTTGTGGTTCAGAATATGATGAGGGTAAAATCTGCAAGTTAATTCCTGTTGGTTGGGAATGTTTACAGCCAGTTTTGAACGTTTTCATGAGCAACATTTCAGGTCCTTCATCCTGATCAACACACAGCAACCTGGTCACAAGTTACATACTCCATTTTGAGGTTGGCACCTCTCGGTTAAGCGAAGATATTATAAGAATTGAAAGCTAAGACGATAGGCTGGCACGGTGGCTCAGTGATTAGCCCTGCTGCGTCTCAGTGCCAGGAATCCGTGTTTGATTCCAGTCTTGGGTGACTGGCTGTGTGGAGTTTGCATGTTCTCCTTGTTTATTTATTAGTCTGACAAGTAGGCTTATATGACACTGCAATGAAGCTACTATGAAATCATTGTGTCTCCGTGGGTTTCCTCCGGATGTTGCGGTGTCCTTCCACACTCCAACGATTTGGAGGTTGGGTGGATTGGCCATGCTAAATTGCCCCTTAAGGTCCAAAAGATGTGCAAGTTAGGTGGATTGGCTTTGGTAAATGCAAGGGCCTACAGTGATCAGGCAGAGGGTAGGGCTTGGATGGGATGCTTTTTTGGAGAGGAGGTGCAGACAGAATGGGTTGGTCACCTCTGTCTGCACTGTGTGGATTCTATGGTTCTAATTTGTTGTTATCTGAGCCTTAGCTTTGATATTTACAATTTGCCAGCAATTGGATTGCAGAGAGGTAAAGAGTTGCTGTCCAAAAACAAATGCCAAACCTTCAATTGATGGAACTTCCAATTTTCTGGTTGTGTATTTTTTTTACTCATCTGTGGGACATGGGCGTCGCTGGCTGGCCAGCATTTATTGTATTTCCTTCGTTCCCTGAGGGTAGTTGAGAGTCTACTACATGCTGTGGCTCTGGAGTCACATGTAGGCCAGACCAAATAAGGGTGACAGATTTCCTTCCCTAAAGGACATTAGTAAACCAGATGGATTTTCCAACAATCGACAATGGTTCCTTGGTCATCAGTATATTCTTAATTCCAGGTCTTTTTCATTAAATTCAAGTTCCACTATTTGCCAAGGCAGGATTTGAACCCAGGTCCCCAGAACATTATCTGAGTTTCTGGTTTAATAGTCTAGCGATAATACCACTAGGCCATCACCTACCCATTCTTGGCAAGATTAGCGAAATAGAACTGATTCAGTCACAGAGTATCGGTGAATAGCTGTTCACTATTACTGCTATTAACTGCACTCCCCAAAGCAAGTGTTCAATTCGATCATGGGTCATTTCCTAATTGGTGATGAGAAATTTTTTATTAGAAGTCCATTTGAAATGGCAGATTGGAAACAGGCTGTCTGAGGGAGGGGTGATGTTCTGCTGATCAGGCGTGCAACAAGACAAGAGATCCCTTGGGTTGAAAATATGCATCATGACTTCAATGTTCAACGTTCATAAGAATTCAGTGGGATTTTAACACTGGGGTTGGTTTGGCAGTTGGGGTGGGGGTTGTGGGAGGGGGCTTCCAGAGGAAGCTTTTAAATATGGCACCAGTGGCCTCACGGGTAAGTATGCCGGACAAAGGGTGAAAAATAAAAGTCATGAATGGTTCCCTTTCTATCGGAACCACTTTCAAATAAAGGTAATTTATCTTCAATGATCCAATCTTTACTCTTGGTCTCAACCTGCTTTTCAGAAAACAGCACCATGGGATCATTTACATGTATCAGAGCCTTGGTTTAATACAAACATATGATCAAGGAGTAGGAGAAGGCCATTCAGCCCCTCCAAGCCTGTTTTGCAATTTATTAAAATCATGGCTTTTTTGATAGTTACCTCAATTTTGCACCTTGCATATTCCTGATAATCTATCACATCCATCCCTTCTATACCCCTCTCTCTGGATCTTAATGTCTCATTCAAAAGGAGCCACCTCTGACAGCATAAATACCCCTTCTAATATTCATGGGTGTTGGAGTTAGCAATACAGCCTGTCCAACAAAAAATTAGATGTTGTTCATTTTCTACCGAGAAGCTGTACAAGCTCAACATTGATTGCCTTTCCTGGGCAAAACACGAGCTATTCACAAAGGAGCTTTCTGACAGGAATTTAGACATACTCACACTACAGGAAACCCACCTTAGGGGTCACCCCAGCCATCGAGACTACGTTCCCGGGTACCAACCTGTTGCAAACAGGGATAACAAGACATATGGCCTAGCTCCCTACACCATGATGCAGAAGAACTAAAATCAGATGTCGCCATTCTCCATCTCCATCAAAGTAGGTTTGCTGACACGTCACAACTGTCTACATGCCACCAAATGACCCATAGCCCAACACCGTTAAACAACCTGCATCACACTCAACATTGGCAACTTCAACCACCAAATTCACATGTGGAGGCACCTCAACAACAGCACCACGGAAGGACAGCTGTCAGACTGGGCCCTTGTACATGAACTAAATTTTGTGTACGATGCAAAGCATTCTGGCACATTCCATTCTGCTCGCTGGAGGGAGGATTACTCATCTGATCTTTGCTTCACCATAGCAATGGCTGACAGCTGAGCTGCTCACAACAAGCGCTCCCATCTTCTCCCACTCCCCACATTGGCCAACCTCACTCACATTGGCCTTGAACTGCCTTCCATAAACTCAAAGCCAAAATCGCTCTGGAATCTGCGGAGGAGTAATTGGGGTGTCTCCAGCAGATACTTAGAAACCACCAATCACTAGATCCATACCCACCTGAAAATTACAACCACTTTACACGAGATCTCAGCTTGAATGTGAGAAAATTGGGACTGAAATACTAGCATTGAACTTAAACAAGGGGAATTATGAAGATATGAGGATAGAATTGCTCAAAGTGGACTGGTCATTTGGAATAGCAGGTCAGACAATAGAGGACAGTGGCAGACATTTAGGGAGATACTCATGACACCCAGCAAAAATACATTCCAATGAAGAGGAAAGACTCTAAGGAGACAAAGAACCTACCATGGGCAATGAAGGAAGTTCAGGAGGGTATGAAGTTGAAAGCAGAAACATATAAGGTGGCAAAGTTTCATGGTAGATGGGAAGAGTAAGTTCAGAAGAAATAATGGAAAGAATTGATTCAGAATGCAGCAAAGAAGGACTGGAAAATAATCGGGAAGGAGAAAACAAACCATGAGGGCAAGCTGGCAAGAAATATATAAGCAGAGAATAAGAGTGTTTCAAAGTACATTAAAAGGAAGAGAGAAGTAAAATAAAGTATTGGTCCCTTCGAAAATAAAACTGGAGAGTATTTATGGGGAACAAGGAAATGGCAGAGGAGTTAAATGGATATTTTGCATCTGTCTTTACTGTGGAGATACTGCAAACATTCCAGAAATAATTAAAAAAGGGGGGAGAAATTACATACAGTCACCATCGCCAGAGAATTAGTTTGAGGCAAACTAACGGGATTAAAGGCTGACAAAGTTTAAAAAGTTTAAAGCTTATTTATTCGTGTCACAAATAGGCTTACATTAACACTGCAATGAAGTTTCTGGTCGCCACACTCTGGTGACTGTTCGGGTACGTTGAGGGAGAATTTGGCATGACCTAACCAGCGCGCCTTTCAGACTATGGGAGGAAACCGGAGCACCCGGAGGAAACCCACACAGACACAGGGAGAAAGTGGAGGCTCCACACAGGCACTGACTCAAGCCAGAAATGAAACACGGGTCCCTGGCGCCGTGAAGAAGGAGTGCTAACCACTGTGCCACTGACAAATCCCCTGGATCTGATGGTTTTCACCCCAGGATCTTAAAAGGGGTAGCTACAGAGATTGTGGATACATTGGTAGTCATTCTCCTTGGTTTCTGGAACGGTGCCAAAGGATTGGAAATCTGCCAAAGTGGTGCCCTTGTTCATAAAAGGAAGGAGGCAAAATGCAGGAAACTACAGGCCAGGTAGTCTAATATTAAAAATAGTCTAAAATATTAAATCCAATTGGTAAAGAGTGAATAGCAATGCATTTGGAAAGTCATAAACTGATCAAGCAAAGACAGTATGGCTTCTTGGAGGGGAAATCATGTCTGACAAATAGACTCGAGTTCTTTGAGGAGGTATCAGCCAGAGTAGATAGAAAAGAATCAGTTGACATTGTACATTTGGATTTTCATTTGATAAGGTGTCACACAAAAGGGTTCTCCACAAGATAGGAACTCATGGTATTGGAGGCAATATTCTGGCATGGATAAAGGATTGGCTAAATAACAGGAAGCAGTGAGCAGCGATAAGAGGGTCTTTCCCTGGTTGGAGGGCAGTAACCAATGGAGTACCATAATGATCAATGATGGGACCACAGCTCTTCACAATATACATTCATGATTTGGAGGATGGAACAGAGTGGACTGTGGCCAGATTTGCGGATGATACAAAGGTGGGTGGGGAAGCAGGTTGTAATGAGGATATAGATAGTTTACAGAAAGATATTGATAGGTTAAATGAGTGGGCAGAAAATTGGCAAATGGAATTCAATGCGGGAAAATGCGAGTGTTCATTTTTGAAGAAAGAACGAGAAGGTGGTATTATTTAAATGGAGAGAGACTGCAGAAAGCTGTAGCACAAAGGGACTTGGAGATCCTTGTTCATGAAACCCAGAAAGCGAGTGTACAAGTGTAGGAAGTAATAGGGAAGGTAAATGGAATGCTGGCTTTTATTTCAAGTGGGCTGGAGTGTAAAAGAAAAGAGGTGTTGCTGGAATTGTTCTGGGTCTGTTGCTGTTTCAATAGTTTGGTTTGTAGATTGTGATCTATGCTCGCTTCTATCCAGGCTATATCTCAGATACATCTGCCACACCACAACGCTCTGAATTCTCAGGTGAATCTTCAATCAATTTTCTTCTCATCTTTTCACCAAGGACCTGGAGGTCAGTCAGGTCTGCAGACTTTACTTGAGTTATTTTTTGATATTTAACTCATTGCCCGCTGCCACTATGTCTTGTATTGTGTTCAGTGTCTAGATGTGATTTTTTAGGATTTGCCTGTTCCCTGAGAAAGCTACTTAACACCAGTTGGTACAAATCACAGCTTAATAACTCTACACAAGGTTCCTCTGGATCAGTTACCCAATCAAGTGGCACCATTAAAGTTTAAAGTTTGTTTATTAGTGTCACAATTAGGATTACATTAACACTGCAATGAAGTTACTGTGAAAATCCCCGAGTCGCCACACACCGGTGCCTGTCCAGGTCCATTGAGGGAGAATTTATACACCTAACCAATACGTATTTTGGACTGTTGGAGGAAACCCAGAGCACCCGCAGCGAACCCATGAAGACACGAGGAGAATGTGCAAACTCCGCACAGACAGCAATGACATCAGAATCAGGTGTTTCTGGTAACTCTTTACTTTACAGGTTTGGCAATGAGTGGGGGTTTGAAGTCCGTGAGATTAATGGCATATCAGGAAGTCATTGGCAAATAACTCTGGAGCTATTGATGAGAAAGCTAATCGCTGAGTCGCAGCAGAGATTGTGCAATTCGATATATAAACTTTCCAAATACACCGAGCATGATTGAGGAGAGAATGGGGCAGACCATGTCAACTCTGAGAGACATCGGGCCCCATCTTACAGGCCACCCACACCATACTCTTGCAGCCGCGAGGTCGCAGAATTTGGCGCCCAACCAAATCTCCGTTCGCTGCAGTGGAATGGGAAAATCCCACCAGCATCAACGGTGATAATATTCCGGCCATGATGTCACTGGGCATTGCGACGCTGTTGTTCTGATCCACATCAAAATGCTCTCCATTGAAGCAAATACAACACGTGTGTTCAAAAGGCAATGGCCATTAGGGTCCTTGGTAAGTCACTCCGGCACAGTTGTTCATTTCTTTTTGGCTCCTTTGGCACTGTTCAGGAAAAGTATCGAACCATTGACTCATACAGCAGAAGCAATGAACCGAATGTGCAGGAATTCAGCACCCATTCAAGCCACACAGAAAATGATCAGAATATGGATAACTGACAACAGTTCCTTTTGTATCACAGATCGCCCAAGGGCACCAATGTGGATACCAAAAATGGTATTGGCAAAGTGGGAGACAAAATCCTACTGCCAATCAAAAGGCAGAAGCATAAATCATTGATTGCTGGTCATCAGATGCCAGGCCCACGCAGGACAGCCAGATTCGAGTCCAACAATATGCTTCTTATTGAAGATACAGGGAACCCGACAGGGAAACGCATCAAGGTGCCTGTCCCCACCAGCCTGAGCATTTGCCTGATGGACCTGCTGAGTTACAATGGCAATGGTCAACTCTGACAGTGCTTTATGGAGCGTAACAACTGTCTCATGCAGGTCAAGCATGGCTTCCATTGTAGACACGGACATTCCAGGAGTTAAAATCGGTTCAATTATATCAGCTGTACATCAGTATATAAAAATCGCTTTGGTCATGCAAAAAAACAGAATGAGGCAGGGTGATGATGGAGGAGGCAGGGTTGTAAGCAAAATAAACTTTGAGCTGTAATCATTTATCTATCACTATTATCTGGCTGATGTTTGTAATTGTCTCCATGGAGATCTGCATCAAACAAGTTTAGCATCAGACTTGCATGAATACAAACAATGGTTTATATTTTCATTTCTTTTCTGGTCAACAATTTGTTCTTGACTTTCATTTCATCGGTTTAGTTTCGATTCCCAGTCAGGAAATGATCACACGCTGTTTATGTCACAATCAGTTCAGGGATTAAAGAGCATAATACACCCAACACTCACAACATTCATGTTGATCAACTCACCATCACGAGTAGAGTTGTAGCTGAAACAGGAATTCAACCCATATTCCATAATGATGAGGTAAAGATAATCGGAATTGCTTTAGTATTGAGGCCGATGTGTAGACTACTGAACACTGAGCTTGTTTTGAGGAAGAAACATGTACACTTTACAAAGCAGTTAATGTGCAAAGAACTGGAATTATTTATCCACAGTGACAGGGTGTGTCGCTAATCGAGATTGGTGATTATAGGAACAGATAATGCAATAGGTAGATCTTTTGAAAATGTATATTGGTCAATAACTCAAATTGAATATATTTCTAATCAGACTTCGTTAAACATCCAAATTTTAATTTTTGTAATCACATCCAGTCAGTGTCCTCAAGTTATATGTAGACTTTCAAGAAGGAAGGTTCTGTTTCCGAGTAATTTAGGAGAGTTTTACTGAAGTAAAGTTGTGATTCTCAGCACTTACATGTGTACAACACAAATTAAAGCAATCCGAATCCTAAATCAAAGTGAGACTACAGCCTGAACTGGAATGGAAAGGAGGGGAGGTAGTTTGGAATGTAACAGCAGAGTTGCAGCTAAAAGTGGGGAAGAGAAGGAAACGTACTTGCTGAAATGGAGACTGAGGGGGTGATTTTGAACTCGCGCTCTCCGTCTGCGGGAATGACTGCACATGCTCAGAGTCCAGAGAGCGCGATTCACGCCATTGTTTACTAGCTAAATGGTGGTCGCCAATTATCGCATTTACTGCAAGAAATAAAGTACTTGCTGAAATTGAGACTGAGTGTGAGGGAGGTGAAAGCTCACATTAACTGGGGGTAAAGACAGGTGCAGTAGTTTGAACTGAAAGCAGAAAGTCACCATGAACGGGGTGAGGGGGTAAGAATGACAGCAAGGATTGAGGGGGGAGAGGGGAGAAGAGCGGCAACATGAAGAAGAGGCAGCTGGAGTGGGGAATGAGTTGGGATGTCCAGGGAATGGAGTGAGGCTGCGGGAATTAAACAGGAAGAAAGCAAGAAAGAAGTTATATTGATGCAACATCTTCCCACACTTCACAGGAATGTCCCAAAGTGTTTCACAATCAGTGAATTATTTTAAAATGCAGTTTGTGTGGAAAGGCACAATTCCCTCTCCTTCCCCCATTCCAAGATTAGGCAGATGAATGCGTGGCTTGAAAGCTGGTGCAGGGGGCAGGGATTTAGATTTTTGGATCATTGGGATCTTTTCTGGGGAAAGGGTGACCTGTTCAAGAGGGACGGATTACACCTGAACTGGAGGGGGACTAACATCCTGACGGGGAGATTTGCTGGAGACACTCGGGAGGGTTTAAACTAGTTTAGCAGGAGGGTGGAACCCAAAACCGCAGGGAGATGGAAAAGAAGGTTGAGGACAGCACAGAAGTTAAAGAGAGCACATTAAGTAGTAACGGCAGTGTCAGTAATCCTAGTACCTGACAGATCAGGCAAAATCAAGACAGAGAGCAAGGGAAGTCCAGATTAAACTGCATTTATTTCAATGCAAGAGGCCTGACGGGCAAGGCAGATGAACTCAGGACATGGATGAGTACATGGGACTGGGATATTATAGCAATTACTGAAACATGGATAAGGGAGGGACAGGACTGGCAGCTCAATGTTCTGGGGTACAGATGCTCTAGGAAAGATAGAACAGGAGGTAAGAGAGGAGGGAGAGTTGCACTTTTGATCAGGGAAAACATCATGCAGTACTGAGAGGGGATATATCTGAGGGTTTGGCCACTGAGTCTATCTGGGTAGAACTGAGAAATAAGAAGGAGGAAATCACTTTGATAGGTTGTACTATAGGCCCCCAAATAGTCAGCGGGAAATTAAAGAGCAAATATGTAAGGAGATTACAGATAGCTCCAAGAAAAATAGGGTGGTAATAATAAGGGATTTTAACTTTCCCAACATTGACTGGGGCAGCCATAGTATGAGAGGGTTGGATGGAGAGAAATTTGTTGAGTGTATTTAGGAGGAATTTCTCACTCAGTATGTGGATGGCCTGACCAGAGAGGGGGCATAGAGAGCAGATCTCTGGGGGTGAGCCGAGTGAGAAAGCTCAGGTGGTTAGGGGCTGTAAAAGACTGGGCCTTGTGATTGGGGACTCCACAATTAAGGGGACAGATAGGAGGGTCGGAACTAAAGGTAGGGACTCAGGGTTGGTGTGTTGCCTACCAGGGGCTGGGGTCCGGGATGTGTCTGACAGGGTATTCAGGACTCTTAGGGGGGAGGGAGATAAACCACAAGTTATTGTACATGTGGGGACACACGACATAGGGAGGATAGGGGAAGGGGATATTAGGCAGGGATTTATGGAGTTGGGGTGGAAACTAAAGGCCAAGACTGACAGAGTGGTTATCTCTGGACTCTTGCCTGTACCACGGGATAGTTTAGAGAGGAATAGGGAGAGGGAAGGTTTGAATTCATGGCTGAGGGGATGGTGCAGGAGGGAGGGGTTCAGGTACTTAAGCAATTGGGGCTCGTACTGGGGAAGGTGTGACCTCTATGAGAAGGATGGTCTACACCTTAATCAGAAGGGGACCAATATCCTGGGGGGTAAATTTGCTAAGGCCATGCAGGGAGGTTTAAACTGATTCGGGGGGGGGGAGGGATCCTGAGTAGTGGGGCTGAAAGTGAGGGATGCATGGATGGGGACTGCAATGCACGGCATTGCAGAGGTGGGGTGGAGCAGGGTTTGAAATGTGTATACTTCAATGCCAGGAGTATTCGCAATAAAGTGGGTGAACTTGCAGCGTGGATCAGTACCTGGGACTTCGATGTTGTGGCTATTTCAGAGACATGGATAGAGCAGGGGCAGGAATGGATGCTGCAGGTCCCGGGGTTCAAATGTTTTAGTCGAAGTAGGGAAGGAGGTAGAAGAGGGGGAGGGGTAGCATTATTGGTCAGAGATTGTATCACAGTGTCAGAGAGGAGGTTTGATGAGGACTTATCTGTTGAGGTAGTATGGGCGGAGATTAGAAATAGGAGAGGAGAGGTCACCCTGTTGGGAGTCTTTTATAGACCTCCTAAAAGTTCTAGAGAGGTTGAGGAAAGGATTGCGGAGTCAATCCTGCTTAGGAGTGAAAGTAATAGGGCAATTGTTATGGGGGATTTTAACTTGACTAATATTGACTGGAATTGTTATAGCTCTAGCTCGTTAGAGGGGTCAGTTTTTGTTCAAAGCGTGCAGGAAGGTTTTTTGACTCAGTATGTAGACAGGCCAACTAGAGGTGAGGCTATATTGGATCTGGTGCTGGGAAATGAGCCAGACCAGGTGCTAGACTTGGAAGTTGGTGTGCATTTTGGTGATAGTGACCACAATTCGGTTACGTTCACCTTAGTGATGGAAAGGGATAGGCATGAACCTCGGGCCAGTGGTTTTAGCTGGGGGAAGGGTAATTATGAGGCTATTAGGAGAGAATTAGGAAACATAGGTTGGACTAGGAGATTACAGGGACTGGGAACGTCCGACATGTGGAGTTTTTTCAAGGAGCAGCTACTGCGAGTCTGTGATAGGTATGTCCCTGTCAGGCAAGGAGGAATTGGTAGGGCTAGGGAACCGTGGTGCACCAAAAAAGTTTCTTTGTTGGTTAAAAAGAAAAAGGAGGCTTATGTTCGGATGAGACGTGAGCACTCGGGTAGTGCACTAGAAAGCTTTAGATTGGCTAAGAGGGAGTTGAAGAGCGAGCTTAGAAGGGCTAAAAGGGGACATGAGAAGACTTTGGCGGATAGGGTTAAAGAGAATCCTAAGGCGTTCTATAGGTATGTCAAGAACAGAAGGTTGGTTAGGGCAAGTTTAGGGCCAGTTATAGATGGCAGAGGGAAGTTATGTGTGGAACCGGAGGAGATTGGTGAAGCATTGAACCAATATTTCTCTTCGGTGTTCACGCAAGGGGACATGAATATAGCTGAGGAGGACACTGGGTTGCAAGGGAGTAGAATAGACAGTATTACAGTTGATAAGGAGGATGTGCAGGATATTCTGGAGGGTCTGAAAATAGATAAATCCCCTGGTCCGGATGGGATTTATCCAAGGATTCTCTGGGAGGCAAGAGAAGTGATTGCAGAGCCTCTGGCTCTGATCTTCAGGTCGTCGTTGGCCTCTGGTATAGTACCAGAAGATTGGAGGTTAGCGAATGTTGTCCCATTGTTTAAGAAGGGGAACAGAGACTTCCCCGGGAATTATAGACCGGTGAGTCTCACTTCTGTTGTCGGCAAGATGTTGGAAAAAATTATAAGGGATAGGATTTATAGTTATTTGGAGAGTAATGAATTGATAGGTGATAGTCAGCATGGTTTTGTGGCAGGTAGGTCGTGCCTTACTAACCTTATTGAGTTTTTTGAGAAAGTGACCAAGGAGGTGGATGGGGGCAAGGCAGTGGACGTGGTATATATGGATTTTAGTAAGGCGTTTGATAAGGTTCACCATGGTAGGCTTCTGCAGAAAATGCAGATGTATGGGATTGGGGGTGATCTAGGAAATTGGATCAGGAATTGGCTAGCGGATAGGAAACAGAGGGTGGTGGTTGATAGTAAATATTCATCATGGAGTGCGGTTACAAGTGGTGTACCTCAGGGATCTGTTTTGGGGCCACTGCTGTTTGTAATATTTATTAATGATCTGGATGAGGGTATAGTTGGGTGGATTAGCAAATTTGCTGATGACACCAAAGTCGGTGGTGTGGTAGACAGTGAGGAAGGGTGTCGTAGTTTGCAGGAAGACTTAGACAGGTTGCAAAGTTGGGCCGAGAGGTGGCGGATGGAGTTTAATGCGGAGAAGTGTGAGGTAATTCACTTTGGTAGGAATAACAGATGTGTTGAGTATAGGGCTAACGGGAGGACTTTGAATAGTGTGGAGGAGCAGAGGGATCTAGGTGTATGTGTGCATAGATCCCTGAAAGTTGGGAATCAAGTAGATAAGGTTGTTAAGAAGGCATATGGTGTCTTGGCGTTTATTGGTAGGGGGATTGAATTTAGGAGTCGTAGCGTTATGTTGCAACTGTACACAACTCTGGTGCGGCCGCACTTGGAGTACTGTGTGCAGTTCTGGTCCCCACATTACAGGAAGGATGTGGAGGCTTTGGAGAGGGTGCAGAGGAGGTTTACCAGGATGTTGCCTGGTATGGAGGGGAGATCCTATGAGGAGAGGCTGAGGGATTTGGGATTGTTTTCGCTGGAAAGGCGGCGGCTAAGAGGGGATCTTATTGAAACATATAAGATGATTAGAGGTTTAGATAGGGTGGATAGTGATAGCCTTTTTCCTCTGATGGAGAAATCCAGCACGAGGGGGCATGGCTTTAAATTGAGGGGGGGTAGTTATAGAACCGATGTCAGGGGTAGGTTCTTTACCCAGAGGGTGGTGAGGGATTGGAATGCCCTGCCAGCATCAGTTGTAAATGCGCCTAGTTTGGGGGCGTTTAAGAGATCCGTAGATAGGTTCATGGACGAAAAGAAATTGGTTTGGGTTGGAGGGTCACAGTTTTTTTTTTTAACTGGTCGGTGCAACATCGTGGGCCGAAGGGCCTGTTCTGCGCTGTAATGTTCTATGTTCTATGTTCTAAAACTTGAACTCCTCTTGGGAAATAAGGAAGGGCAAGTGACAGAAGTGTTAGTGAGGGATCACTTTGGGACCAGTGACCATAATTCTATTAGTTTTAAGTCAGCTATGGAGAATGATAGGTCTGGCCCAAAAGTTAAAATTCTAAATTGGGGCAAGGCCAATTTTGATGGTATCAGGCAGGAACTTTCAAAAGTTAATTGGGGGAGTCCGAGGGAAGGAAAAGGGACATCTGGTAAGTGGGAGGCTTTCAAAAGCATGTTAACCAGTGTTCAGGGGAAGCACATTCCTCTTAGAGTGAAGGGCAAGGCTGGTAGAAGTCGAGAACCCTGGATGACTCGGGATATTGAGGCCCTGGTCAAGAAGAAGAAGGAGGCACATGACATGCATAGGCAGCTGGGATCAAGTGGATCTCTTGAAGAGTATAGGGGGTGTAGGAGTAGAGTTAAGAGAGAAATCAGAAGGGCAAAAAAGGGATATGAGATTGTTTTGGCAGATAAGGCAAAGGAGAATCCAAGGAGCTTCTACAAATACATAAAGGCCAAAAGAGTAACTAGGGAGAGAGTAGGGCCTCTTAAGGATCAACAAGGTCATCTACGTGTGGATTCACAAGAGATGGGTGAGATCCTAAATGAATATTTCTCATCAGTATTTACTGTTTGGAAAAGCATGGATGTTAGGGAACTTGGGGAAATAAATAGTGATGTCTTGAGGAGTATACATATTACCGGGAAGGAGGTGCTAGAAATCTTAAAGCGCATCAAATTAGATAAATCCCCGAGGCCTGATGAAGTGTACCCCAGGGCATTGTGGGAGGCTTGGGAGGAAATTGCGGGTCCCCTAGCAGAGATATTTGAATTATCGATAGTCACAGGTGAGGTGCCTGAAGACTGGTGGGTGGCAAATGTTGTGCCTTTGTTTAAAAAGGGCTGCAGGGAAAAGCCTGGGAACTACAGGCCAGTGAGCCTCACATCTGTGGTGGGTAAGTTGTTGGAAGGTATTTTGAGAGACAGGATCTATGAGGCATTTAGAGATGCAAGGACTGATTAGGGACAGTCAGCATGGCTTTGTGAATGGAAAATCATATTTCACAAATTTTATTGAGTTTTTTGAAGGGGTAACCAAGAAGGTAAATGAGGGCAGTGCAGTTGATGTTGTCTACATGGACTTTAGCAAGGCCTTTGACAAGGTACCACATGGTTGTTGCATGAGGTTAAATCTCACAGGATCCAGGGCGAGGTCGCTAAATGGATACAAAATGGGCTTGACGACAGAATGTGGAGATGCCGGCATTGGACTGGGGTAAACACTAAGAGTTTTAACAACACCAGGTTAAAGTCCAACAGGTTTATTTGGTAGCAAATACCATTAGCTCATGGTATTTGCTACCAAATAAACCTGTTGATGACAGAAGCCAGAAGGTGGTTGTAGAGGGTTGTTTTTCAAACTGGAGCCCTGTGACCAGCGGTGTGCCTCAGGGATTGGTGCTGGGTCCACTGTTATTTGTCATTTATATTCATGATTTGCATGAGAATATAGGAGGCATGGTTAGTAAGTTTGCAGATGACACCAAGATTGGTGGCATAGCGGACAGTGGAAGAAGGTTATCTCGGATTGCAATGGGATCTGGTTCGATTGGGCCAGTGGGCTGACAAATGGCAGATGGAGTTTAATTTAGATAAATGCAAGGGAATGCATTTTGGTAGATTGAACCAGGACAGGACTTACTCAGTTAATGGTAGGGCATTGGGGAGAGCTACAGAGCAAAGGGATCTAGGGGTACTGGTTCATAGCTCCTTGAAAGTGGGGTCACAGGTGGACAGAGTGGTGAAGAAAGAATTCAGCATGCTTGGTTTCATTGGTCAGAACATTGAATACAGGAGTTGGGACATCTTGTTGAAGTTGTACAAGACATTGGCAAGACCCCCACACTTGGAATACTGTGTACAGTTCTGGTCACCCTATTATAGAAAATATATTATTAAACTAGAAAGAGTGCAGAAAAGATTTACTGGGATGCTGCCAGGACTTGATGGATTGAGTTATAAGGAGAGGCTGGATAGACTGGGACTTATTTCTCTGGAGCGTAGAAGTCTGAGGGGTGATTTTATAGAGGTCTATAAAATAATGAGGGGCACAGAAAGGTTGGGGAGTCTAAAACTAGAGGGCATAGGTTTAAGGTGAGAGGGGAGAGATACAAAAGTGTGCAGAGGGGCAATCTTTTCACACAGAGGGTGGTGAGTGTCTGGTACAAGCTGCCAGAGGTAGTAGTAGAGGCGGGTACAATTTTGTCTTTTAAAAAGCATTTAGACAGTTACATGGGTAAGATGGGTATAGAGGGATATGGGCCAAATGCGGGCAATTGGGACTAGCTTCAGGGTTTCCGAAAAAAAAGGGCAGCATGGACAAGTTGGGCCAAAGGGCCTGTTTCCATGCTGTAAATCTCGATGACTCTAATTCCCACCTCTCACCTTCTTCTTTAGTTGAAGTAGCCTGGATTTTACAGGGCCGGATTACTCGACTGCAACACCCTCATGATGGTGGGGAACTGGTGCATAAAATTGCCCCAGTGTTTATTTGGCTGGAGCGGTTAGCTTCCTGGTCAATGGTTACCATAAGCGTGTTCATGCTGGCAGGATCAATGATGGTGTTGAATCTCAGGAAAAAAATGGTTTGAATTTCTCTTCTTGGAGATGGTCATTGCCTGGCACTTGTGTGGCATGAATAATATTTGCCACCTGTCAGCTCAAGTCTGAATGTTGTCCAGGACATGTTGCGCAGACTGATTCAGTATCTGAGGAGTGGCAAATGTAAGCACTGCGCAATTATCTGCAAAAATCCCGCTTGTGACTCTTACGATGGAAGGAAGGTGATTGATGAAGCAGCTGAAAAGGTTTGGGACCTCGGACACCACCATGAGGAACTCCTGCGGAGTTGTCACACCTCAAATTGGGAATTCTCACTGGGAAGAGCGACCTTGATCAAAATTCAACTCTTCAGAGCGCATAGATAGAAATTCCAACTAAAACCCCATGTGTTCTGAAGCAGATTTGTTGAATAAATAATGAGCCACAACTATCAAAAGATTGTGTTGGAGTTCAACTGTGCAGATCACACTTTAAATAGCAAGTTAGAAATTTGCAACTGCTTTTAATTTTCCACATGTAATATTTTGTTTCAAGGATAATGATTTTATTTAAAGATGCAATAATATTGAATGAATAATTATGAATACTTAAGGAAATATTGGGTTTCTTTCTCTGGATGTCGCAGTGTTATTATTATTCCAGTAAAGTTAGCGAGAGAGAGAATACAACCTCTATTGGACATGTTGAAATATTCACCAATTCTGATGTGGAGCAATAGCAAAGAGATTTTGCAAATATTTCATCACAGATCAATTTGTTGTGAATTAGTCCCAAAGGAAACAAGGCAAAGCAGAGTTGACCCAACATTTCCATTTGCAGGGGTGTGTAGAGATCATCACTTGTCACCAGAGTTTTCATTGAACCCAGCAATGAGGAGCAGTCTTTAGAAACCAAATGGATGGGACACGGTGTTTAAATTAGTCTGAGATGGATGTTGATTTTTTTTCCCTTGCAGTGACCAAGAGAAGGATTTGTTGAAAGTGAAGCTCGATTGGCTTCAATGTCACTTCACGTGGGCGCCACAGAAAGAAAACATTGACTTGGATGATATGAAGCAAAGATTAGAAGATTCAATACAGCTTGATGTGAAATATCGAGGCTGGCCTTACAACCAACTCGCTTTTGGAAACTGTCTGCAAGGAAACTGTGAGGAGGCGATTCAAAACTTACAGGAAGCTGAAAAGATTCTGAGGGAGAATCATGAAGATGAATTTGAAAAAAGAATCATCGTCACCTATGGAAACCGTGCCTGGGTCAATTATCACATGGGACAACTGACAGAGGCTCAGTCCTACCTCGACAAACTGGAGAGGATCTGTCAACAATTTCCTGATGCCTCTCGGTATACAGCAATGATACCTGAAGTGTACGGGGAGAAGGGTTGGGCACTGTTGAGTTCTACAGCTGAATAATATGAAGATGCAATGGAATGTTTAAAAAAGGCTCTGGAGGAAGATCCAATTAGTATTGATTGGAATGTTGGATATGCGACTGTTCTGTTTCGTCTGGAATGGTTTTCTGGTACCCCAGAGAGTCATGGGCCCAGTGAAGCAATGAAGCAGTTGAGACGTGTGCTGGAGCTTGATCCAGATCACACTGAAGCCATGGTGCTGCTGGCTCTAAAACTACAACAGTTCAATCAGAAGGAGGAAGCACTGAACTTCATTGAGGAAGCGTTGCAGAAATCCCCTGATCTTCCATACGTGCATCGTTATGCTGCAAAGTTTTACAGAACAAAAGGAGATGTGGAAAAAGCTGTGAATCTGTTGAAGAAAGGATTAGAAATTACCCCAAGCTCGACCTTCTTACACCATCAAATAGGTCAGTGCTACAGAACCAAATTGTATGAACTGATGAAATATCCAGACAGCAAAGGTCCTCGCAGTGCTGCTCTTCAACAAAGAGCTGAACTGATCAAACTGTGCAAGTTTCATTTTCAAAAGGCTTTTGAAAACCGACCATTAACATCTGTTAAGGCACACCTGGATTTTGCAGGAATCTGTTCATTAAATGAAGAATATCGCAAAGCAAAGGAGATCTACAACCATCTACTGACACTGGAGGGTATACATCCAGAGAAAAAACAGGCAATATGTTTACAGGCTGGGTTATTTGAACTCAATCATAAGAAATCAGAATCGAACTCTGTGTGATTTATACTCTGCTGATGGTAATGACAGTGTAATAACAATATCCAATCCAGCCTGTAGTGGGTAGAATAAAACCACTCTGCCACCCTATCTCTCACTTGCTGCTCTTCTCAGGAAAGTTGCCCATTGGGTGAAAGGCTTTCCACATGTGACACTGGAGAAAGGGCCAACAGTCAGTGCAGCCCCTTCAGATAAAGCAACTCTTGATTCTGTTGCTCTGAGGATTTGCTGACAGACGATCAGAATCCCATCCAGAGCGTTCACTCAGATCTCAGTCTCTGTCACTGGGAGTCTCCCTGTCCTGTAACTTGTCAGCTTCACCAACTCTTCATCAAACCATCCCAGACCCTCACTGGCCAACACAGAGCAGCTCGGACAATAGCCGGGAAAGACCATTTTCTACCGACTGTCACCATCTCACTGAAGGGGAAAGCAGTAAATGGGGGAAGGCTAAAGGATATAAAAATGGGTTAAATTGGATTGAAATGAATAAAACACAATGGCTGCAGATACTGATTTTATAAACAGTGATTTTAATAGTAATTGTATATTCAGAGACTGAATGTTAAAACAACCAATAAAATTACACTGTGGCTAAGATTTTCTGTGTTGCTAATCTCATTGGATGAGAATGGGTTTGTGGTTCAGAATATGATGAGGGTAAAATCTGCAAGTTAATTCCTGTTGGTCGGGAATGTTTACAGCCAGTTTTGAACGTTTTCATGAGCAACATTTCAGGGACTTCATTCTGATCAACACACAGCAACCTGGTCACAAGTTACATACTCCATTTTGAGGTTGGCACCTCTCGGTTAAGGGAAGATGTTATAAGAATTGAAAGCTAAGACGATAGGCTGGCACGGTGGCTCAGTGATTAGCCCTGCTGCGTCTCAGTGCCAGGAATCCGTGTTTGATTCCAGTCTTGGGTGACTGGCTGTGTGGAGTTTGCATGTTCTCCTTGTTTATTTATTAGTCTGACAAGTAGGCTTATATGACACTGCAATGAAGCTACTATGAAATCATTGAGTCTCCGTGGGTTTCCTCCGGATGTTCCGGTGTCCTTCCACACTCCAAAGATTTGGAGGTTGGGTGGATTGGCCATGCTAAATTGTCCTTTAATGTCCAAAAGATGTGCAAGTTAGGTGGATTGGCTTTGGTAAATGCATGGGTCTACAGGGATCAGACAGAGGGGAGGGCTTGGATGGGATGCTTTTTTGGAGAGGAGGTGCAGACGGAATGGGCTGGTCACCTCTGTCTGCACTGTGTGGATTCTATGGTTCTAATTTGT
This sequence comes from Mustelus asterias, assembly GCF_964213995.1. NCBI lineage: Eukaryota > Metazoa > Chordata > Chondrichthyes > Carcharhiniformes > Triakidae > Mustelus > Mustelus asterias. The sequence continues at coordinate 103,017 of NW_027590266.1, read as the reverse complement.
TGTTATCTGAGCCTTAGCTTTGATATTTACAATTTGCCAGCAATTGGATTGCAGAGAGGTAAAGAGTTGCTGTCCAAAAACAAATGCCAAACCTTCAATTGATGGACCTTCCAATTTTCTGGTTGTGTATTTTTTTTACTCATCTGTGGGACATGGGCGTCGCTGGCTGGCCAGCATTTATTGTATTTCCTTAGTTCCCTGAGGGTAGTTGAGAGTTAGCTACATGCTGTGGCTCTGGAGTCACATGTAGGCCAGACCAAATAAGGGTGACAGATTTCCTTCCCTAAAGGACATTAGTAAACCAGATGGATTTTCCAACAATCGACAATGGTTCCTTGGTCATCAGAATATTCTTAATTCCAGGTCTTTTTAATTAAATTCATGTTACACTATTTGCCATGGCAGGATTTGAACCCAGGTCCCCAGAACATTATCTGAGTTTCTGGTTTAATAGTCTAGCGATAATACCACTAGGCCACCAACCTCCCCATTCTTGGCAAGATTAGCGAAATAGAACTGATTCAGTCACAGAGTATCGGTGAATAGCTGTTCACTATTACTGCTATTAACTGCACTCTCCAAAGCAAGTGTTCAATTCGATCATGGGTCATTTCCCTTATTGGTGATGAGAATTTTTTTATTAGAACTCAATTTGAAATGGCATACTGGAAACAGGCTGTCTGAGGGAGGGGTGATGTTCTGCTGATCAGGCGTGCAACAAGACAAGAGATCCCTTGGGTTGAAAATATGCATCATGACTTCAATGTTCAACGTTCATAAGAATTCAGTGGGATTTTAACACTGGGGTTGGTTTGGCAGTTGGGGTGGGGGTTGTGGGAGGGGGCTTCCAGAGGAAGCTTTTAAATATGGCACCAGTGGCCTCACGGGTAAGTATGCCGGACAAAGGGTGAAAAATAAAAGTCATGAATGGTTCCGATAGAATGGGAACCATTCATGACTTTTATTTTTCATCCTTTGTCATTGAAGTCATGATGCATATTCTATCGGATCCCATTCTATCGGAACCACTTTCAAATAAAGGTAATTTATCTTCAATGATCCAATCTTTACTCTAGGTCGAAACCTGCTTTTCAGAAAACAGCACCATGGGATCCTTTACATGTATCAGAGCCTTGGTTTAATACAAACATATGATCAAGGTGTAGGAGAAGGCCATTCAGCCCCTCCAAGCCTGTTTTGCAATTTATTAAAATCATGGCTTTTTTGATAGTTACCTCAATTTTGCACCTTGCATATTCCTGATAATCTGTCACATCCATCCCTTCTATACCCCTCCCTCAGGATCTTAATGTCTCATTCAAAAGGAGCCACCTCTGACAGCATAAATACCCCTTCTAATATTCATGGGTGTTGGAGTTAGCAATACAGCCTGTCCAACAGAAAATTAGATGTTGTTCATTTTCTACCGAGAAGCTGTACAAGCTCAACATTGATTGCCTTTCCTGGGTAAAACACGAGCTATTCACAAAGGAGCTTTCTGACAGGAATTAAGACATACTCACACTACAGGAAACCCACCTTAGGGGTCACCCCAGCCATCGAGACTACGTTCCCGGGTACCAACCTGTTGCAAACAGGGATAACAAGACATGTGGCCTAGCTCCCTACACCATGATGCAGAAGAACTAAAATCAGATGTCCCCATTCTCCATCTCCATCAAAGTAGGTTTGCTGACACGTCACAACTGTCTACATGCCACCAAATGACCCATAGCCCAACACCGTTAAACAACCTGCATCACACTCAACATTGGCAACTTCAACCACCAAATTCACATGTGGAGGCACCTCAACAACAGCACCACGGAAGGACAGCTGTCAGACTGGGCCCTTGTACATGAACTAAATTTTGTGTACGATGCAAAGCATTCTGGCACATTCCATTCTGCTCGCTGGAGGGAGGATTACTCATCTGATCTTTGCTTCACCATAGCAATGGCTGACAGCTGAGCTGCTCACAACAAGCGCTCCCATCTTCCCCCACTCCCCACATTGGCCAACCTCACTCACATTGGCCTTGAACTGCCTTCCATAAACTCAAAGCCAAAATCTCTCTGGAATATGCGGAAGAGTAATTGGGGTGTCTCCAGCAGATACTTAGAAACCACCAATCACTAGATCCATACCCACCTGAAAATTACAACCACTTTACACGAGATCTCAGCTTGAATGTGAGAAAATTGGGACTGAAATACTAGCATTGAACTTAAACAAGGGGAATTATGAAGATATGAGGATAGAATTGCTCAAAGTGGACTGGTCATTTGGAATAGCAGGTCAGACAATAGAGGACAGTGGCAGACATTTAGGGAGATACTCATGACGCCCAGCAAAAATACATTCCAATGAAGAGGAAAGACTCTAAGGAGACAAAGAACCTACCATGGGTAACGAAGGAAGTTCAGGAGGGTATGAAGTTGAAAGCAGAAACATATAAGGTGGCAAAGTTTCGTGGTAGATGGGAAGAGTAAGTTCAGAAGAAATAATGGAAAGAATTGATTCAGAATGCAGCAAAGAAGGACTGGAAAATAATCGGGAAGGAGAAAACAAACCATGAGGGCAAGCTGGCAAGAAATATATAAGCAGAGAATAAGAGTGTTTCAAAGCACATTAAAAGGAAGAGAGAAGTAAAATAAAGTATTGGTTCCTTCGAAAATAAAACTGGGGAGTATTTATGGGGAACAAGGAAATGACAGAGGAGTTAAATGGATATTTTGCATCTGTCTTTACTGTGGAGATACTGCAAACATTCCAGAAATAATTTAAAAAGGGGGGAGAAATTACATACAGTCACCATCGCCAGAGAATTAGTTTGAGGCAAACTAACGGGATTAAAGGCTGACAAAGTTTAAAAAGTTTAAAGCTTATTTATTCGTGTCACAAATAGGCTTACATTAACACTGCAATGAAGTTTCTGGTCGCCACACTCTGGTGACTGTTCGGGTACGTTGAGGGAGAATTTGGCATGACCTAACCAGCGCGTCTTTCAGACTATGGGAGGAAACCGGAGCACCCGGAGGAAACCCACACAGACACAGGGAGAAAGTGGAGGCTCCACACAGGCACTGACTCAAGCCAGGAATGAAACCCGGGTCCCTGGCGCCATGAAGCAGGAGTGCTAACCACTGTGCCACTGACATATCCCCTGGATCTGATGGTTTTCACCCCAGGATCTTAAAAGGGGTAGCTACAGAGATTGTGGATGAATTGGTAGTCATTCTCCTTGGTTTCTGGAATGGTGCCAAAGGATTGGAAATCTGCCAAAGTGGTGCCCTTGTTCATAAAAGGAAGGAGGCAAAATGCAGGAAACTACAGGCCAGTTAGTCTAATATTAAAAATAGTCTAAAATATTAAATCCAATTGGTAAAGAGTGAATAGCAATGCATTTGGAAAGTCATAAACTGATCAAGCAAAGACAGTATGGCTTCTTGGAGGGGAAATCATGTCTGACAAATAGACTCGAGTTCTTTGAGGAGGTATCAGCCAGAGTAGATAGAAAAGAATCAGTTGACATTGTACATTTGGATTTTCATTTGATAAGGTGTCACACAAAAGGATTCTCCACAAGATAGGAACTCATGGTATTGGTGGCAATATTCTGGCATGGATAAAGGATTGGCTAAATAACAGGAAGCAGTGAGCAGCGATAAGAGGGTCTTTCCCTGGTTGGAGGGCAGTAACCAATGGAGTACCATAATGATCAATGATGGGACCACAGCTCTTCACAATATACATTCATGATTTGGAGGATGGAACAGAGTGGACTGTGGCCAGATTTGCAGATGATACAAAGGTGGGTGGGGAAGCAGTAATGAGGATATAGATAGTTTATAGAAAGATATTGATAGGTTAAATGAGTGGGCAGAAAATTGGCAAATGGAATTCAATGCGGGAAAATGCGAGTGTTCATTTTTGAAGAAAGACCGAGAAGGTGGTATTATTTAAATGGAGAGAGACTGCAGAAAGCTGTAGCACAAAGGGACTTGGAGATCCTTGTTCATGAAACCCAGAAAGCGAGTGTACAAGTGTAGGAAGTAATAGGGAAGGTAAATGGAATGCTGGCTTTTATTTCAAGTGGGCTGGAGTATAAAAGAAAAGAGGTGTTGCTGGAATTGTTCTGGATCAGTTGCTGCTTCAATAGTTTGGTTTGTAGATTGTGATCTATGCTCGCTTCTATCCAGGCTATATCTCAGATACATCTGCCACACCACAACGCTCTGAATTCTCAGGTGAATCTTCAATCAATTTTCTTCTCATCTTTTCAACAAGGACCTGGAGGTCAGTCAGATCTGCAGACTTTACTTGAGTTATTTTTTGATATTTAACTCATTGCCCGCTGCCACTATGTCTTGTATTGTGTTCAGTGTCTAGATGTGATTTTTTAGGATTTGCCTGTTCCCTGAGAAAGCTACTTAACACCAGTTGGTACAAATCACAGCTTAATAACTCTACACAAGGTTCCTCTGGATCAGTTACCCAATCAAGTGGCACCATTAAAGTTTAAAGTTTGTTTATCAGTGTCACAATTAGGCTTACATTAACACTGCAATGAAGTTACTGTGAAAATCTCCAAGTCGCTACACTCCGGTGCCTGTCCAGGTCCATTGAGGGAGAATTTATACACCTAACCGATACGTATTTTGGACTGTGGGAGGAAACCCAGAGCACCCGCAGCGAACCCATGCAGACACGAGGAGAATGTGCAAACTCCGCACAGACAGCAATGACATCAGAATCAGGTGTTTCTGGTAACTCTTTACTTTACAGGTTTGGCAATGAGTGGGGGTTTGAAGTCCGTGAGATTAATGGCATATCTGGAAGTCATTGGCAAATAACTCTGGAGCTATTGATGAGAAAGCTAATCGCTGAGTCGCAGCAGAGAATGTGCAATGCGATATATAAACTTTCCAAATACACCGAGCATGATTGAGGAGAGAATGGGGCAGACCATGTCAACTCTGAGAGGCATCGGGCCCAATCTTACAGGCCACCCACACCATACTCTTGCAGCCGCGAGGTCGCAGAATTTGGCGCCCAGCCAAATCTCCGTTCGCTGCAGTGGAATGGGAAAATCCCACCAGCATCAACGGTGATAATATTCCGGCCATGATGTCACTGGGCATTGCGACACTGTTGTTCTGATCCACATCAAAATGCTCTCCATTGAAGCAAATACAACACGTGTGTTCAAAAGGCAATGGCCATCAGGGTCTTGGTAAGTCACTCCGGCACAGTTGTTTATTTCTTTTTGGCTCCTTTGGCACTGTTCAGGAAAAGTATCGAACCATTGACTCATACAGCAGAAGCAATGAACCGAATGTGCAGGAATTCAGCACCCATTCAAGCCACACAGAAAATGATCAGAATATGGATAACTGACAACAGTTCCTTTTGTATCACAGATCGCCCAAGGGCACCCATGTGGATACCAAAAATGGTATTGGCAAAGTGGGAGACAAAATCCTACTGCCAATCAAAAAGCAGAAGCATAAATCATTGATTGCTGGTCATCAGATGCCAGGCCCATGCAGGACAGCCAGATTCGAGTCCAACAATATGCTTCTTATTGAAGATACAGGGAACCCGACAGGGAAACGCATCAAGGTGCCTGTCCCCCACCAGCCTGAGCATTTGCCTGATGGACCTGCTGAGTTACAATGGCAATGGTCAACTCTGACAGTGCTTTATGGAGCGTAACAACTGTCTCATGCAGGTCAAGCATGGCTTCCATTGTAGACACGGACATTCCAGGAGTTAAAATCGGTTCAATTATATCAGCTGTACATCAGTATATAAAAATCGCTTCGGTCATGCAAAAAAACAGAACGAGGCAGGTGACGATGGAGGAGGCAGGGTTGTAAACAAAATAAACTTTGAGCTGTAATCATTTATCTATCACTATTATCTGGCTGATGTTGGTCATTGCCTTCATGGAGATGTGTGTCAAGTTCAGCATCAGACTTGCATGAATACAATGGTTTATATTTTCATTTGTTATCTGGTCAGCAATATGTTCTTGACTTTAATTTCATCGGTTTCGTTTCGATTCCCAGTCAGGAAATGATCACACGCAGTTTATGTCACAATCAGTTCAGGGATTAAAGAGCATGACACACCCAACACTCACAACATTCGTGTTGATCAACTCACCATCACGAGTAGAGTTGTCGCTGAAGCAGGAATTCGACCCATTCCCCATCTGATCAACATTATGAGGTAAAGATTGTCGGAATTGTTTTAGAATTGAGGCCGATGTGTAGACTACTGAACACTGAGCTTGTTTTGAGGAAGAAACATGTACACTTTACAAAGCAGCTAATATGCAAAGAACTGGAATTATTTATCCACAGTGACAGGGTGTGTCGCAATTCGAGATTGGTGATTGTCGGAAAACATAGTGCAATAGGTCGATCTTTTTAAAATGTATATTGGTTAATAACTCAAATTGAATATATTTCTAATCAGACTTCGTTCAACATCCAAATTTTAATTTTTGTAATCACATCCAGTCAGTGTCCTCAAGTTATATGTAGACTTTCAAGAAGGAAGGTTCTGTTTCCGAGTAATTTAGGAGAGTTTTACTGAAGTAAAGTTGTGATTCTCAGCACTTACAGGTGTACAACACAAATTAAAGCAATCCAAATCCTAAATCAAAGTGAGACTACAGCCTGAACTGGAATGGAAAGGAGGGAAGGTAGTTTGGAATGTAACAGCAGAGTTGCAGCTAAAAGTGGGGAAGAGAAGGAAACGTACTTGCTGAAATGGAGACTGAGGGGGTGATTTTGAACTCGCGCTCTCCGTCTGCGGGAATGACTGCACATGCTCAGAGTCCAGAGAGCGCGATTCACGCCATTGTTTACTAGCTAAATGGTGGTCACCAATTATCGCATTTACTGCAAGAAATAAAGTACTTGCTGAAATTGAGACTGAGTGTGAGGGAGGTGAAAGCTCACATTAACTGGGGGTAAAGACAGGTGCAGTAGTTTGAACTGAAAGCAGAAAGTCACCATGAACGGGGTGAGGGGGTAAGAATGACAGCGAGGATTGAGCGAGAGAGGGGAGAAGAGCGGCAACATGAAGCAGAGGCCGCTGGAGTAGGGAATGAGTTGGGATGTCCGGGGAATGGAGTGAGGCCGCGGACACAGTGTTTAAATTAGTCTGAGATGGATGTTGATGATTTTTTTTCTCTTGCAGTGCCCAAGAGATGGATTTATTGAAAATGAAGCTCGATTGGCTTCAATGTCACTTCACGTGGGCGCCACAGAAAGAAAACATTGACTTGGACGATATGAAGCAAAGATTAGAAGATTCAATACAGCTCGATGTGTTATATCGAGCCAGGTCTTACAACCAACTCGCTTTTGTAAACTGCCTGCAAGGAAACTGTGACGAGGCGATTCAAAACTTACAGGAAGCTGAAAAGATTCTGAGGGAGAATCATGAAGATGAATTTGAAAAAAGAATCATCGTCACCTATGGAAACCGTGCCTGGGTCAATTATCACATGGGACAACTGACAGAGGCTCAGTCCTACCTCGACAAACTGGAGAGGATCTGTCAACAATTTCCTGATGCCTCTCGGTATACAGCAATGATACCTGAAGTGTACGGGGAGAAGGGTTGGGCACTGTTGAGTTCTACAGCTGAATACTATGAAGATGCAATGGAATGTTTTAAAAAGGCTCTGGAGGAAGATCCAATTAGTATTGATTGGAATGTTGGATATGCGACTGTTCTGTTTCGTCTGGAATGGTTTTCTGGTACCCCAGAGAGTCATGGGCCCAGTGAAGCAGTGAAGCAGTTGAGACGTGTGCTGGAGCTTGATCCAGATCACACTGTAGCCATGGTGCTGCTGGCTCTAAAACTACAACAGTTCAATCAGAAGGAAGAAGCACTGAAATTCATTGAGGAAGCGTTGCAGAAATCCCCTGATCTTCCATACGTGCTTCGTTATGCTGCAAAGTTTTACAGAACAAAAGGAGATGTGGAAAAAGCTGTGGAACTGTTGAAGAAAGGATTAGAAATTACCCCAAACTCTACCTTCTTACACCATCAAATAGGTCAGTGCTACAGAACCAGGTTGTATGAACTGATGAAATATCCTGACAGCAAAGGTCCTCGCAATGCTGCTCTTCAACAAAGAGCTGAACTGATCAAACTGTGCAAGTTTCATTTTCAAAAGGCTTTTGAAAACCGACCATTAACATCTGTTAAGGCACACCTGGATTTTGCAGGAATCTGTTCATTAAATGAAGAATATCGCAAAGCAAAGGAGATCTACAACCATCTACTGACACTGGAGGGTATACGTCCAGAGAATAAACAGGCAATATGTTTACAGGCTGGGTTATTTGAACTCAATCATAAGAAATCAGAATCAAATGCCATCACCCATTTTCTGGAAGGAATGAAAGTCAATTATGACTCAATAGAACAGAAAAGGTGTCGGGAAAACCTGGAGATGATAGCAGCAAGACGCCTTCGCCAGTATCCTAGAGACAGCAAGGCCCTTGGTGTTCATGGATTCCTGCACCAGCTGGATGGGGAGAGATGTGAAGCTATTAAATGCTTTGAAAAGGCTTTGGAGTTTGATCCTGACAATGAAACATATCTAAGTGCTCTTTGTGAATTACGCCTTTCCATCGAGGCTGACAATCACTCTCCCAATGAAAACTAAACACATTTTTGGAAAATGTATTGATGTCTCTGATACCGGAGCCCAGTCCGTGTATGTTAATGAGGACCCCGCCCACTTTGGGTGAGCAGTTTCACACAGTTATCACCAAGTGGGGAGATTTAAAATCACCTCCTTCTAATTCTAATGTAACCTGGATAACTGGGAGATAGATATAAACTGATGGCCAAATATAGATTAAAGTATGTTTTGTTTGGATCTCCATTTGTTTTGTGATTTTAATAGGAAAATATTCGAGCTGGTATTTTAAGCTTCAGTGAACTCTGTGTGATTTATACTCTGCTGATGGTAATGACAGTGTAATAACAATATCCAATCCAGCCTGAGGTGGGTATAATAAAACCACTCTGCCACCCTATCTCTCACTTGCTGCCTCTTCTCAGGAAAGTTGCAGATTGGGTGAAAGACTTTCCACATGTGGCAGTGGAGAAAGGGCCAACAGTCAGTGCAGCCCCTTCAGATAAAGCAACTCTTGATTCTGTTGCTCTGAGGATTTGCTGACAGACGATCAGACTCCCATCCAGAGCGTTCATTCAGATCTCAGTCTCTGTCACTGGGAGTCTCCCTGTCCTGTAACTTGTCAGCTTCGACAACTCTTCATCAAACCGTCCCAGACCCTCACTGGCCAACACAGAGCAGCTCGGACAATACCCGGGAAAGACCATTTTCTACCGACTGTCACCATCTCACTGAAGGGGAAAGCAGTAAATGGGGGAAGGCTAATGGATATAAAAATGGGTTAAATTGGATTAAAAGGGATAAAACACAATGGCTGCAGATACTGATTTTATAAACAGAGATTTCAATTGTAATTGTATATTCAGAGACTGAATGTTGAAACAACCAATAAAATTATACTGTGGCTAAGATTTTCTGTGTTGCTCATCTCATTGGATGAGAATGGGTTTGTGGTTCAGAATATGATGAGGGTAAAATCTGCAAGTTAATTCCTGTTGGTCGGGAATGTTTACAGCCAGTTTTGAACATTTTCATGAGCAACATTTCAGGGACTTCATCCTGATCAACACACAGCAACCTGGTCACAAGTTACATACTCCATTTTGAGGTTGGCACCTCTCGGTCAAGGGAAGATGTTATAAGAATTGAAAACTAAGACGATAGGGTGGCACGATGGATCAGTGATTCGCTCTGCTGCGTCTCATTGCCAGGAATCCATGTTTGATTCCAGTCTTGGGTGACTGTCTGTGTGGAGTTTGTATGTTCTCCTCAAGTCTGCGTGGGTTTCTTCTGGATGCTCCGGTGTCTTCCCACACTCCAAAGATTTGGAGGCTGGGTGGATTGGCCGTTCTAAATTGCCCCGTAATCTCTAAAAGATGTGCAGGTTAGGTGGATTGGCTTTGGAAAATGCATGGGTCTACAGGGATGGGGTGGAGGGGAGGGCCTGGGTGGGATAATTTTGCGGAGAGGTGGTGCAGACACGATGGGACGGCTTGCCGTGGTCTGCACTGTTTGGATTCCATGGTTCTAAGGATATAATGTGAAGTGAAAAATATTGATAACGTTATCGTTACAGACAACAATTTTAACAACAGAAGTCACACATGTCATAGAACATAGAACATAGAACAGTACAGCACAGAACAGGCCCTTCAGCACACGATGTTGTGCCGAGCTTTATCTGAAACCAAGATCAAGCTATCCCACTCCCTATCATCCTGGTGTGCTCCATGTGCCTATCCAATAACCGCTTAAATGTTCCTAAAGTGTCTGACTCCACTATCACTGCAGGCAGTCCATTCCACACCCCAACCACTCTCTGCGTAAAGAACCTACCTCTGATATCCTTCCTGTATCTCCCACCACGAACCCGATAGTTATGCCCCCTTGTAATAGCTCCATCCACCCGAGGAAATAGTCTTTGAACGTTCACTCTATCTATCCCCTTCATCATTTTATAAACCTCTATTAAGTCTCCCCTTAGCCTCCTCCGCTCCAGAGAGAACAGCCCTAGCTCCCGCAACCTTTCCTCATAAGACCTACCCTCCAAACCAGGCAGCATCCTGGTAAATCTCCTCTGCACTCTTTCCAGCGCTTCCACATCCTTCCTGTAGTGAGGTGACCAGAACTGTACACAATACTCCAAATATGGTCTCGCCAAGGTCCTGTACAGTTGCAGTATAACCCCACGGCTCTTAAACTCCAACCCCCTGTTAATAAAAGCTAACACACTATAGGCCTTCTTCACAGCTCTATCCACTTGAGTGGCAACCTTTAGAGATCTGTGGATATGGACCCCAAGATCTCGCTGTTCCTCCACAGTCTTCAGAACCCTACCTTTGACCCTGTAATCCACATTTAAATTAGTCCTACCAAAATGAATCACCTCACATTTATCAGGGTTAAACTCCATTTGCCATTTTTCAGCCCAGCTTTGCATCCTATCTATGTCTCTTTGCAGCCTACAACAGCCCTCCACCTCATCCACTACTCCACCAATCTTGGTGTCATCAGCAAATTTACTGATCCACCCTTCAGCCCCCTCCTCTAAGTCATTAATAAAAATCACAAAGAGCAGAGGACCAAGCACTGATCCCTGCAGCACTCCGCTAGCAACCTGCCTCCAATCCGAAAATTTTCCATCGACCAACACCCTCTGTCTTCGATCAGACAGCCAGTTACCTATCCAATCGGCCAACTTTCCCTCTATCCCACACCTCCTCACTTTCATCATAAGCCGACCATGGGGGACCTTATCAAACGCCTTACTAAAATCCATGTATATGACATCAACTGCCCTACCTTCATCAACACACTTAGTTACCTCCTCAAAAAATTCTTTCAAATTTGTGAGGCACGACTTGCCCTTCACGAATCCATGCTGACTATCCCGGATTAATCCGCATCTTTCTAAATGGTCGTAAATCCCATCTCTAAGGACCTTTTCCATCAATTTACCAACCACCGAAGTAAGACTAACCGGTCTATAATTACCAGGGTCATTTCTATTCCCTTTCTTAAACAGAGGAACAACATTCGCCATTCTCCAGTCCTCTGGCACCATCCCCGTGGACAGCGAGGACCCAAAGGTCAACGCCAAAGGCTCTGCAATCTCATCCCTTGCCTCCCAAAGAATCCTAGGATACATTTCATCAGGCCCAGGGGACTTATCGACCTTCAGTTTATTCAAAACTGCCAGGACATCCTCCCTCCGAACATCTATTTCCTCTATGTCGATGGAATTTATCTCCTAGAACCCAGACAGTGATGTTTCTCTGCCAATGAGGATGGTCCCCAATCTCCAATTGCCCCTTTGGCAATTTTTCGAAAGACAAAATGAAATTCAATTAAAGATTTAATTCCACCCAGTGAGAGATTCCCTGCTGCTGATTGGATACAGACGCTTAAAGTGTAAAATAGTTATCAATTCACAAATGGGAAATTTGTAATAAAATGGAACAAATTCTCCTTCATTTTAGTTAAAACACTAAAAGAAAATCACTGCACTCAGTATAGAACCCAAAGGAAAATGCAACAGGTGAGTTGTCAAAAACATTCTGGAGTTCTTGGGCACAGTTTTCCCAGCTCGCTGCACTGCTCGAGTTGCAGTTCAAGTTCAGGAAAAGAGTTAAACCTGCTGCAACTGCATAAGTTTGAGTTGGTACCTAACGTGCTAAATAAAGGGATTGTTGAATGAATTAAGAGTCAACTCCTGTCTTTGTTTATCACAGTAAACTGGAATGCTTGGATGGTGTTTATATTAATCGGCAAGTTGCACAGGAAACTCAACTTCACTAATTGGAAAAATGTTAAATTCAATTATGAAAGAGAGAAGAAGAGTGCATTTGGAAATCTTCAACTATTTTGTAAAGATCTGATCAAGCAGAGACAGTCTGGTTTCATGGAGGAGAAATCATGTCTGACAAATTTAGTCGTGGTCTCTGAGGAGGTATCAACCAGATTGGATAGAGGGGAACCAGCTGATGTGGTATATTTGGATTTTCATTTGATAAGGTGCCACACAAAAGGCTACTATGCAAGACAGGAGCTCATGACATTGGAGGTAATACTCTGGCATGGATAGAGCACTGACCAACTAACAGGAAGCAGTGAGTAGCGATAAGGGGGTCTTTCTCAGGTTGGAGGGCAGTAACCAGTGGAGTGCCACTGGAACTGCAGCTTTTCGCAATATATATTCATGATTTGGAGGAAGGAACAGAGTACTGTGGCCAAGTTATGGATGAGATTGTTCATTTTGGAAGAAAAAATGAGAGGGTGGGCCGTTATTTAAATGGAGAGAGACTGCAGAAAGCTGCAGCACACGGAGACTTGGAGGTCCTTCTTCATGAAACCCAGAAAGCGAGCATACAGGTGCAGGAGGAAATAGGGAAGGCAAATGGAATGCTGGCTTTTATTTCAAACGGGCTGGAGTATAAAAGTAAAGAGGTGTTGCTGCAACTGTTAAGTGCTACATTTAGAATATTATATCGAGTTTTTAAAAAATTCTTTCATGGGATGTGGGTGTCGCTGGCTCGGCCAGCTTTTATTGTCCATCCCTCTCTGTGGGGCAATTTAAATGTCAATCATATTACTTTGAGTCTGGAATCACATGTAGGCCAGACCAGGTAAGGAGGGTGGATTTCATCCCCCAAAGGACATGAGTGAGCTAGATATGTTTTTATAATAATTGACAATGGCTTCATGATCATCATTACAGACTTTTAATTCCAGATTTTTATTCAATTCAAATTTAACCATCAAACATGATGGGATTTGAACCTGAGTCCTCAGAGGATTACCCGGGGTTGGTGGATTACTAGTTCAGTGACAATACCACTGCACCACTGTCTTCCCTTTGGTTTTCTTGTTTAAGGAAAGACATATTATCATTGCAGGTAGTACAGAGGAGGTTTACTAGAATGATCCTGGCTATGGAGAGTCCGGATGTGGAGATGCTGGCGTTGGACTGGGGTGTTGTTGAAGGGAGATTTAAAGAATAGGTTTAGAGGAAACAATATCCTTGGTTTATGTGCCTTTATAACAATTTATATTCAAAGGTACCTCTATAGCAATTTATATCAGTAGGAATAAATAGTATATAATAAATATGTATGAATTTATCATTATACGATTACAAAGGGCATGCATGAAAACTCCGCATGTGAATAGGAGCTCAGGATAGTAAAACGAAACAAGATGGATGCGAGCTTTTAGCCACATTCCTGAACACCATTAGCTGGCTTGAGCATAAGCTTGTGTACAATAGACCACAGTTACTGGTGACTGGTACCAGTCTATGGTCTGAGGCCTCGGATGAAAACTAGACACAGAGGATTAGGGAGGACAGTCAAGGGAGATGATAAGGAGGCCCACTGGACAAGGAGTATTGTACACTCAAGGACTCCAGATGGGAGAAAGAAAGATAATATTGACTGAGGTACCATGAGTTGTGTCCATGAGACCACGAGCTGATCATTCACAAGGCCACCTTCCAAGAGTTGTGGAAATACAACTCTTCACTCACCTGAAGAAGTGGCAACGCTCCGAAAGCTCGTGCGACCAAATAAACCTGTTGGACTTTAACCTGGTGTTGTGAGACTTCTTGCTATGGAGAGTCCGCCATCTGAGGAAAGATAAAACAGGTTGGGTCCATACTCCTTGGAGTTCAGAAGAATGAGAAGTGATGTGTTTGAAACATTTAAGTTTCTTCAGGGCTTTAGACAGTATGAATGTTGGGAGGATCTTTCCACTCATAATATATTGTAGGATCAGAGAGCATAGTTGCGGAATAAGTTGTATTCATTTCAGACAGATTTCAGGGAGAATTTCATCTCTCTGACTGATGTATCTTTGGAATTCTTTACCCAGAAAACTGTGGAGGCCGAATCCTCGAATATTTTCAAGGCTGAGATCGATAGGTTTTTAATCAGTAGGGGAATTAAAGGTTACGGAGATAAGACAGGAAAGAGAACTTCGCAAGTGTTAGATCAGACATGATCTTATTAACTGGCAGAGCAGACTTGAAGGCTTAATGGGCTACTCCTGAGCCTCTTTCTTATGGTCTTGGTTAAGAAGGGGAAAATGGAGTACATGAGAAAGCTTATGGGGAACATATGACTGGAAAAGATTCTACAGGTGTGTGAAGAGAAAAAGATTGGTGAAGGTCCTTTACAGTCAAAAACAAGGGGAATTATAATGGGGAAAAAAGAAATGGCTGACCAACTATATACGTATTGGATCTGTCTTCACAAAGGAGGACACAAAGAAGATGGCAGCAATGTTTCGGGAACAAAAGCTTTAGTGAGTCAAAGACTCCAACGACTGTGCAATTCCTTATTAATTCATCTCTGAAAATCTTATAGTCACAATGTTCTGCTAGCCTGTACAGGCAATTTATGAATGAATCCATGCATTCACTCTATTTTTCTTTCCTCTTTTTAGATTTTGCATGTTCAAAGTTTAATATTTTTCAATACTTAAGTATGAAACATATGACCAGGGGACTTCACCATAAGAGCCTGAAGTCCCATCGACTCTCTTTCTTACCATTGTACTATCTGCAATAGTTCCTATTGTGTAGTGTAAAGTACTGACCTGATGCTTTTGTTCCTTCTTGTGCAAACCTGAAGCTGTTCTGTGTCTGTCCATCTTTCAGTGGCTGTACCACTTTCAAGGCTGTTGAGAGCCTTGAGCACTTCGGAACAATTCTGGGTGTGGTAATGTAGACTCTATGCTCATCCTAAACTCTGGATCTGTTGCTGCTTGAATAGTTTGGTTTATAGATTGTTATCTATGCTTGCTTCTATCCAGGCTATATCTCAGCCGTATCTGCCACACCACAATGCTCTGAATTCTTAGATGAGTCTTCAATCAATTTTCTTCTCATCTGTTCTCCAAGGATCTATAGGTCAGTCAGGTCTGCAGACTTTACTTGGAGTTTTTCTTAGTATTTTACTCATTGCCCACTGCCACCATGTCTTGTATTGTGTTCAGTATCCAGATGGGAGTTTTTAGGATTTGCCTGTTCCCCTGAGAAAGCTACTTAACACCAGTTGGTAAAAACATTTTTATTTATTTACACGTCTCTGCACAGCTTAATAACTCCACACGAGGTTCTTCTTCTGTTTCCCCCTGGATCACAGTTACCCAATCATGTGACACTGTTAAAGATTCAAGTTCATTTATTAGCATCACAATTCGGTTTACATTAACACTGCAATGAAGTTACTGTGAAAATCCCCGAGTCGCCACATTCCAGTGCCTGTTCAGGTTGAGGGAGAATTTATACACCTAATCAGCATTTCGGACTGTGGGAGGAAAACGGCGGACCCAGAGGAAACCCACGCAGATATGAGGAGAATGTGCAGACTCTGCACAGACAGCAATGACATCAGAATCAGGTGTTTCTGGTAACTCTTTACTTTACAGGTTTGGCAATGAGTGGGGGTTTGAAGTCCGTGAGATTAATGGCATATCTGGAAGTCATTGGCAAATAACTCCGGAGCTATTGATGAGAAAGCTAATCGCTGAGTCGCAGCAGAGAATGTGCAATGCGATATATAAACTTTCCAAATACACCGAGCATGATTGAGGAGGGAATGGGGCAGACCATGTCAACTCTGAGAGACATCGGGCCCAATCTTACAGGCCACCCACACCATACTCTTGCAGCCGCGAGGTCGCAGAATTTGGCGCCCAACCAAATCTCCGTTCGCTGCAGTGGAATGGGAAAATCCCACCAGCATCAACGGTGATAATATTCCGGCCATGATGTCACTGGGCATTGCGAAGCTGTTGTTCTGATCCACATCAAAATGCTCTCCATTGAAGCAAATAAAACACGTGTGTTCAAAAGGCAATGGCCATTAGGGTCCTTGGTAAGTCGCTCCGGCACAGTTGTTCATTTCTTTTTGGCTCCTTTGGCACTGTTCAGGAAAAGTATCGAACCATTGACTCATACAGCAGAAGCAATGAACCGAATGTGCAGGAATTCAGCACCCATTCAAGCCACACAGAAAATGATCAGAATATGGATAACTGACAACAGTTCCTTTTGTATCACAGATCGCCCAAGGGCACCCATGTGGATACCAAAAATGGTATTGGCAAAGTGGGAGACAAAATCCTACTGCCAATCAAAAGGCAGAAGCATAAATCATTGATTGCTGGTCATCAGATGCCAGGCCCACGCAGGACAGCCAGATTCGAGTCCAACAATATGCTTCTTATTGAAGATACAGGGAACCCGACAGGGAAACGCATCAAGGTGCCTGTCCCCACCAGCCTGAGCATTTGCCTGATGGACCTGCTGAGTTACAATGGCAATGGTCAACTCTGACAGTGCTTTATGGAGCATAACAACTGTCTCATGCAGGTCAAGCATGGCTTCCATTGTAGACACGGACATTCCAGGAGTTAAAATCGGTTCAATTACATCAGCTGTACATCAGTATATAAAAATCGCTTCGGTCATGCAAAAAAACAGAACGAGGCAGGTGATGATGGAGGAGGCAGGGTTGTAAACAAAATAAACTTTGAGCTGTAATCATTTATCCATCACTATTATCTGGCTGATGTTTGTAATTGTCTCCATGGAGATCAGTATCAAACAAGTTCAGCATCAGACTTGCATGATGTGGTGAACCATCGTTGCTTCCCACTGGATAGTACTGAGCCAGGGTCTGGCCAGTACTACAAGTATGTACATATGTTGCTGTTGGGTTAGGGATGGGTTGTTCTACTTGTTGCTGTTGGGGTTAGGGTGGGGTTGTTCCACCTTTGTATTGTAGTATTGTGGTACATCCCAGTCGGGCTCTGCCTCCTGGGAGAGGTATAAAAGTCCCTGCTCTGGCTGGGACCCCTCAGTCTGGGATCGTGTATATAATTGGTAGTTGCTTTGTTACAACAAATAAAAGCCTTTATTTCCTGAGCATCAAGCCTCATGTATGATAACGCGCCTCAATTTTATTTGCTGTAAATAAACTCTCGTCGAAGAAGAAAAAAGAGAGTATGGAGCAGATACTGAAGCCGGAACGCCTTACACTAGATCCACGTGCGGTGGGCGCCTCTAACACCTTCGACCACTGGCTGAAGTGTTTCGAAGACTACCTGGCAGCCTCCGCAGCGGTCACCACAGGTGATGACAGACTCCGGGTCCTCCATGCGAGGGTAAGCGACACTGTCTACCTCGTGATCCGTGCGGCCACTGATTACACAAAGGCCCTCGAGCTTCTGAAGAAGCGTTATATCAAACCGCCCAACGAAATACACGTTCGTTACCTCTTAGCCACTCGACGACGGCAGTCTGGCGAAACGATGGAGGAATACGTGAACGAGCTCCTACAGCTAGCCAGGGGCTGTAACTGCAAAGCTGTGTCGGCTGAGCAGAGTATGAACGACCTCGCCCGAGATGCGTTTGTGGCGGGAGTCGGATCGTCGTACATTCGACTCAAACTACTGGAGAAAGGTAACCTTGACCTTACCCAGGCAATAGAGCTAGCGGAGATGCTGGAGACGGCCTCCAAAAGCCTAGTATTGTATCCTGAAGACCACGTGGAGACAACGTGGCAGGAGCAGTCGCCAATCGCTCCTCGTCCCTCGGGTTCGAAATGCTGCGTAATGGCGTGCTCACACTCAGGCCAGACGATGGCAGCAGCTCCGGGCGACCCGCGGTGTTACTTCTGTTGGGGAGCGAAGCATACTCAGCAACGGTGTCCCGCTAAAGCTGTGTTGTGCTCCGCCTGCGGTAAGAAGGGGCACTATTCGAAAGTGTGCCGATCTAAATCTAGGAACAGCAGTGCGCCCTGCGATTCCTCAGAGCCCGGTTCTTCGTCGTCGAAATCGTCGAGGGTTTCGTCCACGTGCAAGGCCAGGACGACGCCATTACAGTCGACGGAGTCAGAGATGTGTGACCACCAGGGGTCGCTGAGTTTGGCGCCATCACCAACGTGCGACCTATGGGAGTGGCCATGTTGGTCGGCACCGACCGCGAACGACCAGCAGGGGTCATCCTCGTCAATTTCAGCTGCCTGCAGTGGCGCTCATGAACCAACGGTGGCATCGATCATCCTGGACCAGGCCAAGCCTCATAGACTTGACAAATCTATGATGAACATCCAGTTAAATGACCACTTGATTTATTGTCTGTTTGACAGCGGGAGCACTGAGAGCTTTATCCACCCAGACGCTGTGAAGCAGTGTGGACTCCGGATTCAACCTGTCAAACAGACAATTTCTATGGCATTGAGGTCCCGGTCTGTCACCGTGCTAGGGAGTTGCGTGGTAACTTTAACGGTGCAAGGCACAGTTTACGAGCGTTTCAAGCTCCTAGTGTTGCCGCACCTTTGCGCGCCAATACTTCTCGGACTTAACTTCATGGTCCACTTGAGGAGTGTAACCGTACAGTACGGTGGGCTACTCCCTTCACTTTCAGTGGGAGAACTGCAGCCTCCAAATTGCCTGTAGCCTCTCGACGCTGAAGATCACCACACCCTCCCTGTTCCAGAATCTTGTGCCAGGCTGCAAGCCCATTGCGACTAAGAGTAGGTGTTACAGCGCTGAGGATCGGATCTTCATTCGATCTGAGGTTCAGCGGCTCCTCAAAGAAAGGATCATACAACCCAGCGCTAGTCCGTGGAAAGCGCAGGTCGTGGTAGTCAAGAGTGGGAACAAACCCCGGATGGTCATTGACTATAGTCAGACCATTAATCGATACACGCAGCTGGATGCGTATCCCCTCCCACGCATATCTGACATGGTCAATCAGATTGCGCAGTACCGGGTGTTCTCCACCATAGACCTCAAGTCTGCCTACCACCAACTCCCCATTCGCCCAGAGGACCGACAATACACGGCTTTTGAGGCGGATGGTCGCCTTGTATCACTTTCACAGGGTTCCCTTTGGTGTCACCAATGGGGTCTCGGTCTTCCAGCGTGCTATGGACCGAATGGTGGACCAGAACAGGCTGCGGGCTACCTTCCCGTACCTGGATAATGTCGTCATCTGCGGCCATGACCAGCAGGACCAAGACACGAATCTCCTGAATTTCCTACGCACTGCATCTCGCCTGAACCTGACCTACAACAGGGAGAAGTGTGTGTTTCGTACGCGCCGTTTAGCCATCCTAGGATACGTGGTGGAAAACGGGGTCATTGGCCCTGATCCAGACCGTATGCGCCCCCTTTCTGAACTTCCCCTGCCCGCTAGTGCAAAAGCACTGAGAAGATGCTTAGGCTTCTTCTCTTATTATGCGCAGTGGGTTCCCAATTACGCGGACAAAGCTCGTCTGCTCATTAAGTCCATGACTTCTCCCTTAATGCCAGAGGCCCGATTGGCCTTGGATAAATTGAAAGCCTACATCGCGAAAGCTACGATGCACGCTGTTGATGAGTCCATCCCCTTTCAGGTGGAGAGCGATGCATCTGATTTCGCCCTGGCCGCCACACTTAACCAGGCGGGCAGGCCCGTTGCATTTTTTTCCCGCACCCTCCAAGGCCCCGAAATTCGGCATTCAGCGGTGGAAAAGGAGGCCCAGGCCATTGTGGAGGCCGTCAGGCACTGGCGCCATTCCTTGGCGGGAAAACGGTTCACCCTGATCACGGACCAGCGGTCCGTGGCGTTCATGTTTAATAACACGCAGAGGGGCAAGATCAAGAACGACAAGATCTTGCGGTGGAGAATTGAACTCTCCACCTATAACTATGACATCATGTATCATCCAGGGAAACTCAATGAGCCCTCGGATGCCCTCTCGCGTGGAACATGCGCCAGTATACAGGAGGACCGTTTGCAGGCTCTCCATAATGACCTATGCCTTCCTGGGGTCACTCGGCTCTACCACTTTATAAAAGCCCGCAATCTGCCCTACTCGGTGGAGGACGTCAGGTCCATAACAAGAAGCTGTCGGGTATGCGCGGAATGCAAACCGCACTTTTACCGACCTGACCGGGCACATTTAGTCAAGGCCACTCGTCCCTTCGAGAGACTGAGTGTCGATTTTAAGGGCCCCCTTCCCTCAACAGATCGGAATGTGTACTTCCTCAACATCATTGACGAGTACTCTAGATTCCCTTTTGTTGTTCCCTGCTCTGATACATCCGCTGCCACGGTTATCAAGGCATTCCGTGATCTTTTTACCCTGTTCGGGTACCCCGGCTACATTCACAGCGACAGGGGCTCGTCGTTCATGAGCGATGACTTGAGGCATATGGGATTGCCTCTAGTAGGACCACGAGCTACAACCCTAGGGGTAACGGACAGGTGGAACGTGAGAATGCTACAGTCTGGAAGGCTGTCTTACTGGCGTTGAAGTCAAAAAGCCTTCCAGTCTCCCGTTGGCAAGAGGTGCTCCCTGATGCGCTCCATTCTATTCGCTCACTCCTGTGTACGGCAACCAACGCTACTCCCCATCTGTTTTCATTCCCTCGGAAGTCTTCCTCGGGGACCTCATTACCGTCTTGGTTGACGTACTCAGGACCTGTCCTCCTGCGGCGACATGTAAGGGCCCGCAAGTCCGACCCGTTGGTCGAACAGGTCCATCTCCTCCACGCCAACCCTTAGTATGCCTATGTGGCATACCCTGACGGGCAAGAGGACACGGTCTCGATCCGAGACCTGGCGCCAGCAGGGGATGTAGCAACCCCTGTCGCTCCCATACCCCCTGTTACAAACCCCATAACTCTTGTTTCCCCCCCGGACACGGCGCGGGCAGCATCGGGACCATTGCTTAACCCTTTTACTCCCGTGTACAGCTTGCCTGAGTCCAGAGGATGGTCGCCACTTCAGAGCGTGTCGGGACTCCATGGATTACCATCACCTCAGGGTCAACCGGCCTGTGAGTCCATGGAAGAACACCTGGACGCCGCCTTGGGGAGAACGCCACCGCAAGTGTCTACTCCGGTGTCACCGCCGGTATTGAGGAGGTCACAACGACGGTGCGGTCCCCCTGACCGTCTGAACTTATAGACTGATGACAAATTATTCTGTTTTTGTACCCCGCCGGCCTTTGTTTTCAAAGGAGGGGTGAATGTGGTGAACCATCGTTGGTTCCCACTGGATAGTACTGAGCCAGGGTCTGGCCAGTACTACAAGTATGTACATATGTTGCTGTTGGGTTAGGGATGGGTTGTTCTACTTGTTGCTGTTGGGGTTAGGGTGGGGTTGTTACACCTTTGTATTGTAGTATTGTGGTATATCCCAGTCGGGCTCCGCCTCCTGGGAGAGGTATAAAGGTCCCTGCTCTGGCTGGGACCCCTCAGTCTGGGATCGTGTATATAATTATTGGCTGCTTCGTTACAGCAAATAAAAGCCTTTATTTCCTGAGCATCAAGCCTCGTGTATGATAACGCGCATCACATGAATACAAACATTGGTTTATATTTTCATTTCTTTTCTGGTCAGCAATTTGTTCTTGACTTTAATTTCATCGGTTTAGTTTCAATTCCCAGTCACGAAATGATCACACGCAGTTTATGTCACAATCAGGAAATGAGTTAAAGAGCATAACATACCCAACACTCACAACATTCGTGTTGAGCAACTCACCATCACGGGTAGAGTTGTAGCTGAAACAGGAATTCAACCCATATTCCATAATGGCGAGGTAAGGATCATCGGAATTGCTTTAGTATTGAGGCCGATGTGTAGACTACTGAACACTGAGCTTGATTTGAAGAAGATGCTCGCATAGTTTACAAAGCTGTTTAAAATGCAAAGAACTGGAATTATTAATCTACAGGGTGTGTCGCTAATCGAGATTGGTGATTGTCGGAAAACGTAGTGCAATAGGTAGATCTTTTTAAAATGTATATTGGTTAATAACTAAAGTTGAATATATTTCTAATCAGACTTCGTTAAACATCCAAATTTTAATTTTTGTAATCACATCCAGTCAGTGTCCTCAAGTTATATGTAGACTTTCAAGAGGGAAGGTTCTGTTTCCGAGTAATTTAGGAGAGTTTTACAGAAGTAAAGTTGTGATTCTCAGCACTTACAGGTGTACAACATAAATTAAAGCAATCCGAATCCTAAATCAAAGTGAGAGTATAGCCTGAACTGGAAAGGAAAGGAGGGAAGGTAGTTTGGAATGTAACAGCAGAGTTGCAGCTAAAAGTGGGGAAGAGAAGGAAATGTACTTGCTGAAATGGAGACTGAGGGGTGATTTTGAACTCGCGCTCTCCGTCTGCGGGAATGACTGCACATGTTCAGAGTCCAGAGAGCGCGATTTGCACCAGTGAGTTTCCGGGTTTCGATCTTCCGGCCCCTCGCCGATGGAGTGGCGTGAAACGCGTCGCAAGACTGCGGAAAGCTCATTTTAATACATTAGCATGTCATTAGTGAGCACTCTCTCCGGGACTTCCCCCTCACTAGATATTGAGCGGGCACCCACTTGATGTCATGGGGGTCTCTCCCAGTCATAAAGGTGAATATAGCCCCCAGGGGAGAGTGATATGGTCTGGCAATGTCCTCAACACTGCCCACAGCACTGCCCCTTGGCACAAGTTGACAGGTGACGGCGCTGATGATCAGAGGGGGTAAGAAGGGGCCAATGTTTGGGGGCAGGGTTAGAGAAATGCTGACTCTGATCGGGGATAGGCAAGAGGGGCCCCTGAGACTTCCTTGGTGGGAGGGAGGATTACTCAGGGTCTGAAGCAGCAGGTTTTGCTGACATGTTGAGACCCTGCCCTCTGTCTGAAGGTGTGAAACCCTCCCTCTTAATTTTTTTTGGCACTGTCTTGTAAGCTCTGGACAGAAAACGGGGGCGTTTCTCTGGAGAGAAACAGGCTGGTTTTCTCACCAAAAACAACACTGCCATTTTTTGGTAAGATTTCTCTTTGAGTGTGAGGGAGATGAAAGCTCACAGTAACTGGGGGTAAAGACAGGTGCAGTAGTTTGAACTGAAAGCAGAAAGCCACCATGAACGGGGTGAGGGGGTAAGAATGACAGCAAGGATTGAGCGAGAGAGGGGAGAAGAGCGGCAACATGAAGAAGAGGCAGCTGGAGTAGGGAATGAGTTGGGATGTCCGGGGAATGGAGTGAGGCTGCGGGAATTGAACAGGAAGAAAGCAAGAAAGAAGTTGTATTGATGCAACATCTCCCCACACTTCACAGGAATGTCCCAAAGTGTTTCACAATCAGTGAATTATTTTAAAATGCAGTTTGTGGGGAAAGGCACAATTGCCTCTCCCTCCCCTATTCTCTCCCCCAACTACTTTCCCCCACTCCAATCAACCAGTATAAACTGACACCCCACCACCCACTGAGTTCCCACCATCTCCCCAGCTTGTGGTGCTTTTACTTGATCCTGCCACATTCAGCCACCATTTCCTCTTCCTCTCATTCTCGATTACGTTCCACTTTATTCCATTAACTCAGAGATCATAAAATCTTCGGCTCCCTCCAGTGCAGAAGGAGGCCATTTGGCCCATTGAGTCTGCACCGACCACAATCCCAGCAGCCCTATTCCTGCAACCCCACATCTTTACCCTGCTAATCCCCCTGACACGAGGGGCAATTTAGCATGGCCAATCAACCTAACCCGCACATCTTTGGACTGTTGGAGGAAACCGGAGCACCTGAAGGAAACCCACGCGGACACTGGGAGAACGTGCAAACTCCACACAGACAGCGGGGAAATGCTGTACAACACATTTGTGCCTTTTAAATGTTGCCATCAGTAATGACCTCTGAACGCTCCCCCCCCCCCCCCGCCCCCGCTCCCCCATCGCCCCTCCCTTCCACGGTGCTGTAGGTTAAGGTAAGGTAACAACTTTGGGATTTAGATCCAGCGACAATGGAACAACAACAGTTCCAAGTCAGGTTGGTTTGTGACTCGGAGGGCATCTTGCGGGTGTTGGTTGTTCCCATGCACTGTTGCCTTACTCCATCTAGGTGGCAGAGGTCACAGAGCTGGAAGGAGCCTTGGTGAGTGCAGTGCATCTTGTCGATGTGACACACTGCTGCCACTGTGTGTGCTGGGGCTTTGGGGGACTGAATGTTTCTAATGGTGAATGGGGTTGGGGATGTGGGATGCAGGTTCGGGTATCCCATCATAATCCTGACCAGCGTCTTGTAAATGGGCAGGCTTTAGGGAATCAACAGGCGAGTTACTCGCCACAGAATTCCCTTCCTCTCACCTGCTTTTGTAATCAAAATGACCTGGACTTTAGGGGCACTGTATTGGTCTCCTCCACACCCCCCCCCAACCTCCCTCCCCTTCCCCCCCCCCCCCCCCCCCACCCCCCCACTCCCCCCTACCCCAGGCACCCCTTCTCCCCTTTGTAGAAACATTGTTTGGAGAAATTTTTAAAAGGCAGTACTATTACACTGGGTGTTTCCTAAACAATGTGAAAACAGGACTTCCGACCTTTGGAGAGTTGCCAGCTAATCTGGATTCCGGAGTGGAGTGAGTCCAGGATATTTCATTAGGGAGTGAACAGGTTTGCTGGGGAGGGTGGGAGGCAATCAGCTTTTGGGGGTTAGTGGGAAGACTCAGAGAATTGTTAGCTTCTTGTGGGCATGCCCCTGAGGCACATAGGGCACTCTCCAGCACCCCACCCCTGAGGAGGTGGTACTCAACCCTCTTCCTGTTTTTTTACCCATAGCTGCTGATAAAGCAGGCTTCCCACTCTCATCTGCATTCTAATGCTCAGTGCAGTCTGGCAGTGGAGGCAAAATAAGTCCCATTAATGATCACTTAGGGACCTCAAAAGGCCTAAAGGCAGGTGGCTTCGTGGGGGCCTTACCCACCCATTGTATTGTGGAGAACAGTCTGGGGTGGGCAAAGTGGTGCTGGGCTAGCCAGCCACCTGTCATATTGTATGTGCCATTCCCGCAAAAGCATGTCTGGTGGGGGACGGGTGCATCAAATTGCCCCAGTATTTATTTGGCTGGTGCAGTTAGCTTTCTGGTCAATGCAATCTGATGATTAGAGTCTGTCTTGTTGGAGATGGTCATTGCCTGGCACCCGTGTGGCATGAATATTATTTGCCACCTGTCAGCCCAAACCCAAATGTTGGCCGGTTCATGCTGCATGTGGGCACGGATTGTTTCACAAACTGAGGAGTTGGAAACATAACCAAGCACTGTGCAATAATCAGCAAAAATCCACTTGTGACTTTTTTGATGGAAGGGAAGTGATTGATGAAACAGCTGAATGTGTTTTTGGGCCTAGGACGCCACCATGAGGAACTCCTGAGGAGGTGTCACAACTCAAATTGAGAATTCTCACTGGGGAGAGCGACCTTGATCAAAATTCAACTCTTCAGAGTGCATCTATAGAAATTCCGACTGAAACCCATGTGTTCTGAAGCAGATTTGTTGAATAAATAATGAGCAACACCTATCAAAAGATTTTGTTGGAGTTCAACTGTGCAAATTGCAATCTAAATAACAAGTTAGAAATTTGCAACTTTTCAACTTTCCACATGTAATATTTTGTTTCAACAAAAATGATTTTTTTAAAGATGCATTAATATTGATTGAACTAATGATTAATATTAATCATAAGGAAATACTGGGTTTCTTACCCTTTATACCAGAAGTAGTGTCATTCCAGTAAAGTTAGTAAAGGAGGTCATTCAACCTCAGTAAATCTACCAGTGAAATATTCACAAATTCCAATTTGGAGTAAAAATCAATGAAGTTCTGCTGATATTCCTTCCCAGATCATGACATGGTGGCACAGTGGTTAGCTCTGCTGCCTCACAGTGCCAGAGGCCCAGGTTCGATTCCCAGCTTGGGTCACTGAGTTTGCACGTTCTCCCCATGTCTGCTTGGGTTTCCTCCGGGCACTCCAGCTTCCTCCCACAGTCCAAAGATGTGCAGGGTAGGTGGATTGGCCACGTTAAATTGACCCTTAGTGTCAGTGGGACTAGCTAGGGGAAATGCATGGGGATAGGGCCAGGGTGGGATTGTGGTTGGTGCAGACTCAATGGGCTGAATGGCCTCCCTCTGCTCTGTAGGGTCTATGGCTCTAGATCAATTTATTGTGAATTATGCTGAGATTATTTTTAATCCCCATTTGTCATATAAATTAAATTAATGTCATGAAATGTCACCAAGTTACATCTCAATTAAACAGACCTCGCCATTTTCCAAATCGAGCATTATTCAGAAGGCAAAGGCAACAGAGCTTCGGGTTACAGTACACAGTGAATAAAGGCTGGCAAGAAAATATCTGATTTGTGTATGATGTGGCCCAAGCTTCCTGTGAACATTTAAGGTTATCCGCCCAAGGTAACAATGGCTGGAGAAATAATGTTGATAATAAAGCGTCTTGGCCTGAATCTCTCCCCTGTCTGGGAGCAACCATTCTCCACCACCCAACACACAAACCCAATCACCACCTCACCCTTGACTGCGAAACAGACTTTCTGGTCTTTCGCCATCAACAAGCAGCTCCCTATCTGACTGGGAATGAAAGAATTTGTGTTTTAGAATTAACATTCACAATGTAGTGAGGATGATTCTATTGCAGATTAGAATGCAAGAATAGCACTGGACAAATGCAACAGACATTGTTGTTCATGACATTGTGAGTGGAAGGGATTGTGGTGTTACTGAGCAGTGACTGACAGGCCAGGATCTAATACAACAGCCACCATGAAGCAAATATAAGGAAGCAGCACAGTCCTCATATTTCCTTATGCAAGTGGTGTGCAGAGCAAGTCTCCGTGACCAGAATTTTCATTGAGTCCGGAATCAGGAGAATGCTTCAGAAATTAAATGGAGGGAGAAGGTGTTTCAGTTCGTCTGAGATGAGTTTTGATGATTTTTTTTTCTGTTACAGTAACACACGGGAGGATTTGTTGAGAGTGAAGCTCGATCAGCTTCAATGTCACTTCACGTGGGCGCCACAGAAAGAAAACATTGACTTGGATAATTTGCAGCAAAGATTAGAAGATTCAATACAGCTCGATGTGAAATATCGAGCCAGGTCTTACAACCAACTCGCTTTTGTAAACTGCCTGCAAGGAAACCGTGACGAGGCGATTCAAAACTTACAGGAAGCTGAAAAGATTCTGAGGGAGAATCAAAAAGATGAATTTGAAAGAAGAATCATCGTCACCTATGGAAACCGTGCCTGGGTCAATTATCACATGGTACAACTGACAGAGGCTCAGTCCTACCTCGACAAACTGGAGAGGATCTGTCAACAATTTCCTGATGCCTCTCAGTATACAGCAATGATACCTGAAGTGTACGGGGAGAAGGGTTGGGCACTGCTGAGCTCTGCTGCTCAATATTATGAAGATGCAATGGAATGTTTTAAAAAGGCTCTGGAGGAAGATCCGAATAATATTGAATGGAATGTTGGATATGCGACTGTTCTGTTTCGTCTGGAATCGTTTTCTGGTACCCCAGAGAGTCGTGGGCCCAGTGAAGCAATGAAGCAGTTGAGACGTGTGCTGGAGCTTGATCCAGATCACACTGTAGCCATGGTGCTGCTGGCTCTAAAACTACAACAGTTCTATCAGAAGGAAGAAGCATTGAAATTCATTAATAGAGCGTTGCAGAAATCCCCTGATCTTCCATACGTGCTTCGTTATGCTGCAATGTTTTACAGAAAGGAAGGAGATGTGGAAAAAGCTCTGAATCTGTTGAAGAAAGGATTAGAAATTACCCCAAGCTCTACCTTCTTACACCATCAAATAGGTCAGTGCTACAGAACCAAATTGTATGAACTGATGAAATATCCAGGCAGCAAAGGTCCTCGCAATGCTGCTCCTCAAAACAGAGCTGAACTGATCAAACTGTGCAAGTTTCATTTTCAAAAGGCTTTTGAAAACCGACCATTAACATCCATTAAGGCACACCTGGATTTTGCAGGGATCTGTTCATTAAATGAAGAATATCGCAAAGCAAAGGAGATCTATAAGCATCTACTGACACTGGAGGGTATACGTCCAGAGAATAAACAGGCAATATGTTTACAGGCTGGGTTATTTGAACTCAATCATAAGAAATCAGACTCAAATGCTATTGACCATTTTCTGGAAGGAATGAAAGTCAATTATGACTCAATAGAACAGAAAAAGTGTCGAGAAAACCTGGAGATGACAGCAACAAGATGCCTTCGCAAGAATCCTAGAGACAGCAAGGCCCTTGGTGTTCATGGGTTCCTGCACCAGCTGGATGGGGAGAGATGTGAAGCTATTAAATGCTTTGAAAAGGCTTTGGAGTTTGATCCTGACAATGAAACATATCTAAGTGCTCTTTGTGAATTACGCCTTTCCATCGAGGATGACAATCACTCTCCCAATGAAAACTAAACACATTTTTGGAAAATGTATTGATGTCTCTGATACTGGAGCCCAGTCCGTGTATGTTAATGAGGACCCCGCCCACTTTGGGTGAGCAGTTTAACACAGTTTCCACCAAGTGGGGAGATTTAAAATCACCTCCATCAAATTCTAATGTAACCTAGATAACTGGGAGATAGATATAAACTGATGGCCAAATATAGATTAAAGTATGTTTTGTTTGGATCTCCATTTGTTTTGTGATTTTAATAGGAAAATATTCGAGCTGGTATTTTAAGCTTCAGTGAACTCTGTGTGATTTATACTCTGCTGATGGTAATGACAGTGTAATAACAATATCCAATCCAGCCTGTAGTGGGTATAATAAAACCACTCTGCCACCCTATCTCTCACTTGCTGCCTCTTCTCAGGAAAGTTGCCCATTGGGTGAAAGGCTTTCCACATGTAACACTGGAGAAAGGGCCAACAGTCAGTGCAGCCCCTTCAGATAAAGCAACTCTTGATTCTGTTGCTCTGAGGATTTGCTGACAGACGATCAGACTCCCATCCAGAGCGTTCACTCAGATCTCAGTCTCTGTCACTGGGAGTCTCCCTGTCCTGTAACTTGTCAGCTTCACCAACTCTTCATCAAACCATCCCAGACCCTCACTGGCCAACACAGAGCAGCTCGGACAATAGCCGGGAAAGACCATTTTCTACCGACTGTCACCATCTCACTGAAGGGGAAAGCAGTAAATGGGGGAAGGCTAAAGGATATAAAAATGGGTTAAATTGGATTGAAAAGAATAAAACACAATGGCTGCAGATACTGATTTTATAAACAGTGATTTTAATAGTAATTGTATATTCAGAGACTGAATGTTAAAACAACCAATAAAATTATACTGTGGCCAAGATTTTCTGTGTTGCTAATCTCATTGGATGAGAATGGGTTTGTGGTTCAGAATATGATGAGGGTAAAATCTGCAAGTTAATTCCTGTTGGTCGGGAATGTTTACAGCCAGGTTTGAACGTTTTCATGAGCAACATTTCAGGTACTTCATCCTGATCAACACACAGCAACCTGGTCACAAGTTACATACTCCATTTTGAGGTTGGCACCTCTCGGTCAAGGGAAGATGTTATAAGAATTGAAAACTAAGACGATAGGGTGGCACAGTGGCTAGCCCTGCTGTGTCTCATTGCCAGGAATCCGTATTTGATTCCAGTCTTGGGTGACTCTCTGTGTGGAGTTTGCATGTTCTCCTTGTTTATTTATTAGTGTGACAAGTAGGCTTATATGACACTACAACGAGTCCGCCATCTGAGGAAAGATAAAACAGGTTGGGTCCATACTCCTTGGAGTTCAGAAGAATGAGAAGTGATGTGTTTGAAACATTTAAGTTTCTTCGGGGCTTTAGACAGTATGAATGTTGGGAGGATCTTTCCACTCATAAAATATTGTAGGATCAGAGAGCATAGTTGCGGAATAAGTTGTATTCATTTCAGACAGATTTCAGGGAGAATTTCATCTCTCTGACTGATGTATCTTTGGAATTCTTTACCCAGAAAACTATGGAGGCCGAATCCTTGAATATTTTCATGGCTGAGATCGATAGGTTTTTAATCAGTAGGGGAATTAAAGGTTACGGAGATAAGACAGGAAAGAGAACTTAGCAAGTGTTAGATCAGACATGATCTTATTAACTGGCAGAGCAGACTTGAAGGCTTAATGGGCTACTCCTGAGCCTCTTTCTTATGGTCTTGGTTAAGAAGGGGAAAATGGAGTACATGAGAAAGCTTATGGGGAACATATGACTGGAAAAGATTCTACAGGTGTGTGAAGAGAAAAAGATTGGTGAAGGTCCTTTACAGTCAAAAACAAGGGGAATTATAATGGGGAAAAAAGAAATGGCTGACCAACTATATACGTATTGGATCTGTCTTCACAAAGGAGGACACAAAGAAGATGGCAGCAATGTTTCGGGAACAAAGTGAGTCAAAGACTCCAACGACTGTGCAATTCCTTATTAATTCATCTCTGAAAATCTTATAGTCACAATGTTCTGCTAGCCTGTACAGGCAATTTATGAATGAATCCATGCATTCACTCTATTTTTCTTTCCTCTTTTTAGATTTTGCATGTTCAAAGTTTAATATTTTTCAATACTTAAGTATGAAACATATGACCAGGGGACTTCATCATAAGAGCCTGAAGTCCCATCGACTCTCTTTCTTACCATTGTACTATCTGCAATAGTTCCTATTGTGTAGTGTAAAGTACTGACCTGATGCTTTTGTTCCTTCTTGTGCAAACCTGAAGCTGTTCTGTGTCTGTCCATCTTTCAGTGGCTGTACCACTTTCAAGGCTGTTGAGAGCCTTCAGCACTTCAGAACAATTCTGGGAGTGGTAATGTAGACTCTATGCTCATCCTAAACTCTGGATCTGTTGCTGCTTGAATAGTTTGGTTTATAGATTGTTATCTATGCTTGCTTCTATCCAGGCTATATCTCAGCCGCATCTGCCACACCACAATGCTCTGAATTCTTAGATGAGTCTTCAATCAATTTTCTTCTCATCTGTTCTCCAAGGATCTATAGGTCAGTCAGGTCTGCAGACTTTACTTGGAGTTTTTCTTAGTATTTTACTCATTGCCCACTGCCACCATGTCTTGTATTGTGTTCAGTATCCAGATGGGAGTTTTTAGGATTTGCCTGTTCCCCTGAGAAAGCTACTTAACACCAGTTGGTAAAAACATTTTTATTTATTTACACGTCTCTGCACAGCTTAATAACTCCACACGAGGTTCTTCTTCTGTTTCCCCCTGGATCACAGTTACCCAATCATGTGACACTGTTAAAGATTCAAGTTCATTTATTAGCATCACAATTCGGTTTACATTAACACTGCAATGAAGTTACTGTGAAAATCCCCGAGACGCCACATTCCGGTGCCTGTTCAGGTTGAGGGAGAATTTATACACCTAATCAGCATTTCGGACTGTGGGAGGAAACCGGCGGACCCAGAGGAAACCCACGCAGATATGAGGAGAATGTGCAGACTCTGCACAGACAGCAATGACATCAGAATCAGGTGTTTCTGGTAACTCTTTACTTTACAGGTTTGGCAATGAGTGGGGGTTTGAAGTCCGTGAGATTAATGGCATATCTGGAAGTCATTGGCAAATAACTCCGGAGCTATTGATGAGAAAGCTAATCGCTGAGTCGCAGCAGAGAATGTGCAATGCGATATATAAACTTTCCAAATACACCGAGCATGATTGAGGAGAGAATGGGGCAGACCATGTCAACTCTGAGAGACATCGGGCCCAATCTTACAGGCCACCCACACCATACTCTTGCAGCCGCGAGGTCGCAGAATTTGGCGCCCAACCAAATCTCCGTTCGCTGCAGTGGAATGGGAAAATCCCACCAGCATCAACGGTGATAATATTCCGGCCATGATGTCACTGGGCATTGCGACGCTGTTGTTCTGATCCACATCAAAATGCTCTCCATTGAAGCAAATACAACACGTGTGTTCAAAAGGCAATGGCCATCAGGGTCCTTGGTAAGTCGCTCCGGCACAGTTGTTCATTTCTTTTTGGCTCCTTTGGCACTGTTCAGGAAAAGTATCGAACCATTGACTCATACAGCAGAAGCAATGAACCGAATGTGCAGGAATTCTGCACCCATTCAAGCCACACAGAAAATGATCAGAATATGGATAACTGACAACAGTTCCTTTTGTATCACAGATCGCCCAAGGGCACCCATGTGGATACCAAAAATGGTATTGGCAAAGTGGGAGACAAAATCCTACTGCCAATCAAAAGGCAGAAGCATAAATCATTGATTGCAGGTCATCAGATGCCAGGCCCATGCAGGACAGCCAGATTCGAGTCCAACAATATGCTTCTTATTGAAGATACAGGGAACCCGACAGGGAAACGCATCAAGGTGCCGGTCCACACCAGCCTGAGCATTTGCCTGATGGACCTGCTGAGTTACAATGGCAATGGTCAACTCTGACAGTGCTTTATGGAGCGTAACAACTGTCTCATGCAGGTCAAGCATGGCTTCCATTGTAGACACGGACATTCCAGGAGTTAAAATCGGTTCAATTATATCAGCTGTACATCAGTATATAAAAATCGCTTCGGTCATGCAAAAAAACAGGACGAGGCAGGTGATGATGGAGGAGGCAGGGTTGTAAACAAAATAAAGTTTGAGCTGTAATCATTTATCTATCACTATTATCTGGCTGATGTTTGTAATTGTCTCCATGGAGATCAGTCTCAAACAAGTTCAGCATCAGACTTGCATGATGTGGTGAACCATTGTTGCTTCCCACTGGATAGTACTGAGCCAGGGTCTGGCCAGTACTACAAGTATGTACATATGTTGCTGTTGGGTTAGGGGTGGGTTGTTCTACTTGTTGCTGTTGGGGTTAGGGTGGGGTTGTTACACCTTTGTATTGTAGTATTGTGGTACATCCCAGTCGGGCTCCGCCTCCTGGGAGAGGTATAAAAGTCCCTGCTCTGGCTGGGACCCCTCAGTCTGGGATCGTGTATATAATTGGTAGTTGCTTTGTTACAACAAATAAAAGCCTTTATTTCCTGAGCATCAAGCCTCATGTATGATAACGCGCCTCAATTTTATTTGCTGTAAATAAACTCTCGTCGAAGAAGAAAAAAGAGAGTATGGAGCAGATACTGAAGCCGGAAAGCCTTACACTAGATCCACGTGCGGTGGGCGCCTCTAACACCTTCGACCACTGGCTGAAGTGTTTCGAAGACTACCTGGCAGCCTCCGCAGCGGTCACCACAGATGATGACAGACTCCGGGTCCTCCATGCGAGGGTAAGCGACACTGTCTACCTCGTGATCCGTGCGGCCACCGATTACACAAAGGCCCTCGAGCTTCTGAAGAAGCGTTATATCAAACCGCCCAATGAAATACACGCTCGTTACCTCTTAGCCACTCGACGACGGCAGTCTGGCGAAACGATGGAGGAATACGCGAACGAGCTCCTACAGCTAGCCAGGGGCTGTAACTGCAAAGCTGTGTCGGCAGAGCAGAGTATGAACGACCTCGCCCGAGATGAGTTTGTGGCGGGAGTCGGATCGTCGTACATTCGACTCAAACTACTGGAGAAAGGTAACCTTGACCTTACCCAGGCAATAGAGCTAGCAGAGATGCTGGAGACGGCCTCCAAAAGCCTAGTATTGTATCCTGAAGACCACGTGGAGACAACTTGGCAGGAGCAGTCGCCAATCCCTCCTCGTCCCTCGGGTTCGAAATGTTGCGTAATGGCGTGCTCACACTCGGGCCAGACGACGGCAGCAGCTCCGGGCGACCCGCGGTGTTACTTCTGTGGGGGAGCGAAGCATACTCAGCAACGGTGTCCCGCTAAAGCTGTGTTGTGCTCCGCCTGCGGTAAGAAGGGGCACTATTCGAAAGTGTGTCGATCTAAATCTAGGAACAGCAGTGCGGCCTGCGATTCCTCAGAGCCCGGTTCTTCCTCGTCGAAATCGTCGAGGGTTTCGTCCACGTGCGAGGCCAGGACGACGCCATTACGGTCGACGGAGTCGGAGATGTGTGACCACCAGGGGTCGCTGAGTTTGGCGCCATCACCCACGTGCGACCTATGGGAGCGGCCATGTTGGTCGGCACCAACCGCGAACGACCAGCAGGGGTCATCCTCGTCAATTTCAGCTGCCTGCAGTGGCGCTCATGAACCAACGGCGGCGGCGATCATCCTGGACCAGGCCAAGCCTCATAGACTTGACAAATCTATGATGAACATCCAGGTAAATGACCACTTGATTTAT
The DNA here is from genome assembly GCF_964213995.1 of Mustelus asterias. Taxonomy (NCBI): domain Eukaryota; kingdom Metazoa; phylum Chordata; class Chondrichthyes; order Carcharhiniformes; family Triakidae; genus Mustelus; species Mustelus asterias. Next base: position 68,268 of record NW_027590266.1, on the reverse strand, counting down.
TGTCTGTTTGACAGCGGGAGCACTGAGAGCTTTATCCACCCAGACGCTGTGAAGCGGTGTGGACTCCGGATTCAACCTGTCAAACAGACAATTTCTATGGCATTGAGGTCCCGGTCTGTCACCGTGCTAGGGAGTTGCGTGGTAACTTTAACGGTGCAAGGCACAGTTTACGAGCGTTTCAAGCTCCTAGTGTTGCCGCACCTTTGCGCGCCAATACTTCTCGGACTTAACTTCATGGTCCACTTGAGGAGTGTAACCCTACAGTACGGTGGGCTACTCCCTTCACTTTCAGTGGGAGAACTGCAGCCTCCAAATTGCCTGTAGCCTCTCGACGCTGAAGATCACCACACCCTCCCTGTTCCAGAATCTTGTGCCAGGCTGCAAGCCCATTGCGACTAAGAGTAGGTGTTACAGCGCTGAGGATCGGATCTTCATTCGATCTCAGGTTCAGCGGCTCCTCAAAGAAAGGATCATACAACCCAGCGCTAGTCCGTGGAGAGCGCAGGTCGTGGTGGTCAAGAGTGGGAACAAACCCCGGATGGTCATTGACTATAGTCAGACCATTAATCGATACACGCAGCTGGGTGCGTATCCCCTCCCGCGCATATCTGACATGGTCAATCAGATTGCGCAGTACCGGGTGTTCTCCACCATAGACCTCAAGTCTGCCTACCACCAACTCCCCATTCGCCCAGAGGACCGACAATACACGGCTTTTGAGGCGGATGGCCGCTTGTATCACTTTCTCAGGGTTCCCTTTGGTGTCACCAATGGGGTCTCGGTCTTCCAGCGTGCTATGGACCGAATGGTGGACCAGAACAGGCTGCGGGCTACCTTCCCGTACCTGGATAATGTCGTCATCTGCGGCCATGACCAGCAGGACCACGACACGAATCTCCTGAATTTCCGACGCACTGCACCTCGCCTGAACCTGACCTACAACAGGGAGAAGTGTGTGTTTCGTACGCACTGTTTAGCCATCCTAGGATACGTGGTGGAAAACGGGGTCATTGGCCCTGATCCAGACCGTATGCGCCCCCTTTCTGAACTTCCCCTGCCCGCTAGTGCAAAAGCACTGAGAAGATGCTTAGGCTTCTTCTCTTATTATGCGCAGTGGGTTCCCAATTACGCGGCCAAAGCCCGTCAGCTCATTAAGTCCATGACTTTTCCCTTAACGCCAGAGGCCCGATTGGCCTTGGATAAATTGAAAGCCTACATCGCGAAAGCTACGATGCACGCTGTTGATGAGTCCATCCCCTTTCAGGTGGAGAGCGATGCATCTGATTTCGCCCTGGCCGCCACACTTAACCAGGCAGGCAGGCCCGTTGCATTTTTTTCCCGCACCCTTCAAGGCCCCGAAATTCGACATTCAGCGGTGGAAAAGGAGGCCCAGGCCATTGTGGAGGCCGTCAGGCACTGGCGCCATTCCTTGGCGGGAAAACGGTTCACCCTGATCACGGACCAGCGGTCCGTGGCGTTCATGTTTAATAACACGCAGAGGGGCAAGATCAAGAACGACAAGATCTTGCGGTGGAGAATTGAACTCTCCACCTATAACTATGACATCATGTATCATCCAGGGAAACTCAATGAGCCCTCGGATGCCCTCTCGCGTGGAACATGCGCCAGTATACAGGAGGACCGTTTGTAGGCTCTCCATAATGACCTATGCCATCCTGGGGTCACTCGGCTCTACCACTTTATAAAAGCCCGCAATCTGCCCTACTCGGTGGAGGACGTCAGGTCCATAACAAGAAGCTGTCGGGTATGCGCGGAATGCAAACCGCACTTTTACCGACATGACCGGGCACATTTAGTCAAGGCCACTCGTCCCTTCGAGAGACTGAGTGTCGATTTTAAGGGCCCCCTTCCCTCAACAGATCGGAATGTGTACTTCCTCAACATCATTGACGAGTACTCTAGATTCCCTTTTGTTGTTCCCTGCTCTGATACATCCGCTGCCACGGTTATCAAGGCATTCCGTGATCTTTTTACCCTGTTCGGGTACCCCGGCTACATTCACAGCGACAGGGGCTCGTCGTTCATGAGCGATGACTTGGGGCATATGGGATTGCCTCTAGTAGGACCACGAGCTACAACCCTAGGGGTAACGGACAGGTGGAACGTGAGAATGCTACAGTCTGGAAGGCTGTCTTACTGGCGTTGAAGTCAAAAAGCCTTCCAGTCTCCCGTTGGCAAGAGGTGCTCCCTGATGCGCTCCATTCTATTCGCTCACTCCTGTGTACGGCAACCAACGCTACTCCCCATCTGTTTTCATTCCCTCGGAAGTCTTCCTCGGGGACCTCATTACCGTCTTGGTTGACGTACTCAGGACCTGTCCTCCTGCGGCGACATGTAAGGGCCCACAAGTCCGACCCGTTGGTCGAACAGGTCCATCTCCTCCACGCCAACCCTCAGTATGCCTATGTGGCATACCCTGACGGGCGAGAGGACACGGTCTCGATCCGAGACCTGGCGCCAGCAGGGGACGAAGCAACCCCTGTCGCTCCCATACCCCCTGTTACAAACCCCATAACTCTTGTTTCCCCCCCGGACACGGCGCGGGCAGCATTGGGACCATTGCTTAACCCTTTTACTCCCGTGTACAGCTTGCCTGAGTCCAGAGGATGGTCGCCACTTCAGAGCGTGTCGGGACTCCATGGATTACCGTCACCTCAGGGTCAACCGGCCTGTGAGTCCATGGAAGAACACCTGGACGCCGCCTTGGGGAGAACGCCACCGCAAGTGCCTACTCCGGTGTCACCGCCGGTATTGAGGAGGTCACAACGACGGTGCGGTCCCCCTGACCGTCTGAACTTATAGACTGATGACAAATTATTCTGTTTTTGTACCCCGCCGGCCTTTGTTTTCAAAGGAGGGGTGAATGTGGTGAACCATCGTTGGTTCCCACTGGATAGTACTGAGCCAGGGTCTGGCCAGTACTACAAGTATGTACATATGTTGCTGTTGGGTTAGGGATGGGTTGTTCTACTTGTTGCTGTTGGGGTTAGGGTGGGGTTGTTACACCTTTGTATTGTAATATTGTGGTATATCCCAGTCGGGCTCCGCCTCCTGGGAGAGGTATAAAGGTCCCTGCTCTGGCTGGGACCCCTCAGTCTGGGATCGTGTATATAATTATTGGCTGCTTCGTTACAGCAAATAAAAGCCTCGTGTATGATAACGCGCATCACATGAATACAAACATTGGTTTATATTTTCATTTCTTTTCTGGTCAACAATTTGTTCTTGACTTTAATTTCATCGGTTTAGTTTCAATTCCCAGTCACGAAATGATCACACGCAGTTTATGTCACAATCAGGAAATGAGTTAAAGAGCATAACATACCCAACACTCACAACATTCGTGTTGAGCAACTCACCATCACGAGTCGAGTTGTAGCTGAAACAGGAATTCAACCCATATTCCATAATGGCGAGGTAAGGATAATCGGAATTGCTTTAGTATTGAAGCCGATGTATAGACTACTGAACACTGAGCTTGTTTTGAAGAAGATGCTCACATAGTTTACAAAGCTGTTTAAAATGCAAAGAACTGGAATTATTAATCCACAGGGTGTGTCGCTAATCGAGATTGGTGATTGTCGGAAAACGTAGTGCAATAGGTAGATCTTTTTAAAATGTATATTGGTTAATAACTAAAGTTGAATATATTTCTAATCAGACTTCGTTAAACATCCAAATTTTAATTTTTGTAATCACATCCAATCAGTGTCCTCAAGTTATATGTAGACTTTCAAGAGGGAAGGTTCTGTTTCCGAGTAATTTAGGAGAGTTTTACTGAAGTAAAGTTGTGATTCTCAGCACTTACAGGTGTACAACACAAATTAAAGCAATCCGAATCCTAAATCAAAGTGAGAGTACAGCCTGAACTGGAATGGAAAGGAGGGGAGGTAGTTTGGAATGTGACAGCAGAGTTGCAGCTAAAAGTGGGGAAGAGAAGGAAATGTACTTGCTGAAATGGAGACTGAGGGGGTGATTTTGAACTCGCGCTCTCCGTCTGCAGGAATGACTGCACATGCTCAGAGTCCAGAGAGCGCGATTTGCACCAGTGAGTTTCCGGGTTTCGATCTTCCGGCCCCTCGCCGATGGAGTGGCGTAAAACGCGTCGCAAGACTGCGGAAAGCTCATTTTAATACATTAGCATGTCATTAGTGAGCACTCTCTCCGGGACTTCCCCCTCACTAGATATTGAGCGGGCACCCACTTGATGTCATGGGGGTCTCTCCCAGTCATAAAGGTGAATATAGCCCCCAGGGGAGAGTGATATGGTCTGGTAATGTCCTCAACACTGCCCACAGCACTGCCCCTTGGCACAAGTTGACAGGTGACGGTGCTGATGATCAGAGGGGGTAAGAAGGGGCCAATGTTTGGGGGCAGGGTTAGAGAAATGCTGACTCTGATCGGGGATAGGCAAGGGGGGCCCCTGAGACTTCCTTGGTGGGAGGGAGGATTACTCAGGGTCTGAAGCAGCAGGTTTTGCTGACATGTTGAGACCCTGCCCTCTGTCTGAAGGTGTGAAACTCTCCCTCTTAATTTTTTTTGGCACTGTCTTGTAAGTTCTGGACAGAAAACGGGGCAGTTTCTCTGGAGAGAAACAGGCTGGTTTTCTCACCAAAAACAACACTCTGCCATTTTTTGGTAAGATTTCTCTCTGAGTGTGAGGGAGATGAAAGCTCACAGTAACTGGGGGTAAAGACAGGTGCAGTAGTTTGAACTGAAAGCAGAAAGTCACCATGAACGGGGTGAGGGGGTAAGAATGACAGCGAGGATTGAGGGGGGAGAGGGGAGAAGAGCGGCAACATGAAGAAGAGGCAGCTGGAGTAGGGAATGAGTTGGGATGTCCGGGGAATGGAGTGAGGCTGCGGGAATTGAACAGGAAGAAAGCAAGAAAGAAGAAGTTGTATTGATGCAACATCTCCCCACACTTCACAGGAATGTCCCAAAGTGTTTCACAATCAGTGAATTATTTTAAAATGCAGTTTGTGGGGAAAGGCACAATTGCCTCTCCCTCCCCTATTCTCTCCCCCAACTACTTTCCCCCACTCCAATCAACCAGTATAAACTGACACCCCACCACCCACTGAGTTCCCACCATCTCCCCAGCTTGTGGTGCTTTTACTTGATCCTGCCACATTCAGCCACCATTTCCTCTTTCTCTCATTCTCGATTACTTTCCACTTTATTCCATTAACTCAGAGATCATAAAATCTTCGGCTCCCTCCAGTGCAGAAGGAGGCCATTTGGCCCATTGAGTCTGCACCGACCACAATCCCAGCAGCCCTATTCCTGCAACCCCACATCTTTACCCTGCTAATCCCCCTGACACGAGGGGCAATTTAGCATGGCCAATCAACCTAACCCGTACATCTTTGGACTGTGGGAGGAAACCGGAGCACCTGAAGGAAACCCACGCGGACACTGGGAGAACGTGCAAACTCCACACAGACAGCGGGGAAATGCTGTACAACACATTTGTGCCTTTTAAATGTTGCCATCAGTAATGACCTCTGAACGCCCCCCCCCCCCGCTCCCCCATCCCCCCTCCCTTCCACGGTGCTGTAGGTTAAGGTAAGGTAACAACTTTGGGATTTAGATCCAGCGACAATGGAACAACAACAGTTCCAAGTCAGGTTGGTTTGTGACTCGGAGGGCATCTTGCGGGTGTTGGTTGTTCCCATGCACTGTTGCCTTACTCCATCTAGGTGGCAGAGGTCACAGAGCTGGAAGGAGCCTTGGTGAGTGCAGTGCATCTTGTCGATGTGACACACTGCTGCCACTGTGTGTGCTGGGGCTTTGGGGGACTGAATGTTTCTAATGGTGAATGGGGTTGGGGATGTGGGATGCAGGTTCGGGTATCCCATCATAATCCTGACCAGCGTCTTGTAAATGGGCAGGCTTTAGGGAATCAACAGGTGAGTTACTCGCCACAGAATTCCCTTCCTCTCACCTGCTTTTGTAATCAAAATGACCTGGACTTTAGGGGCACTGTATTGGTCTCCTCCACACCCTCCCCCCCCAACCTCCCTCCCCTTCCCCCCCCACCCCCCACCCCCCCACTCCCCCCTACCCCAGGCACCCCTTCTCCCCTTTGTAGAAACGTTGTTTGGAGAAATTTTTAAAAGGCAGTACTATTACACTGGGTGTTTCCTAAACAATGTGAAAACAGGACTTCCGACCTTTGGAGAGTTGCCAGCTAATCTGGATTCCGGAGTGGAGTGAGTCCAGGATATTTCATTAGGGAGTGAACAGGTTTGCTGGGGAGGGTGGGAGACAATCAGCTTTTGGGGGTTAGTGGGAAGACTCAGAGAATTGTTAGCTTCTTGTGGGCATGCCCCTGAGGCACATAGGGCGCCCTCCAGCACCCCACCCCTGAGGAGGTGGTACTCAACCCTCTTCCTGTTTTTTTACCCATAGCTGCTGATAAAGCAGGCTTCCCACTCTCATCTGCATTCTAATGCTCAGTGCAGTCTGGCAGTGGAGGCCTCGTGGGGGCCTTACCCACCCATTGTATTGTGGAGAACAGTTTGGGGTGGGCAAAGTGGTGCTGGGCTAGCCAGCCACCTGTCATATTGTATGTGCCATTCCCGCAAAAGCATGTCTGGTGGGGGACGGGTGCATCAAATTGCCCCAGTATTTATTTGGCTGGTGCAGTTAGCTTTCTGGTCAATGCAATCTGATGATTAGAGTCTGTTTTGTTGGAGATGGTCATTGCCTGGCACCCGTGTGGCATGAATATTATTTGCCACCTGTCAGCCCAAACCCAAATGTTGGCCGGTTCATGCTGCATGTGGGCACGGATTGTTTCACAAACTGAGGAGTTGGAAACATAACCAAGCACTGTGCAATAATCAGCAAAAATCCACTTGTGACTTTTTTGATGGAAGGGAGGTGATTGATGAAACAGCTGAATGTGTTTTTGGGCCTAGGACGCCACCATGAGGAACTCCTGAGGAGGTGTCACAACTCAAATTGAGAATTCTCACTGGGGAGAGCGACCTTGATCAAAATTCAACTCTTCAGAGTGCATCTATAGAAATTCCGACTGAAACCCATGTGTTCTGAAGCAGATTTGTTGAATAAATAATGAGCAACACCTATCAAAAGATTTTGTTGGAGTTCAACTGTGCAAATTGCAATCTAAATAACAAGTTAGAAATTTGCAACTTTTCAACTTTCCACATGTAATATTTTGTTTCAACAAAAATGATTTTTTTAAAGATGCATTAATATTGATTGAACTAATGATTAATATTAATCATAAGGAAATACTGGGTTTCTTACCCTTTATACCAGAAGTAGTGTCATTCCAGTAAAGTTAGTAAAGGAGGTCATTCAACCTCAGTAAATCTACCAGTGAAATATTCACAAATTCTAATTTGGAGTAAAAATCAATGAAGTTCTGCTGATATTCCTTCCCAGATCATGACATGGTGGCACAGTGGTTAGCTCTGCTGACTCACAGTGCCAGAGGCCCAGGTTCGATTCCCAGCTTGGGTCACTGAGTTTGCACGTTCTCCCCATGTCTGCTTGGGTTTCCTCCGGGCACTCCAGCTTCCTCCCACAGTCCAAAGATGTGCAGGGTAGGTGGATTGGCCACGTTAAATTGACCCTTAGTGTCAGTGGGACTAGCTAGGGGAAATGCATGGGGAAAGGGCCAGGGTGGGATTGTGGTTGGTGCAGACTCAATGGGCTGAATGGCCTCCCTCTGCTCTGTAGGGTCTATGGCTCTAGATCAATTATGCTGAGATTATTTTTAATCCCCATTTGTCATATAAATTAAATTAATGTCATGAAATGTCACCAAGTTACATCTCAATTAAACAGACCTCGCCGTTTTCCAAATCGAGTATTATTCAGAAGGCAAAGGCAACAGAGCTTCGGGTTACAGTACACAGTGAATAAAGGCTGGCAAGAAAATATCTGATTTGTGTATGATGTGGCCCAAGCTTCCTGTGAACATTTAAGGTTATCCGCCCAAGGTAACAATGGCTGGAGAAATAATGTTGATAATAAAGCGTCTTGGCCTGAATCTCTCCCCTGTCTGGGAGCAACCGTCCTCCACCACCCAACACACAAACCCAATCACCACCTCACCCTTGACTGCGAAACAGACTTTCTGGTCTTTCGCCATCAACAAGCAGCTCCCTATCTGACTGGGAATGAAAGAATTTGTGTTTTAGAATTAACATTCACAATGTAATGAGAATGCTCCTATTGCAGATTAGAATGCAAGAATAGCAGCGAAATGCACTGGGCAAATGCAACAGACATTGTTGTTCAAGGGATTGTGGTGTTACTGAGCAGTGACTATCAGGCCAGGAACTAATACAACAGCCACCATCAATGAATCAAGAGTAAGCAAAAGTTGTTTTTTTTCCCCTTACAGACAGGAGGATTCGTTGAGAATGAAGCTCGATCAGCTTCAATGTCACTTCACGTGGGTGCCACAGAAAGAAAACATTGACTTGGATGATATGAAGCAAAGATTAGAAGACTCAATACAGCTTGATGTGAAATATCAAGCCACGTCTTACAACCAACTCGCTTTTGTAAACTGTCTGCAAGGAAACCGTGAGGAGGCGATTCAAAACTTACAGGAAGCTGAAAAGATTCTGAGGGAGAATCATGAAGATGAATTTGAAAAAAGAATCATCGTCACCTATGGAAACCGTGCCTGGGTCAATTATCACATGGGACAACTGACAGAGGCTCAGTCCTACCTCGACAAACTGGAGAGGATCTGTCAACAATTTCCTGATGCCTCTCGGTATACAGCAATGATACCTGAAGTGTACGGGGAGAAGGGTTGGGCACTGCTGAGCTCTGCTGCTCAATATTATGAAGAGGCAATGGAATGTTTTAAAAAGGCTCTGGAGGAAGCTCCGGATAACACAGAATACATTGTTGGATACGCAACTGTTCTGTTTCGTCTGGAATGGTTTTCTGGTACCCCAGAGAGTCGTAGGCCCAGTGAAGCAATGAAGCAGTTGAGACGTGTGCTGGAGCTTGATCCAGATCACACTGAAGCCATGGTGCTGCTGGCTCTAAAACTACAACAGTTCAATCAGAAGGAGGAAGCATTGAAATTCATTGAGGAAGCGTTGCAGAAATCTCCTGATCATCCATACGTGCTTCGTTATGCTGCAAAGTTTTACAGAACGAAAGGAGATGTGGAAAAAGCTGTGAGTCTGTTGAAGAAAGGATTAGAAATTACCCCAAATTCTACCTTCTTACACCATCAAATAGGTGCGTGTTACAGAACCAAATTGTACGAACTGATGAATTCTCCAGGCAGCAGAGGTCCTCGCAATGCTGCTCTTCAGCAAAGAGCTGAACTGATCAAACTGTGCAAGTTTCATTTTCAAAAGGCTTTTGAAAACCGACCATTAACATCTATTAAACCACATCTGGATTTTGCAGGAATCTGTTCATTAAATGAAGAATATCGCGAAGCAAAGGAGATCTACAACCATCTCCTGTCATTGGAGGTCATACGTCCAGAGAATAAACAGGCAATATGTTTACAGGCTGGGTTATTTGAACTAAAATACATGAGATCAGAATCGAATGCCATTGACCATTTTCTGGAAGGAATGAAAATCAATTATAACTCAACTGAACGGAGAAGGTGTCGAGAAAACCTGGAGGCAATAGCAGCAAGACGCCTTCGCCAGGATCCGAGAGACAGTGAGGCCCTTCGTGTTCGTGAATTCCTGCGCCAATTGGGTGGAGAAAGGCTGTAGACTGAGAGTTGTTTGAAAAGCATTTCGATTTTGATCCTGATAATGAAGAATATCTAAGTGCTCTTTGTGAATTACGCCTTTCCATCGAGGCCGACAATGACTGTCCCAATGAAAACTAAACACATTTTGGAAAGTGTACTGAAGGCCCTGACCTATAAACAGGTTCAATCGGCTACATTTTCATTTATATTCTAATGGCTCCTTCGTTCCAATGAGTATTTGTCCATGTGTTTAATTTTCAAATAATCATTTGTAATTATTAAAAATCCCTCTGTTTCATTCAGGTACATTAACCATATCGGTAAACTGAACAAATAGCATTGATTTCCCCATCTTTAGCGCTTTTACTGAGTGCGAAAAGGACAACATTACCTAAGAATTTGGGGAATTCAAGATAATTGATCCCATTGGACAGTCACAATAATTCTTTATGAATTATACAAACTTGTTGAAAGCAGTAAGAAAACTAACATGGGCCTGATTTTAACTCCAGGTGGATTTTGGGTGAGTGGTGAGGGGATTTGGAAACTCGCTGATTTCTGTAGATTCTGGGTGTGGGGATCAGGACAGAGTTGGCAGCGCAATCGGAGCCCAACGATGTCACCGGAGCCCAGTCCATGTATGTTAATGAGGACCCACCCACTTTGGGTGAGCAGTTTAACCCAGTTTCCACCAGGTGGGTAGATTTAAAATCACCTCCATCAAATTCTAATGTAACCTAGATAACTGGGAGATAGATATAAACTGATGGCCAAATATAGATGGTGAGCGTCATGCCTGCAAGCCCCCCACCATGCCAGCTGAGGAGTCAGGGAAAACAGATAACCCTACAACAGAGCCCAGCTCCTCTATTAGAGTGCTTGCAGCTCAGGAACAGATTAACAGTCAGCTTTCTGATACATAGAGCTCTTCGGATTGAGGATCTGGCACCCAGTGCCCTTTGCATTCCCCTATGCTCAGGCCACTCTACCCATTGTGGCAAGTTACAGATCTGTTTGATACAGGTGTTGATTGCACTGTCTTCAATCCTGCATTTTTAGAGTCGATTTGGCAAGATTTGGGGAGCCTGATTAATCAGTTACCTTCAGGAGGATTTACATGGTCTAAACAACAACTTGTTGACATTTATCTTCTTCCTGTGGTGTTCATGGCAATACAACCAGCCTAGAGTTTGGGCTGCTACCTGGCTTAGATTGAATGCGCCTAAACTTTTTATTTGCAGTAGAGTCATAGGGTGGGATCTTCCGGCCACACTCACCCCAAGGCTGAAGAGTCCCGCCCCAGGTCAATGGACTTTTGCATGGCCCGCCCCCGCCCGCTACGATTTCCGTGACGGGCGGGATAGGAAAATTCCGCCCATAGTCATACAGCACAGAAAAAATGCCCTTTGGCCCATCGAGTCTGCATCACCAACGACTAAAGGTGCACTAATCACATTTTCCTGCACTTGTCCCATATTCTTGAATGTTATATTTCAAGAGCTAATCCAAACATTTTTTGAAGGTTGTAAGGTTTCTGGCTGCCACTATCTTCCCAGACAGTGCGTTCCAGATTCCCACCACCCTCTGAGTGAAAAAGATTTTCTCAAATCCCCTCTGAATCTCCTGCCCCTTATCGTAAAACTCTGCCCCCTCGTGATTCGCTCCTCAACCAAGGGAAACAGCTGCTTCCTCCTCACCCTGTCCATGACCCTTATAATATTATACACCTCAATCATGTCCCCCCTCAGCCTTCTCTGCTCTAAAGAAAACAATCCAAGCTTCTCCAGTCTCTCCTTAAAGCTCAAATGCTCCATCCCAGGCAGGTCAGCCCGATATCAAATATCTCCTTAGAATTTCCTCCAGAGCTGTGGAAGCTTCAATGGACCAGGATGACCGACCGTCAGTTGTATCTTCAGGGACAGTTAGATCGCACTTGTGTAGAGGGAGCAGAAAAAAAGTCTCCTTGAACAACTCCTTAAAAAATACTATTCCTATTTGCAAAGACACCTAATCAATATGAAAGTAAATATAGAGCCTCGTTTAACTCCACAGCAGAACTCTGCGACACTTCTTTCTGGAATCAGAAGGGAGAAATATAAATCATCTATTGCGCTTGTAAATGCGGTTCCGTCCCACACGCTAGTTGAAGCTGACTGGCTGAAAACGGCTATGACAGCCCTTGATGGATTGCAGTATGTCTGGGCTCTCCTCCCGCTGGGTTTTCATGCCAGTTTAGCACTTTACTCTGCTCACGTTATTAACCTTTTAAAAAAAAAATTGCCTGATGTTAACTCTTACATGGCTGGCATTTATCTTTCTGATGTGGAGATGCCGGCGTTGGACTGGGGTAAACACCAGTAAGAAGTCTCACAATACCAGGTTAAAGTCCAACGGGTTTATTTGGTAGCACAAGCTTTCGGAGCACTGCCCCTTCGTCAGGTGAGTGGGAGTTCTGTTCACAATGCCCTGTTTGTGAACAGAACTCCCACTTAACTGGTAAGGGATGCTGAGAAGAAACATTGTCTTCAAGCTGAGACAACAAACATAATTTGCTGAAACCCAATGGGCTAATCGTTATTTCATTATTAATGAGTTCTCGACCAATTGGCTATTTTCCAACCATTGGCTCAGGCAGGCTTTCAACTTATAAGACGTAAAAAGGGGGTCTTGAGAAACTATTTTGGGTAAGGGTGGTCAGAAAGGAAAGGAGGGCAGAGGCAGACAGAGAGAGAAAGATGGAGCGAGAGGTGTAAAGAGAAAGACGTATATAGCAAAGGGGAGAGAGAGGCAGCGACAGAGGCAGAGAAGAAGAGAGCTAGGAAGAGAGTGATATGCTGAGAGCTGTTTTTGATGTTGTCACTTCATAACTTGGTCTGAGAAGGGTGGAGAAAAATCTGTTCAATTGTTCAAGTTAAGCTTTCTTCTCATAATTACTGCTAATTACTGTTAATTGATACTTTGCTTGTTATCTTTCTGACTTGTTACCGTTTTAATGGTTAATAAACTTTCTGAATTCATAATTTAAAGTGTTCGTTCTCTCCATATTGGTGGGGGGGGGAGGGGGGATGGGGGGATTGGGGGGAGGGGGGATGGGGGGATTGGGGGGGAGGGGGGATGGGGGGATTGGGGGGGAGGGGGGATGGGGGGATTGGGGGGGAAGGGGGACAGGGGGACAGGGGGAGGGGGGAACGGGGGGGAGGAGGGGACGGGGGGACGGGGGGAGGGGGGAGGGGGGAGGGAGGGGGGGAGGGGGGAGGGAGGTGGGACAGGGGGGGACGGGGGGACGCGGGGACGGGGGGGAGGGATGGGGCGGGGGGAGGGGGGGTGAGGGATGGGGCGGGGGGGAGGGGGGCAAGGGGGGGATGGGGGGGAGGGGGGGATGGGGTGGGAGGGGGGAGGGGGGATGGGGGGATTGGGGGGGAGGGGGGAGGGGGGATGGGGGGATTGGGGGGATTGGGGGGGAGGGGGGAGGGGGGATGGGGGGATTGGGGGGGAGGGGGGAGGGGGAGGGGGGACGGGGGAGGGGGGAGGGGGGGAGGGGGGACAGGGGGACAGGGGGAGGGGGGGACGGGGGGGAGGAGGGGACGGGGGGAGGGGGGAGGGGGGAGGGAGGGGGGGAGGGAGGGGGGGAGGGGGGAGGGAGGTGGGACGGGGGGGACGGGGGGACGCGGGGACGGGGGGGGGAGGGATGGGGCGGGGGGGAGGGGGGGGCGAGGGATGGGGCGGTGGGGAGGAGGGGGCGAGGGATGGGGCAGGGGGAGGGGGGGTGAGGGATGGGGCGGGGGGGAGGGTGGGCGAGGGATGGGGCGGGGGGGAGGGGGGCAAGGGGGGGATGGGGGGGAGGGGGGGATGGGGTGGGGAGGGGGGACGTGGGGAGGGGGAGATGGGGGGAGGGGGAGACGGGGGGAGGGGGAGATGGGGGGGAGGGGTGGACGGGGTGGACGGGGGGGACGGACAGGGGGGGACGGAGGGGAAGGGGGGGGATGGGGGAGGGGGGTGGGGGGTGCGTGGGAGGGGGTGAGAACACAGCCATTTGATTCATTCACACATCTCTCAAGGTAAATGTATACTGCCGTTATGTAGCGATGATAGCTCTCCCCTTGATTGGGATGGAGGTATCTTGCTAAACTTTCTGCTCAAGATTTAAGGTAAATGCTAATTCAAATATCAATGGATAGCTTAAATCTCTTTCTGTAACATTAATAAGGTCTGAACTCTCTATTAGAAGCAAGAATGTACTTGCCTTTACCAGAACTGTAACTGTTGAAGTTAAATTTCCATGAAAGTTAATTGCAAAGTTGGTTGTTTAATAAACCTGCATATAAACCTGCAGTCCAAAGATGTGCGGGTTAGGTTGATTGGCCATGCTAAAATTGCCCCTTAGTGTCTTGAGATGCGTAGGTTAGAGGGATCAGTGGGTAAATATGTAGGGATATGGGGGTAGGGCCTGGGTGGGATTGTGGTCGGTGCAGACTCGATGGGCCAAATGGCCTCTTTCTGCACTGTAGGGATTCTATGATTTCTATGATAATTTAGAAATTAGATTGTTTCATACAGTCTTATGTATCTAAATCTGGAAATCCACTTCCATACACTCTTTAGTGGAGAGGTACATTGCGACAGAAAGATGTCCGCACTCTTAAAATATCCTGGTTATAATCTAGCTAATACTTGTATTGTGTCCCTAAGTCATGAAAGGGATCATAAACCGTTGAAATAAAACCTTACTCTCTTGCTAATTTCAAAAAAAGGTTGGCCTTGTTGAATGAAAGGATGGCTGCTACAGGTCCCATCAATCGCAAGTTGGCTGCAGTTACAGCAATTACAGGACCCTCAACTTTATGGAACCATCTCTCATTGTGAGGACATATCACATTCAACAAAAGCAGGGACCAACATACAACTTCTCTGCCCATCCTGGACAATAGCAAAGGGAAAACTCTGAAGTTTATACATCTTTAGGTATTTTGCTAAAAGTCTCATTTATCTCCTAAACTGAGCAATGGAATTTGACAGGGTTTTACTTACCTGGGCGTTGTCCTCTGTAAACCGCATATCCATCATGTGAATAATGTTTGGTTATCCTCAGTTTCTTCATTGGGAATCAACAATTCCCACCTCGAATAGAGGAGGGCCTCCCTTTAAAATTCTGACTGGGGGTGTCAGGAACACAGAATGTAGGGATGGGATATTGAACTGAACAGCTGGGCAAGGTCTTTACTGATGTATTGCTCAGAGGTTCCCTCAACTGTTGCTGTATATGTGCTGCACCAGTGCTACCCAAACCAATGCTGCCCATGGCTGGAACCTAGTAAATGGAATCCTATTCAAAAGCATGTTCTCCATTCCCAATTTCATGGGAACAATATGGCAAAGGTTGACTGTATAACCACAACGTTTCTCATTTTAGGCACAAGAAGGCCAAAGATAGCCTTGCTTCTCTCGACCTTGTCCCACACTGTGGCCCATATAATTTGATTCTGTTTTGGCAAGTTCATTTTTGTCACGTTGATTATCAAATTGGCTCTTTCCACTGATCAAGCAACGTAAATGTTGCTCCCAGGTTTAGCTGAACACAACAAATGAAGAAGATATACCACACAGAGGCACAATCCTTCAAATACCTTGCTTGTCAATCATTGCAAAGTTGCTAGCACATTTTCCAAATGATGTGGAGATGCCAGTGTTGGACTGGGGTAAACACAGTAAGAAGTCTAACAACACCAGGTTAAAGTCCAACAGGTTTATTTGGTAGCAAATGCCACTAGCTTTCGGAGCGCTGCCCCTTCGTCAGGTGGAGTGGGAGATGTGCTCACAAACAGGGCATACAGAGACACAAACTCAATTTACAGAATAATGATTGGAATGCTAATCAAGCTAATCAATGCTAATACAGCTAATCAACTCTTAAAGGTACAGACACATTGTCTGTAAGATTTAAAACCTCTGGGAAACAATTCTAAACACCCAGACCAACAGCCGTTGGTCTCCCCTGCCCACCCACCCACCACCCCGATCCCAGCACCCCCACATGACTTTCCCCTTTGTCCCCTGTATGGTATTCCCCATATCCCAACGCCCCCCTGCAAAGATTTCCCCACTGCCCTAGTGGCCTGCACTATAGCCCCACACATCACTTAGACCATAAGACCATAAGACATAGGAGCGGAAGTAAGGCCATTCGGCCCATCGAGTCCACTCCACCATTCAATCATGGTTGATTTCAACTCCATTTACCCGCTCTCTCCCCATAGCCCTTAATTCCTCGAGAAATCAAGAATTTATCAATTTCTGTCTTGAAGACGCTCAACGTCTCGGCCTCCACAGCCCTCTGTGGCAATGAATTCCACAGACCCACCACTCTCTGGCTGAAGAAATTTCTCCTCATCTCTGTTCTAAAGTGACTCCCTTTTATTCTAAGGCTGTGCCCCCGCGTCCTAGTCTCCCCTGTTAATGGAAACAACTTCCCTACGTCCATCCTATCTAAGCCGTTCATTATCTTGTAAGTTTCTATCAGATCTCCCCTCAACCTCCTAAACTCCAATGAATATAATCCCACGATCCTCAGACGTTCATTGTATGTCAGGCCTACCATTCCTGGGATCATCCGTGTGAATCTCCGCTGGACCCGCTCCAGTGCCAGTATGTCCTTCCTGAGGTGTGGGGCCCAAAATTGCTCATAGTACTCCAAATGGGGCCTAACCAGTGCTTTATAAAGCCTCAGAAGTACATCCCTGCTTTTGTATTCCAAGCCTCTTGAGATAAATGACAACATTACATTTGCTTTCTTAATTACGGACTCAACCTGCAAGTTTACCTTTAGAGAATCCTGGACTAGGACTCCCAAGTCCCTTTGCACTTTAGCATTATGAATTTTGTCACCGTTTAGAAAATAGTCCATGCCTCTATTCTTTTTTCCAAAGTGTACGACCTCGCACTTGCCCACGTTGAATTTCATCAGCCACTTCTTGGACCACTCTCCTAAACTGTCTAAATCTTTCTGCAGCCTCCCCACCTCCTCAATACTACCTGCCCCTCCACCTATCTTTGTATCATCGGCAAATTTGGCCAGAATGCTCCCAGTCCTGTCATCTAGATCGTTAATATATAAAGAGAACAGCTGTGGCCCCAACACTGAACCCTGCGGGACACCACTTGTCACCGGTTGCCATTCTGAGAAAGAACCTTTTATCCCAACTCTCTGCCTTCTGTCTGACAGCCAATCGTCAATCCATGTTAGTACCTTGCCTCGAATACCATGGGCCCTTATTTTACTCAGCAGTCTCCCGTGAGGCACCTTGTCAAAGGCCTTTTGGAAGTCAAGATAGATAACATCCATTGGCTCTCCTTGGTCTAACCTATTTGTTATCTCTTCAAAGAACTCTAACAGGTTTGTCAGGCACGACCTCCCCTTACTAAATCCATGCTGACTTGTCTTAATCCGACCCTGCACTTCCAAGAATTTAGAAATCTCATCCTTAACGATGGATTCTAGAATTTTGCCAACAACTGAGGTTAGGCTAATTGGCCTATAATTTTCCATCTTTTTTCTTGTTCCCTTCTTGAACAGTGGGGTTACAACAGCGATTTTCCAATCCTCTGGGACTTTCCCTGACTCCAGTGACTTTTGAAAGATCATAACTAACGCCTCCACTATTTCTTCAGCTATCTCCTTTAGAACTCTAGGATGTAGCCCATCTGGGCCCGGAGATTTATCAATTTTCAGACCTTTTAGTTTCTCTAGCACTTTCTCCTTTGTGATGGCAACCATATTCAACTCTGCCCCCTGACTTTCCTGAATTGTTGGGATATTACTCATGTCTTCTACTGTGAAGACTGACGCAAAGTACTTATTAAGTTCCTCAGCTATTTCCTTGTCTCCCATCACTAGATTACCAGCGTCATTTTGGAGCGGCCCAATGTCTACTTTTGCCTCCCATTTGTTTTTAATGTATTTAAAGAAACTTTTACTATCATTCCTAATGTTACTGGCTAGCCTACCTTCATATTTGATCCTCTCCTTCCTTATTTCTCTCTTTGTTATCCTCTGTTTGTTTTTATAGCCTTCCCAATCTTCTGAATTCCCACTACTCTTTGCCACATTATAGGCTCTCTCTTTTGCCTTGATGCATTCCCTGACTTCCTTTGTCAGCCATGGCTGCCTAATCCCCCCTCTGATAACCTTTCTTTTGTTTGGGATGAACCTCTGCACTGTGTCCTCAATTACTCCCAGAAACTCCTGCCATTGCTGTTCTACTGTCTTTCCCACTAGGCTCTGCTTCCAGTCGATTTTTGTCAGTTCCTCCCTCATGCGTCTGTAATTACCTTTATTTAACTGTCGAACCTTCACTTGGACCTGGTATCTGATCACCCTGGCAGACCTGGCCTGACACCTCACACTCCCGCCTCCCCCACCCCCCTGACAGCCTGACGTGAACACATCCCAACCCATGACCCATACTCTGAAATTTTGCTCCCGTTCATGCCAGCGGGATCTCATGTTCCTGCAGCTGGCGCAGTCCCGCCAAGCATTTCCCAAAGATGGCGTGGGGATGCGTTCAGTGGGAAACCCTGTTGACAATGGTGGGACCATATGACCCCGCTGCCAATAATTGGTGCCCGGTCGCTCACATCTCCACATTATTTCTCCTGCAAGGCACAAGGATGAATAGTGCTGAGCCTCCATTTTCTCATGGCATCTGACCCACCTATTTCCCCTCCCCCTCCCCACTGTATGGCAAGAGTGATCCCCACTCCCGGCCCTGAGCTGTACTTATCTGTGTGCTCAGGATTCTCCCTGCTGCCCCTTGAGTGTTGGACAGGCTGAGGAGAAATGGCTGCCTAATCGCTCACCTCTGATGTCCCCCTTGGAGGTGAAGGTGCCAGGATCACACTTATGTAGAGCTGTGGTAAATGGCGCTGGTGCGATGTTACGTTGGCACCAGCTGATTGTTCGGTGCGGGCTCAATATCCAGCTCGAGTGCTCTCCAATGAAATGCTAATATATTAAAATGAAGTTCACAAAGTTCCACAGCGTGTTCTGCATCACTCCGTCTACGGGACTGCTGCAACATTGCAAAATGCAATCTTGCCGGCGAGAATCAGGCTTTTCAAAACTCTCCGGATTTTGAGCATGCGCCATTATTCCCACACAGAGAGAGCCTGGGTGTTTGAGAGCACATTTCCACTCCATCTGACGAAGGAGCAGTGCTCCGAAAGCTTATGGTATTTGCTACCAAATAAACCTGTTGGACTTTAACCTGGTGTTGTGAGACTTCTTACTCAAGATTCCGTCCATTGTCCTTCAGAATATCTCTGGTGCAGAAGCAATTCCAAAAGCGAACCTGTTAAAACAATATTGAGGGGATGGTGTTACAGAAATAGTTAAGAGTCCGCGTTCTTTCTCCAGAAGGAACTGCCTAAAGCTGCTGTTTGCATCGAAATTGACACAAACTGTACTTCTTGTGAAGTTGACAAGATTTCCAATCACTGATGCCAAAGGGTGGTTCTCAAGCTCCACTGGTATTATTTTTAATTGAGACAAGTCTTTGATCTTAATCGAATTGTTAAGCTTTCTTCCTGTGACCATTCTAGAAAACCACTTTGTTGGCATAGTTACTGGAGAGTTAATCCCTATGGTTTTCAAAAATCCTAGGGCCCTGGAACTCTGCCAATGGATTGGAGAGCTGCCAATGTGGTATCCCTGCTCAAAAAGGAAAGGAAGTGAAATGCAGGAAACTACAGGCCAGTTAGTCTCACCTCGGTTATTGGAAAAATATTAGAAATAATTGATAAAGAGTGAATAGCAATGCATTTGGAAAGTCGTAATCTGGTCAAGCAGGGACAGTATGGTTTCATGGAGGGAAATCACGTCTGACAAATTTACTAGAGTTCTTTGAGGAGGTATCAACCAGAGTGGAAAGAAGAGAACCAGTCGATGTTGTATATTTGCATTTTCATTTGATAAGGTGCCACACAAAAGGATCCTACACAAGATAGATGCAGTTGGAGGCAATATTCTGTCATGGATAAAGGATTGGTTAAATTACAGGAAGCAGCGAGTAGCGCTAAGAGGATCTTTCTCAGGTTGGAGGGCAGTAACCAGTGGAGTACCATAATGATTAATGATGGGACCACAGCTCTTCACAATACATGTTCACGATTTGGAGAAAGGAACAGAATATACTGTTGCCAAATTTGCAGATGATACAAAGGTGGGTGAGAAGGCAGATTGTAAGGCGTTTGATAAGGTGCCCCATAAAAGGCTACTGAAGAAGATTAGGGCACACGGAGTTGGGGGTAGTGTGTTAAAGTGGATTGGGGACTGGCTATCCGACAGGAAGCAAAGAGTCGGAATAAATGGGTGTTTTTCCGGTTGGAGGAAGGTAACTAGTGGCGTGCCGCAGGGATCGGTACTCGGGCCGCAACTATTTACCATTTATATAGATGATCTGGAGGAGGGGACGGAGTGTAGGGTAACGAAGTTTGCAGACGACACAAAGATAAGTGGAAAAGTGAATCGTGTGGAGGACGGAGAAGATCTGCAGAGAGATTTGGACAGGCTGAGTGAGTGGGCGAGGATATGGCAAATGGAGTATATCATTGAGAAATGCGAGGTTATACACTTTGGAGGAAATAATAACAAATGGGATTACTATCTCAATGGAAACAAATTAAAACATGCTACCGTGCAAAGGGACCTGGGGGTCCTTGTGCATGAGACGCAAAAGCCCAGTCTGCAGGTACAACAGGTGATCAAGAAGGCAAATGGGATGTTGGCCTATATTGCGAAGGGGATAGAATATAAAAGCAGGGATGTCTTGATGCACCTGTACAGGGCATTGGTGAGGCCGCAGCTGGAATACTGTGTGCAGTATTGGTCCCCTTATATGAGGAAGGATATATTGGCATTGGAGGGAGTGCAGAGAAGGTTCACCAGGTTGATACCGGAGATGAGGGGTTTGGATTATGAGGAGAGGCTGAGGAGATTGGGTTTGTACTCGTTGGAGTTTAGAAGGATGAGGGGGGATCTTATGGAGACTTATAAGATAATGCGGGGGCTGGATAGGGTGGAGGCGGAGAGATTCTTTCCACTTAGTAAGGAAGTTAAAACTAGAGGACACAGCCTCAAAATAAAGGGGGGTCGGTTTAAGACAGAGTTGAGGAGGAACTTCTTCTCCCAGAGGGTGGTGAATCTCTGGAATTCTCTGCCCACTGAGGTGGTGGAGGCTACCTCGCTGAATATGTTTAAAGCGCGGATGGATGGATTCCTGATCGGTAAGGGAATTAAGGGTTATGGGGATCAGGCGGGTAAGTGGTACTGATCCACGTCAGATCAGCCATGATCTTATTGAATGGCGGGGCAGGCTCGAGGGGCTAGATGGCCTACTCCTGCTCCTATTTCTTATGTTCTTATGTTCTTATGTAAGGAGGATATAAATATTTTACAGGAAGATATTGACAGGTTACGTGAGAGGACAGAAAATTGGCAAATGGAATTCAATGCGGGAAAATGTGAGAGTGTTTATTTTGGAAGAAAGAATTAGAAGGTGGGTTATTATTTAAATGGGGAGCGACTGCAGAAAGCTGTAGCACAAAGGGACTTGGAAGTCCTTGTTCATGAAAGCTAAAGAAGCTAGCATACAGGTGCAGATGGTAATAGGGATGATTACATATGGACCAGTGGCCAGCACAAGAGGAATGTAATGAGGTGGGTTGTAGTTAAACACAATGCAGCTTTATTAAGAAGATGTTGCTCATTCAAGGTCTAAGATGGAAGAGCCACAAAAACCCATGAATCTCTCCACTTTTGTCATTAAAGCAGTTTATTTCAACTACATATTTGCACATGTGAAAGTCTTTTTGCCCAAGATAGAAGTTATGAAATATCCTGCTGGGTAGAACAGTGGTTACTTGAAGGAAATGAATAAGCAGATTAGATTATGTGGGTGTAGGTTAACGAGTCCAGTTACCTCTAAAAGTTACACTGTAACAATTGTAATGTATTTGATATTACGATTCAAATATATCAATTCTACTAATTGTAAGCAAGAAATTACATAGGCACAGTTAACATGCAGGGAAAAGCAGTATCAGAATTAGTATTTAATGAGTGTAACATAAGTGACTTTTCTATACAGGCTATTAATTAAACTCCTCAGTCCTTCATAATATGTTAATATAACTGGTTTCTTTGGAATCCAGAGACTTATAACTGCACCACACTAAACTAGAATGGAAGAGGTGTTGACATTCCGTGGTTGTGATCTTTTAAGACATTTGCTGTAACATTTCTCCTATTTTACACAATATATTGTAATATGTGGAACAAATTAGCCAATTGAGGTTAGTGTACTTTAGTTCGGGACAAAATTCTCAAGCTATTATCATTTTGTAAAACCAGCTGAAGTTTGTCTCACTGAGATAACGAGGAGTGATCTAAGTGTTTTGCCTCTGTTTTTTATTGGATGTATGTATGCATGGTATTGGAAGAAGGATTCAGTGAATATTTCATCTTTTTTGTCCAGAAAACTAAAGATCACGTGATGTTACGCCAGAAGAAATACAACCGCTTTAAATACATAACAGGAAGGCAAATGGAACGCTGGCTTTTACCTCAGGGGGCTGGAGTATACAAGTAAAGAGATGTTGCTGCAACTGTACAAGATACTCGTGATGCCACGTTTAGAGTGTTGTTTACAGCCTTGGTCCCCTAATTTGAGGAAGTCTATATTATCATTGGAGGCAGTACAGAAGAGGTTTACCACGATGCTCCCAACTACGGAGGGACTGTCATATGAGAAAAATTAAACAGTTTAGGGGTGATCCTATCATTGCACCCCACCAGCTGATGTGTGGGGTGAGCTGGTAAGATCACAAGAGAGTCAAGAAATCGATTTCTCGCAATCTTATCGGCGCCGGGTATCCGGCGCGATCAGCCTCCTGTCCATTTCCGGTACGAGGCAGGTTAATTTATTGAAATATATCTAAAAGCTGTTTTACATGGATTTAATGACCCTGCGACATTATCATCCAGGCTTACTTGTCTGTATGAACTTGCAAGGAGAATCACAGCTGGTGTGATGTGAACCTGTCATGGTGGCCTCGTCAGTAGAACCTGAGGCCATTGAGGCTCCAAGGGAAGGTCAGGGCGGTGGAAGGGTGACCCTGGAGTAGTGCCAGCCTGGCAGTGCCAGCCTGGCACCCTGGTACTGCCCACCAGGCTGTGCCAAGGGGGCACGGCTTGAGGGGGTGGGGGGCTAATGAGGGGCAGAGCCAGACCAGAGGCGGCTGGTCATGGGGGGACCTGCTACCGCTCTGCATCAGGGATCAGTGGGGGGAGGGAGAACGATGATCGGGGCTGACCAATGGTGGAGTTGGGCAGCCGATTGTGGGGGGGTCAGGCCGCCGATTGCGTGAGGGGAGGGAGGGGGTATCGATCCAGGTGGGTGGTGGGGTCGCAATGGGCTGCAGGACCCCGTGATAGTTGGGGGGCTGCTTTGTTGTGGCAAACTGAGAGCAGCACAACCGAGTGACAGGTTAATGTTCGGAAGATGTTTCCATTCATAGGAGAGGGCAGAACCAGAGAGCATAGTCGCAGTATGTTAGAAAGCAGAGGTGGAATCCCCCTCTGAGAACTAACACCAAACCCCCAAAGAGGAGTACCTCACCCTATAATCTGTCAAAAGTGTGTGTGAAGTGGGGTGACCTGCTCTTCAGCAACTTCTAGTGAATAAATACAAAATAAATCCCTGACACTCTCTCTAGAATCAACACATAACAATTATTTATTCAGCTAACCGTGAACAAATTAACGAAAGTATTAACAAACCGAATAAATCCCTTCTAACTATTAACGATTCCCAAATAAAACAAGATTCTAATGGTATGCTGCTCTAATAAATACAATTCCCACTCATTAACAAAATAGAATTTAGTCACTCTCTGAATTACAACCAGGTTTTGTGTCTTCTGGAATATGCTGGGCCTTCTCTGTTGATTCTTCTATCTGGAACTTCTTTCTCCTTTGGCACCTTTGCTACCCAGCTGCTGTTTTCTCTAAGATATTGATGAAGCAATGAGAGCCAGAGATGATCTCTCTTTCAAGAGCTGAGAGCTGATAGCTCTGGCAGTTGCTCTCTCCTCTTTGTTCCACTGCCCCTTTCTTTTATACCCATGATGACGTATCAATATTGCCCGCAATAGGATTGGTCCGAGGTTGTCAAAACCATCAGATTTAAATTTAATAGGTTTTCGATGTCTAACTGCCTGATTCAAATTGATTGACTAAATTCAAAAGCCTGTTGTTTTGCTAAAAACTGCTGTTTGGCCTTTCGATACTAATGTTTCAGTTTGGGCTCTCAGTGTACTTGCACTTTAAATCTCTAAGCACAGAAAAACCTTTTAACATACAATTTTACAAACACCCAATTCTAATTTCCTACCTCCCAAACTACAATTCCTCTACCCAAAGTCGCAACACAGAATCAGCGGGTACTCATTTAAGGTGGATTTGAGGAGGAATTTCTTCTCTCAAAGAGTAGTAAATCTTCGGAATTTTTTACTCCAGGAAGCTGTGGATGCCGAACCCTTGAACATTTTCAAGGGTGAGATTGATAGGTTTTTCATCAGAATTAAGGGTTATGAAGAGAAGGCAGGAGAACGGACTTAGTGCGTGTTGGATCATTTTATGAAATGGAAGAGCAGGTTCGATAGGCTGAATTGTCCACTCCCTGTTCCTATTCCTTATGATCTTATGGTGAAATGTGCTCAATCTCACTCTTGACTTTATCCAAAAGTGGATAAAAGACATTTCCCAGTATAAAGGGACAACTTTTTTTAGCATCAGCTCTAAGGATTATGTCAAATTGTAGCTTTGCTGAGCCTGAAATTAATTTTAGGAAGTCATTCCTGAAGATGTGTTTGGACAGCTCATCAGCAACTTTGTTAACCTTGTAAATCAGCCCCAATTGTAAGCATGCTTTTCTGCTTAATAATGATGATTCTTGTTGCCGTATGATATACAGATACTCAATTACTTCTTTTAATCCTAATATCTTGATCTTGCTAAGTGTTAACCGATGACTTTCAGTGTAGTCCCTCCTGAGCCTTGTAACTGCATGGGTGATGGCGGCAATGTATTGTTTTTAAACGACATTGCTTCATCAGACAAGTCTGAAACACCTCCATCTGTGTATAATTTAAACCTCGGGGGTATCCATCCAATTTGAATTCAATATTCCAGTGATTATTTTCTGATTTATTAACTTAGACTCACAGAATCATAGAATCCCTACAGTGCGGATGAGGCCATTTAGCCCATCGAGCCTGCACCGACAAACAATCTCACCCTATTCCCGCAACCTCATGTGTTTACCCTGCGAATTCCCCTGACACTAAGGGACAATTTAGCATGGCCAATCAACCCAACCTGCACATTTTTGGAGAAAACCAGAGCACCTGGAGGAAACCCCCACAGCCACCCAAGGCTGGATTTGAACCCGGGTCCCTGGCACTGTGAGGGAACAGTGTTAACTACTGTGCCACCTTGCTGCCCCGCTCACACCTCCCAGGGAGGTTATTTGTTTTTTCTTATGGCTCTTCTACTTCTTGTATTTGAATTGATTCTATTCCTCTTATGTGAGGAATAAAAGAATGACCAGGGTGAGGTTAGGGCCGGTCAAGGACAGTAGTGGGAACTTGTGTATGGAGTCGGTAGAGATAGGCGAGGTGATGAATGAATACTTTTCTTCAGTGTTCACCAAGGAGAGGGGCCATGTTTTTGAGGAAAAGAAGGTGTTACAGGCTAATATGCTGGAGGGAATAGATGTTCGGAGGGAGGATGTCCTGGCAGTTTTGAATAAACTGAAGGTCGATAAGTCCCCTGGGCCTGATGAAATGTATCCTAGGATTCTTTGGGAGGCAAGGGATGAGATTGCAGAGCCTTTGGCTTTGATCTTTGGGTCCTCGCTGTCCACGGGGAAGGTGCCAGAGGACTGGAGAATGGTGAATGTTGTTCCTCTGTTTAAGAAAGGGAATAGAAATGACCCTGGTAATTATAGACCGGTTAGTCTTACTTCGGTGGTTGGTAAATTGATGGAACAGGTCCTTAGAGATGGGATTTACGACCATTTAGAAAGATGCGGATTAATCCGGGATAGTCAGCATGGATTCGTGAAGGGCAAGTCGTGCCTCACAAATTTGATTGAATTTTTTGAGGAGGTAACTAAGTGTGTTGATGAAGGTAGGGCAGTTGATGTCATATACATGGATTTTAGTAAGGCGTTTGAGAAGGTCCCCCATGGTCGGCTTATGATGAAAGTGAGGAGGTGTGGGATAGGGGGAAAGTTGGCCGATTGGATAGGTAACTGGCTGTCTGATCGAAGACAGAGGGTGGTGGTCGATGGAAAATTTTCGGATTGTAGGCAGGTTGCTAGCGGAGTGCCGCAGGGAACAATGCTTGGTCCTCTGCTCTTTGTGATTTTTATTAATGACTTAGAGGAGGGGGCTGAAGGGTGGATCAGTAAATTTGCTGATGACACTAAGATTGGTGGAGTAGTGGATGAGGTGGAGGGCTGTTGTAGGCTGCAAAGAGACATAGATAGGGTGCAAAGCTGGGCTGAAAAATGGCAAATGGAGTTTAACCCTGATAAATGTGAGGTGATTCATTTTGGTAGGACTAATTTAAATGTGGATTATAGGGTCAAAGGTAGGGTTCTGAAGACTGTGGAGGAACAGAGAGATCTTGGGGTTCATATCCACAGATCTCTAAAGGTTGCCACTCAAGTGGATAGAGCTGTGAAGAAGGCCTATAGTGTGTTAGCTTTTATTAACAGGGGGTTGGAGTTTAAGAGCCGTGGGGTTATGCTGCAACTGTACAGGACCTTGGTGAGACCACATTTGGAGTATTGTGTGCAGTTCTGGTCACCTCACTATAGGAAGGATGTGGAAGCGCTGGAAAGAGTGCAGTGGAGATTTACCAGGATGCTGCCTGGTTTGGAGGGTAGGTCTTATGAGGAAAAGTTGCGGGAGCTAGGGCTGTTCTCTCTGGAGCGGAGGAGGCTGAGGGGAGACTTAATAGAGGTTTATAAAATGATGAAGGGGATGGATAGAGTGAACGTTCAAAGACTATTTCCTCGGGTGGATGGAGCTATTACAAGGGGGCATAACTATAGGGTTCATGGTGGGAGATACAGGAAGGATATCAGAGGTAGGTTCTTTACGCAGAGAGTGGTTGGGGTGTGGAATGGACTGCCTGCAGTGATAGTGGAGTCAGACACTTTAGGAACATTTAAGCAGTTATTGGATAGGCACATGGAGCACACCAGGATGATAGGGAGTGGGATAGCTTGATCTTGGTTTCAGATAAAGCTCGGCACAACATCGTGGGCTGAAGGGCCTGTTCTGTGCTGTACTGTTCTATGTTCTATGTTCTATGTTTTCTCTTTCTTGTTGAGGGCTACTTGTACTTTAGATCACCATGTCATCTAAATTGTATATCCTATCTTTCCACAGGCATGGAACTCTGCTCCTCTACCAAGCATTCTTTCCACTTCAGCAGGGCTTTCCCACCACACCAAGAGCATTCCAAGATGGCGGTTAGTTCAACTTTCCCCACTTTAATAGGCTCATGTTTCAACAAGCTTTCTCTTTTCTGTACAACTTAATGAATGGTCTCACTCATTCTTTTCCCCATGAGCGACTGCTCAATTTTACATTCTAAGCTCAGTCTGTTCATCAACTTTACTGCTTTGGTGAGAATTAAACCTTCCCTTATTTGTAAGAGATCTAATACAGTTTCATCTAAGGGTCCAACTATTATGTGAGCATATATTGCTCAATCTCTGAGGATCCTATATTCACAATTTTATGCTAGCCTGTACAGGCCATTTATATATTGATCCATGCATTCACTCTGTTTTTCTTTCATCTTCTGGAATAATGGTTGCTCAATGGGTGGCACAGCGGCACAGTGGTTAGCACTGCTGCCTCACAGCGCCAGAGTCCTGGGTTCGATTCCTGGCTTGGGTCACTATATGTGCGGAGTTTGCACATTCTCCCCATGTCTGCGTGGATTTCCTCCGGGTGCTCCGGTTTCCTCCCACATTCTGAAAGTCGTGCTGGTTGGGTGCATTGACCTCAACAGGTGCCGGACTGTGGTGACTCAGGGAATTTCACAGTAACTTCATTGCAGTGTTAATGTAAGCCTACTTGTGACACTAATAAATTAACTTTAACTACCACACCCACAATTCTCTGAATTCTCAGCTGAGTCTTCAATCAATTGTCCTCTTTTCCTGTTTCTGCAGGTCTATCCGGTCTGCAGGCCAGAAGTTTTTCTGGAGTTTTTACTCGCTGTTGGCTACCACCATGTTTCATCTTGTGATTGGGGTCTGGATGGGATATTTTAGGATATTTCTGTTCCCCTGAGAAAGCTACTTGAGGCTGGTTGGTAAAAACCATTTTTATTATAGCTACAGGTTTCTGCACAGCTCAGTAATTCTACACGAGGTTGTTCTTCTCTTTCCCTCTGGATCACAGTTACCTAATCTTTTGACACTGCATCATAGTTACATCAGCAGTTACATCAGTATTAGGTGTTCCTGATGTTAACCCTTGATAGGTTTGGAAGTGAGTGGGATTTTAAAAGTCAGTGATATAAAGTCAGTATATCAGGAAGCCATCACCAAGTTGCCAAGGGCGGCACGGTGGCACAGTGCCCCTCAGCACTGCTGCCCCTCAGCGCCAGGGCCCGGGTTCAATTCCCGGCTTGGGTCACTGTCTGTGTGGAGTGTGCATATTCTTCCCTGTGTCTGCGTGGGTTTCCTCCGGGTGCTCCGGTTTCCTCCCACAGTCTGAAAGATGGGTTGGTTAGGTGCATTGACCCAAACAGGCACCGGAATGTGGCGACTAGGGGAATTTCACGGTAACTTCATTGCAGTGTTAATGTAAGCCTTACTTGTGACTAATAAATAAACTGTAAACTTTTAAGAAGCCCTGGAGCTATTGATGAGAAAGCTAATCCCTGAGGAGCAGCAGAGAATGTACAATGCGATTTATAAACTTTCCAAACACATGGAGCATGATGGAGGAGAGAATGGAGGAGACCACCTCAAGCATGAGTGGGATGGTGTCACATGACATTGGTCTGATCCACATCCAGTGCTCTCCATTGAAGCAAATTGTGTGTGTCCAAAAGACCACAAGAGGTAACTGATGGATGAGGTAGAGGCATTTGAGCCGTGATCTTTTATCTAACGCTATAAACTGGCCTTTGTTTAGAATTAGTTCCATGGAGATCCATCTCAAACATAATTGGCATCGCGCTTTTGCGAATGGGAAGAATGGTTTACAGTTCCATTTTCTTTCCTGGATAGTGTTGTCGGTAAAATAATACCTCTGAGACTATCAGTGAGTCAAAGTACAGTGGCTTTATTGCAAAAACTTTTGGGAGAAGCCTGGTTCCTAAAGCGGTTCACCAGACTTCTCCCCGAACACAAATAAGAGTAGATTTTTATACATCCCAGTTCCCGCCCTGAGTCACGTCCGCAGTTCTCCAAGATGTCTGTCATGGTTCGTCCTCCATCATGTAGTTATTGCTGCTGCAGCAGTTTCGTCCTTTGCGTAGTCCGTGTAATCGTAGCTGTCTCAAGGCCGCGACTGTCTCTGTTCTGTTCCTCTATTGTCACAATATTGGTCTTCTTTAGTGATTAGCCGTTATCGCATCTCGACACCTGTGGTTTGTTTAGCCAGCATACAAGATTACAAACTTGCACAAACAAGTTAACTGGGCATACAAGGTTACAGGGGTGCACAAATCTTTAAGTATTACAAAATTCATTAACCCGTTCCCTTCTTCAATAGAAAATCTGTTTCTGTTTTTCATTGCGTCGCTTCAGTTTCGATTCACATTTAGGAAATGATCTCAAGCAATTCATGACTGGATCAATTAATGAGCTAAAGAGTGTAACAAAACCCAACACTGCCCTCGATCAACTCATCACTTCAAGCAGGGGTGAAGCTGAGACAGGAACTCGACCCATTCCCCATTTGATCAACATTATGAGGTAAAGCTCATCAGAATTGCTTTAGTATTGACACCGGTGTGTAGACGACTGAACCCAGAGCTTGTTTTCAGAAACTAGCATACTTTTACAAAGCAGTTGGAACACAGACCAGGAATTATTTATTCGCTGTGAGAGGGTGTTTTGCTTACCAAGGCCACTGATTGTTGTAAAGCATAAAACAATAGGAAGATATTTTTTAAATTGTTATTGATTAATAATTCAAATCAATGAATTAGTTCGAATCTCAATGAAGCACGCACCTACTCACTTTCCAAAGCTATTTTATTGGTAACTATTATTCAGAAGGCAAATGAATTACTAACAACACAGATTGTGTGGTGTTACATTACACATTGAATAAAGGCTAGCAATTCACTCCCAGTTCAAGTACAGTAACTAGCAGCTTATATGTGACTTGCATGTGAATATTTAAGGATGCCTGCCCAAGGCAACACTGGAAAGGAGAAATTATATTGACAGCACAGGAGGCAGAATTGATTGCATGGTACGTGCAAGACAGAAATAGGCCATTCAGCCTCACCCTCCATGTTGGTGGATTGTTTTGATTGGATACAGCATATACAAGTCACATAGCTTCTGTAAAAACAATATACATACAACAATCTACACTTGCAATGCAAATTCAAGGGGTCTTTGCATTTTGCCAATAAATTGTCCCGATCACTAAGTTAATCCTGTTTTGTAGTCACATGTCCAAGCCTGAATTTCCCCCTCTTTTGGATCAATCACCCTCCATCATCTCATCCACAAGCCCCAATCCACCCCTTGTCACCTTTGTCTGCAAAGCGGACTTCCTGGTCTTGAGGCTTCCCTGCGGACTGGGAATGAAAGGGGAAATGTTTTAGAATTAACATGCACAATGTAGTGAGGATGCTCTTATTGCAGATTAGAATGCAAGAAAAACAGGGAGATGCACTGGGCAAATGTAACAGACAGAAATTCAGATAATGCTCCTGTTCATGTCATTGTGAGAGGAGGTGGTTGTGGTGTTACTGAACAGTGACTAACAGACCAGGAGCTAATACAACAGTCAGCATGAAGGAAATATGAGGAAGCGGTGTAGTCCTCACATTTCCTATCTTTTTATTCATTGGTGGGACATGGGTGTCGCTGGCTGGCCAGCATTTATTGCCCATCCCTGGTTGCCCTTGAGAAGGTGGCGGTGACCAGCCTTCTTGAAATGCTGCAGCCCATGTGCTATGGTTTGACCCAAATGCCGTTAGGAAGGGAATTCCAGGATTTTGACCCAGCGACTGCAAAAGAACGGCCAATATATTTCCAGGTCAGGATAGTGAATGTCTTGGAGGAGAACTTGCAGGTGGTGTGCAGAGACCATCTCTTGTGACCAGAGTATTTACTGAGTCCAGGAATCAGGAGAATGCTTCAAAAACCAAATGGGAGGAGGTGTCTCAGTTAGTCTGAGATGGGTTTTGATGATTTGTTTTCTCTTGCAGTGACCAAGAGAAGGATTTGTTGAAAGTGAAGCTCGATCAGCTTCAATGTCACTTCACGTGGGCGCCACAGAAAGAAAACATTGACTTGGATGATATGAAGCAAAGATTAGAAGATTCAATACAGCTTGATGTGATATATCGAGCCACGTCTTACAACCAACTCGCTTTTGTAAACTGTCTGCAAGGAAACTGTGAGGAGGCGATTCAAAACTTACAGGAAGCTGAAGAGATTCTGAGGGAGAATCATGAAGATGAATTTGAAAAAAGAATCATCGTCACCTATGGAAACCGTGCCTGGGTCAATTATCACATGGGGCAACTGACAGAGGCTCAGTCCTACCTCGACAAACTGGAGAGGATCTGTCAACAATTTCCTGATGCCTCTCGGTATACAGCAATGATACCTGAAGTGTACGGGGAGAAGGGTTGGTCACTGCTGAATTGTACGAGTCAATATTATGAAGATGCAATGGAATGTTTTAAAAAGGCTCTGGAGGAAGATCCGGATAACACGGAATGGAATGTTGGATATGCGACTGTTCTGTTTCGTCTGGAGTGGTTTTCTGGTACCCCAGAGAGTCGTGGGCCCAGTGAAGCAGTGAAGCATTTGAGACGTGTGCTGGAGCTTGATCCAGATCACACTGAAGCCATGGTGCTGCTGGCTCTAAAACTACAACACTTCAATCAGAAGGAAGAAGCACTGAAATTCATTGAGGAAGCGTTGCAGAAATCCCCTGATCTTCCATACGTGCTTCGTTATGCTGCAAAGTTTTACAGAACAAAAGGAGATGTGGAAAAAGCTGTGGATCTGTTGAAGAAAGGATTAGAAATTACCCCAAACTCTACCTTCTTACACCATCAAATAGGTCTGTGCTACAGAACCAGGTTGTATGAACTGATGAAATATCCAGACAGCAAAGGTCCTTGCAATGCTGCTCTTCAACAAAGAGCTGAACTGATCAAACTGTGCAAGTTTCATTTTCAAAAAGCTTTTGAAAGCCGACCATTAACATCTATTAAACCACACTTGCTTTTTGCAGAGATCTGTTCATAATTTGCTTTTACGAAGGATGGTGCTATTATAGCTGAGGTTCATTTCAATTGAACATCTCCAGCTCTGTGCAGGATTCCAAAATGTATCAGAGGTAGGGATCCAAACTTGAGAAAGAAGGGAGAAGGTGGTGTTATCAATTTGCAGACTTCTTTTTCTTGACTGCCCAAAGCAAAGAGAATGTTGTCCAGAAAGGCATTTCAAAATGTTGATTCTGGTCACAGGACCTCTCTCAGTCATGTTCCAGCAGATCTTCTGTTTCTGCCTCAAAGGAAGTTTTATAGAAATGCAAGTGACAAGAACCAGTCACAAGTTTCAGTTCATTTTGAAGTAATTCTTGAATTCAGCAGGTGCTAAATTTCATAGGAAATTTGCCTTGGCAGGGTCTCAACACGGTGGAAACTTCCAGCAACTTGTAATCAATTTGTAATAACAGATGTGCCAGGTGACCTGTGGCAGCCATCTTAAGACAAGGTCTTTGCAAGCTATACAAAATCCTTTTAAAGAAGTTCGATATGTATTTGACCAGATGATCAAATTGAACATTAATATTCCACATGCACATGGCAAATCAACATGAGATTGCTTTGAAGCACATGGTATAAGTGTGTCGGAGGAGGGCAAGTGGAGAGCATCAAAGGCTTTTGGGCTGTTTGAGATATTTTCCTCATGGGCATTTCCCATGGCTCGGTGGCTCCATGGACTTCTGTTTGAACACACAACGGTCACTGAGCAGACAGCACTGTTTCCTGGAGGGAAATGTTGTTTTTCAGTTATATTTCCTTGGTTAGGTTCCGATTCACATTCAGGAAATGACGTCAAGCGATTCACCACGGGACTGATTACAAAAGAAAGCTGAGAAACAACAAACCAAACACCCTTCGCGACCAACTCACCGTTGCAAGTGGAGCTGAAGCTGAAACAGGAATCCAAACCATCTCCCATCTGATCAGCATGATGAGGTAAGGATGATGGGAACTTCTTTGGTATTGATATTTGTGTGCAGGCTCTTGAGTGAGGAGCTGGCTTTCAGAAAGAAATTAGCATGCAATCGCAAAGCAGTCAAAATGTGTAAAGCTGGAATTATTCATTGACAGCGAGAAGGTGTGATGCTGGGCCAAGATTAGCGACGATCAGGAAACAGATTTGTTCGTTTCTTTATACTGGTTAACCATTCAAATTCAAATTAAAAGGTTGCCATTTGATCTCCATTGATGTACAAGATCAGATCTTATACTTGTGTCCTGTCAGTGCCCTCTGCTCGTTTGCAGTC
The DNA here is from genome assembly GCF_964213995.1 of Mustelus asterias. Classification (NCBI taxonomy): domain Eukaryota; kingdom Metazoa; phylum Chordata; class Chondrichthyes; order Carcharhiniformes; family Triakidae; genus Mustelus; species Mustelus asterias. The sequence goes on along the minus strand of NW_027590266.1, from coordinate 34,658 downwards.
TGTGAAGGGAAACAAATAATTTCCAGTCCAAGGTAATCTGGATAGGGTTTACTCATGTGAAATTGTGATTTTCAGCACTTATGTACACATAACAGAAAGCAATCAGAAACATAAAGTTAAAGGGAGAGCACAGCATGAACTGTGTTGGACAGGAGTGAATGTTAAAAGTTAAAAGTTTATTTATTAGTGTCACAAGTAGGCTTTCATTAACACTGCAATGAAGTTACTGTGAAAATCCCCGAGGCACCACGTTCCAGTTCCTGTTCGGGTACACTGGGGGAGAATGTAGCATGGCCAATGTACCTAAACAGCACGTATTTAGACTGTGGGAGGAAACCCGAGCACCCGGAGGAAACCCACGCAGACACGGAGAGAACATGCAGACTCTGCGCAGACAGTGATCCAAGCCGGGAGTCGAACCTGGGTCCCTGGCTCAATGTTATAGGGATTGTATTATGGGACTTAGATTAGGAATTCCAGTTAAAATGGGTAAGAGAAGGAAAATGACTTGCTGAAAATGAAAATGACTGTAGAGGGTAAGAAAACTGACGTAAACTGACGCAAAAGGACAGTGGTTGTAGTTTGAACTGAATAGCCAAGGGCGCAAATTAAAATCGGAAATTAGCTCACACTCCACCTTCTTACACCATATGGACAAATAGGTCAGTGTTACAGGACCAAAATGAAAAAAACTGATCCAGGCAGTGAAGATCCTCACAATCCTGCTTTTCAACAGAAAGCTGAATTGAGAAATCAATTTCCTTTTGGAGCTTCATGTGCAGAAACCATCGTTCCTCGACTAGAGGGTTCATGGCCATTGAATCCAGGAGTCAGTAACAGTTATTAGCTAAAAAAAATGAACTGAGGGAGAAGAGCCTGTTTCAGTTAGTCTGAGATGGATTTTGATGATTTTTCTTTCTCTTGCAGTGACCAAGAGAAGGATTTGTTGAAAGTGAAGCTCGATCAGCTTCAATGTCACTTCACGTGGGCGCCACAGAAAGAAAACATTGACTTGGATGATATGAAGCAAAAATTAGAAGATTCAATTCAGCTTGATGTGAAATATCAAGCCACGTCTTACAACCAACTCGCTTTTGTAAACTGTCTGCAAGGAAACTGTGAGGAGGCGATCCAAAACTTACAGGAAGCTGAAAAGATTCTGAGGGAGAATCATGAAGATGAATTTGAAAAAAGAATCAGCGTCACCTATGGAAACCGTGCCTGGGTCAATTATCGCATGGGACAACTGACAGAGGCTCAGTCCTACCTCGACAAACTGGAGAGGATCTGTCAACAATTTCCTGATGCCTCTCGGTAGACAGCAATGATACCTGAAGTGTACGGGGAGAAGAGTTGGTCACTGCTGAAAACGGCAGCTCAATATTATGAAGAAGCAAAGGAATGTTTTATAAAGGCTCTGGAGGAAGATACGGATAATATTGATTGGAATGTTGAATACGCGACTGCTCTGTTTCGCCTGGAGCAATTTCCTGGAACTCTAGAAAATTGTTGACCAGTTGAATCAGTGAAGCAGTGGAGACGTGTGCTGGAGCTTGATCCAGATCACACTGTAGCCATGGTGCTGCTGGCTCTAAAACTACAACAGTTCAATCAGAAGGAAGAAGGAGTTAAGTTAGTTGAAGAAGCGTTGCAGAAATCCCCTGATCTTTCATTTGTGCTTCGTTATGCAGCAATTTTTTACAGGAAAAAAGGAGATATGGAAAAATCGATGGAATTGGTGAAGAAAGGATTAGAAATGACCCCAAACTCTACCTTCTTACACCATCAAGTAGGTGTGTGTTACAGAACAAAATTGGACGAACTGATGAAATATCCAGACAGCAAAGGTCCTCGCAATGCTGCTCTTCAACAAAGAGCTGAACTGATCAAACTGTGCAAGTTTCATTTTCAAAAAGCTTTTGAAAACCGACCATTAACATCTATTAAGGCACACCTGGTTTTTGTAGGAATCTGTTCATTAAATGAAGAATATCGCAAAGCAAAAGAGATCTATAACCACTTACTGACACTGAAGGGTATACGTCCAGAGAATAAACAGGCAATATGTTTACAGGCTGGGTTATTTGAACTAAATCACATTAAATCAGAATCAAATGCTATCGCCCATTTTCTGGAAGGAATGAAAGTCAATTATGACTCAGTAGAACAGAAAAAGTGTCGAGAAAACCTGGAGATGATAGCAGCAAGACACCTTCGCCGGAATCCGAGAGACAGCAAGGCCCTTGGTGTTCATGGGTTCCTGCACCAGCTGGATGGGGAGAGATGTGAAGCTATTAAATGCTTTGAAAAGGCTTTGGAGTTTGAACCTGACAATGAAACATATCTAAGGGCTCTTTGTGAATTACGCCTTTCCATCGAGGATGACAATCACTCTCCCAATGAAAACTAAACACATTTTTGGAAAATGTATTGATGTCTCTGATACTGGAGCCCAGTCCGTGTATGTTAATGAGGACCCCGCCCACTTTGGGTGAGCAGTTTAACACAGTTATCACCAAGTGGGGAGATTTAAAATCACCTCCTTCTAATTCTAATGTAACCTGGATGACTGGGAGATAGATATAAACTGATGGCCAAATATAGATTAAAGTATGTTTTGTTTGGATCTTCATTTGTTTTGTGATTTTAATAGGAAAATATTCGAGCTGGTATTTTAAGCTTCAGTGAACTCTGTGTGATTTATACTCTGCTGATGGTAATGACAGTGTAGTAACAATATCCAATCCAGCCTGTAGTGGGTATAATAAAACCACTCTGCCACCCTATCTCTCACTTGCTGCCTCTTCTCAGGAAAGTTGCCCATTGGGTGAAAGGCTTTCCACATGTAACACTGGAGAAAGGGCCAACAGTCAGTGCAGCCCCTTCAGATAAAGCAACTCTTGATTCTGTTGCTCTGAGGATTTGCTGACAGACGATCAGACTCCCATCCAGAGCATTCATTCAGATCTCAGTCTCTGTCACTGGGAGTCTCCCTGTCCTGTAACTTGTCAGCTTCACCAACTCTTCATCAAACCATCCCAGACCCTCACTGGCCAACACAGAGCAGCTCGGACAATACCCGGGTGATGCACGTCAATCGAACTCAAGACACAAGGCTTCGGTAACTGAAGGCTTTTATTGCCTAACAATGGAACTACTAGAACGTAAGTACACCACCCCAGACTGACGAGGTCCCGCCCGAGCAGGGGGTCTTATACCTCTCCCAGGAGGCGGAGCCCGACTGGCATGTGCCACAACAGTAACAACCACAGGTGTATTAATCCCACCCTAGCCCAACAACAACATTAGAACAATCCCACAGTGTGAACACCCGAGCCCAACAACAACATTAGAACAACCCCACAGCGGGAACCAACGATGGTTCACCACATTCACCCCTCCTTTGAGAACAAAGGCCGGCGGGGTGCGAAAACAGACTAAAAAAAAGTCAACAGATTATAAGTCCAGACAGTCTGGAGGACCGCACCGTCGTTGTGACCTCCTCAATACCGGCGGTGACACCGGAGTAGGTGCTTGCGGTGGCGTTCTCTCCAAAACAGCGTCCGGCTGTCCTCTCGCGGACTCACAGGCCGGTTGACCCTGATGAAGCGGTAGTGCAGGGGATCCCGGTACATTCTGCGATGGCGCCGATCTCCGGGTATCAGGCAAGCTGTACAGTGGAGTATAACTGTTATGCACTGGTCCCGGTGCTGACCGCGCCACGTCCGGGGGAGAAATAAGGGATAAGGGATTCGTCACTGGGGGTATGGGAGCGACAGGAGTTGCTACGTCCCCTGCGGGCGCCAGGTCTCGGATCGAGACTGTGTCCTCTCGCCCGTCAGGATATGCCACATAGGCATACTGAGGGTTGGCGTGGAGGAGGTGGACCTGTTCGACCAAGGGGTCGGACTTGCGGGCCCTTACATGTCGCCGCAGAAGGACGGGTCCTGGGTACGTCAACCAGGCTGGTAAAGATATCCCCGAAGACGACTTCCGAGGGAATGAGAACATCCTCTCGTGGGGAGTAGCATTGGTTGCCGTACACAGGAGGGAGCGAATGGAGTGAAGCGCATTTGGGAGGACCTCCTGCCAATGGGAGACTGGAAGGCCTTTGGACTTCAACGCCAATAGGACAGCCTTCCAGACTGTAGCATTCTCTCTTTCCACCTGTCCATTGCCCCTAGGGTTGTAACTCGTGGTCCTACTAGAGGCAATCCCGTATGAGAGCAGGAATTGCCTCAAGTCATTACTCATGAACGACGAGCCCCTGTCGCTATGTATATAGCTGGGGTACCCGAACAGGGTAAAAAGATCACGGAATGCCTTGATCACCGTGGCAGCCGACGTGTCCGCGCACGGGACAACAAACGGGAACCGGGAGTACTCGTCTATGATGTTAAGAAAGTACACGTTCCGATCTGTTGAGGGAAGGGGGCCCTTAAAATCCACACTCAGCCTCTCGAAGGGGCGAGTGGCCTTGACCAAATGTGCCCGGTCAGGTCGGTAAAAGTGCGGTTTGCATTCCGCGCAAATCCGACAGCTCCTTGTCACTGACCTGACGTCCTCCACCGAGTAAGGCAGGTTGCGGGCTTTGATAAAGTGGTAGAGCCGAGTGACCCCAGGATGGCACAGGTCATTATGGAGGGCGTTCAAGCGATCCTCCTGCATAGTAGCGCATGTTCCGCGCGAGAGGGCATCCGAGGGCTCATTGAGTTTCCCTGGACGATACATGATATCGTAATTATAGGTGGAGAGCTCAATTCTCCACCGCAAGATCTTGTCATTCTTGATCTTGCCCCTCTGCGTGTTATTGAACATGAACGCCACGGACCGCTGGTCCGTGATCAGGGTGAACCGCTTCCCCGCCAGGTAATGGCGCCAGTGTCTGACGGCCTCCACAATGGCCTGGGCCTCCTTTTCCACCGCTGAATGCCGAATTTCGGGACCTTGGAGGGTGCGGGAAAAAAACGCGACGGGCCTGCCTGCCTGGTTTAGTGTGGCGGCCAGGGCGAAATCAGATGCATCGCTTTCCACCTGAAAAGGGATGGATTCGTCTACCGCGTGCATCGTGGCTTTCGCAATGTCGTGTTTCAACGCCTTGAAGGCCAATTGGGCCTCTGGCGTGAGTGGAAAAGTCGTGGACTTCATAAGCGGACGGGCTTTGTCCGCGTAGTTGGGGACCCACTGCGCATAATAGGAGAAGAAGCCTAGGCATCTCCTCAGTGCTTTTGCGCTAGCGGGCAAAGGAAGTTCAACAAGGGGGTGCATACGGTCGGGATCAGGGCCAATGACCCCGTTTTCCACTACGTATCCCAGGATGGCTAACCGGCGCGTACGGAATACACACTTCTCCCTGTTGTAGGTCAAATTCAGGCGAGATGGAGTGCGTAAAAAGTTCTGGAGATTTGTGTCATGGCCCTGCTGATCACGGCCGCAGATGGTGACATTATCCAGGTACGGGAAGGTAGCCCGCAGCCCGTTCTGGTCCACCATTCGGTCCATAGCACGCTGGAAGACCGAGACCCCATTGGTGACACCAAATGGAACCCTAAGAAACTGATACAGACGACCATCCGCCTCAAAAGCCGTGTAATGTCGGTCCTCTGGGCGGATGGGGAGTTGGTGGTAGGTGGACTTAAGGTCTATGGTGGAGAACACCCGGTACTGCGCAATCTGATTGACCATATCAGATATGCGCGGGAGAGGATACGCATCCAGCTGCGTATATCGATTAATGGTCTGACTGTAATCAATGACCATCCGGGGTTTGTTCCCGCTCTTAACCACCACAACCTGTGCTCTCCACGGACTAACACTGGGCTGTATAATCCCTTCTTTGAGGAGCCGCTGAACCTCAGATCTGATGAAGATCCGATCTTCAGTGCTGTAACGCCTACTTTTAGTAGCGATGGGCTTGCAGCCTGGTACCAGATTCTTGAATAAAGAGGGTGTGGTGATCTTTAATGTAGAAAGATTGCATGCGGGGCGCTTTGGACAATTTGGAGGCTGCAGCCGGTCCCCTACTGTCAGCGAAGGGAGTGGCCCACCGTACTGTAGGATCACACTCTTCATGTGGACCATAAAGTTTAGTCCGAGGAGAATTGGTGCGCAAAGATGCGGCAACACAAGGAGCCTGAATCGCTCGTAAATTGTGCCCTGCACTTTCAGAGTTACCACACAACGTCCTTGAACAGGGACAGACCGGGACCGTGATGCCATAGAGATTGTCTGTTTGGCAGGTTGAACCTGGAGTCCACACCTCTTTACAGTGTCAGGGTGAATAAAGCTCTCAGTGCTCCCGCTGTCAAACAGACAATAAATTGCACGACCATTTACCTTTATGTCCATTATTGAACTGTCAAGCCTGTGGTGCTTAGCCTGGTTCAGGGTGATCGACGCCACAGTTGGCCCTTGAACGTCACTGCAGGCAGCTGAGGTCGATGCTGAGGACCCCTGCTGGTCGCTCCTGGTCGTCGTCGACCAAAATGGCCACCCCCATGAATCGCACATGGTTGAGGACGCCAAGCGTAGCGACTCCTGGTGGTCATCCTCCTCCGACTCCGTCGACCACAATGGCGTCATCCTGGACTTGCACGTGGATGAACCCCGTGGGTACTTCGACGTCGATGGTGATGATCCCCGTTCTGAAGGGTCACAGGCTGCACTGCCGTTCTTGGGATTTGATCTGCACACCTTTGCGTAGTGTCCCTTTTTACCGCATTGATTACAGACCACCGCTTTAGCAGGACACTTTTGTCGTGGATGCTTGGTTCCTCCGCAGAAGTAGCACCGCGGGCCGCATGGGGCTGCCGCCGTCGTCGGGTCTACATGGAAGCACGCCATAACACTGCACTTCGAGCCCGTGGGGCGAGGAGGGATTTGTGACTGCTCCTGCCACGTTGTCTCCACGTGGTCCTCCGGATACAGGACCAAGCTCTTCGAAGCCGCCTCAAGCATTTCAGCCATCTCCATAGCTTGGGTCAGGTTGAGATTCCCCTTTTCTAGCAGCTTGAGACGGATGTACGAAGACCCTACCCCTGCCACAAACGCATCTCGGGTGAGATCATACATATACTGCTCAGCCGACACAGCTTTGCAGTCGCAGCCCCTGGCAAGCTGCAAGAGCTCATTGGCGTAATCCTCCATGGTTTCGCCCGACTGCCGACGTCGTGTAGCGAGGAGGTAACGAGCGTGGATCTCGTTGGGAGGTCTCGTGTAGCGCTTTTTTAAAAGCTCGAGGGCCCTCGGGTAGGTGGTGGCCGCACGGATCGCGAGGTAGACAGTGTCGCTTACCCTCGCATGGAGGACCCGGAGTCTGTCGTCATCTGTGATGACCGCTGCGGAGGCTGCCAGGTAGTCCTCAAAACACTTCAGCCAGTGGTCGAAGGTGTTAGAGGCGCCCACCGCACGTGGATCCAGCATCAGATGCTCTGGCTTTAAGATTTGTTCCATACTCTCCTTTCCGTCGAGAGCTTAGTGTTAGGCAATAAAATTGATGCACGTCAATCGAACTCAAGACACAAGGCTTCGGTAACTGAAGGCTTTTATTGCCTAACAATGGAACTACTAGAACGTAAGTACACCACCCCAGACTGACGAGGTCCCGCCCGAGCAGGGGGTCTTATACCTCTCCCAGGAGGCGGAGCCCGACTGGGATGTGCCACAACAGTAACAACCACAGGTGTATTAATCCCACCCGAGCCCAACAACAACATTAGAACAATCCCACAGTGTGAACACCCTAGCCCAACAACAACATTAGAACAACCCCACAGTGGGAACCAACAATGGTTCACCACACCGGGAAAGACCATTTTCTACCGACTGTCACCATCTCACTGAAGGGGAAAGCAGTAAATGGGGGAAGGCTAAAGGATATAAAAATGGGTTAAATTGGATTGAAAAGAATAAAACACAATGGCTGCAGATACTGATTTTATAAACAGTGATTTCAATTGTAATTGTATATTCAGAGACTGAATGTTAAAACAACCAATAAAATTACACTATGTTGCTAATCCCATTGGATGAGAATGGGTTTGTGGTTCAGAATATGATGAGGGTAAAATCTGCAAGTTAATTCCTGTTGGTCGGGAATGTTTACAGCCAGTTTTGAACGTTTTCATGAGCAACATTTCAGGTACTTCATCCTGATCAACACACAGCAACCTGGTCACAAGTTACATACTCCATTTTGAGGTTGGCACCTCTCAGTCAAGGGAAGATGTTATAAGAATTGAAAACTAAGACGATAGTGTGGCACGATGGATCAGTGATTCGCTCTGCTGCGTCTCATTGCCAGGAATCCATGTTTGATTCCAGTCTTGGGTGACTGTCTGGGTGGAGTTTGCATGTTCTCCTCAAGTCTGCGTGGGTTTCTTCTGGATGCTCCGGTGTCTTCCCACACTCCAAAGATTTGGAGGCTGGGTGGATTGGCCGTTCTAAATTGCCCCGTAATCTCTAAAAGATGTGCAGGTTAGGTGGATTGGCTTTGGAAAATGCATGGGTCTACAGGGATGGGGTGGAGGGGAGGGCCTGGGTGGGATAATTTTGCGGAGAGGTGGTGCAGACACGATGGGACGGCTTGCCGTGATCTGCACTGTTTGGATTGCATGGTTGAAGTGAAAAATATTGATAACGTTATCGTTACAGACAACAATTTTAACAACAGAAGTCACACATGTCATAGAACATAGAACATAGAACAGTACAGCACAGAACAGGCCCTTCAGCACACGATGTTGTGCCGAGCTTTATCTGAAACCAAGATCAAGCTATCCCACTCCCTATCATCCTGGTGTGCTCCATGTGCCTATCCAATAACCGCTTAAATGTTCCTAAAGTGTCTGACTCCACTATCACTGCAGGCAGTCCATTCCACACCCCAACCACTCTCTGCGTAAAGAACCTACCTCTGATATCCTTCCTGTATCTCCCACCACGAACCCGATAGTTATGCCCCCTTGTAATAGCTCCATCCACCCGAGGAAATAGTCTTTGAACGTTCACTCTATCTATCCCCTTCATCATTTTATAAACCTCTATTAAGTCTCCCCTCAGCCTCCTCCGCTCCAGAGAGAACAGCCCTAGCTCCCGCAACCTTTCCTCATAAGACATACCCTCCAAACCAGGCAGCATCCTGGTAAATCTCCTCTGCACTCTTTCCAGCGCTTCCACATCCTTCCTATAGTGAGGTGACCAGAACTGTAAACAATGCTCCAAATGTGGTCTCACCAAGGTCCTGTACAGTTGCAGCATAACCCCACGGCTCTTAAACTTCAACCCCCTGTTAATAAAAGCTAACACACTATAGGCCTTCTTCACAGCTCTATCCACTTGAGTGGCAACCTTTAGAGATCTGTGGATATGAACCCCAAGATCTCTCTGTTCCTCCACAGTCTTCAGAACCCTACCTTTCACCCTGTAATCCACATTTAAATTAGTCCTACCAAAATGAATCACCTCACATTTATCAGGGTTAAACTCCATTTGCCATTTTTCAGCCCAGCTTTGCATCCTATCTATGTCTCTTTGCAGCCTACAACAGCCCTCCACCTCATCCACTACTCCACCAATCTTGGTGTCATCAGCAAATTTACTGATCCACCCTTCAGCCCCCTCCTCTAAGTCATTAATAAAAATCACAAAGAGCAGAGGACCAAGCACTGATCCCTGCGGCACTCCGCTAGCAACCTGCCTCCAATCCGAAAATTTTCCATCCACCACCACCCTCTGTCTTCGATCAGACAGCCAGTTACCTATTCAATCGGCCAACTTTCCCTCTATCCCACACCTCCTCACTTTCATCATAAGCCGACCATGGGGGACCTTATCAAACGCCTTACTAAAATCCATGTATATGACATCAACTGCCCTACCTTCATCAACACACTTAGTTACCTCCTCAAAAAATTCTATCAAATTTGTGAGGCACGACTTGCCCTTCACGAATCCATGCTGACTATCCCGGATTAATCCGCATCTTTCTAAATGGTCGTAAATCCCATCTCTCAGGACCTTTTCCATCAATTTACCAACCACCGAAGTAAGACTAACCGGTCTATAATTACCAGGGTCATTTCTATTCCCTTTCTTAAACAGAGGAACAACATTCGCCATTCCCCAGTCCTCTGGCACCATCCCCGTGGACAGCGAGGACCCAAAGATCAAAGCCAAAGGCTCTGCAATCTCATCCCTTGCCTCCCAAAGAATCCTAGGATACATTTCATCAGGCCCAGGGGACTTATCGACCTTCAGTTTATTCAAAACTGCCAGGACATCCTCCCTCCGAACATCTATTTCCTCTATGTCGATGGAATTTATCTCCTAGAACCCAGACAGTGATGTTTCTCTGCCAATGAGGATGGTCCCCAATCTCCAATTGCCCCTTTGGCAATTTTTCGAAAGACAAAATGAAATTCAATTAAAGATTTAATTCCACCCAGTGAGAGATTCCCTGCTGCTGATTGGATACAGACGCTTAAAGTGTAAAATAGTTATCAATTCACAAATGGGAAATTTGTAATAAAATGGAACAAATTCTCCTTCATTTTAGTTAAAATACTAAAAGAAAATCACTGCACTCAGTATAGAACCCAAAGGAAAATGCAACAGGTGAGTTGTCAAAAACATTCTGGAGTCCTTGGGCACAGTTTTCCCAGCTCGCTGCACTGCTCGAGTTGCAGTTCAAGTTCAGGAAAAGAGTTAAACCTGCTGCAACTGCTTAAGTTTGAGTTGGTACCTAACGTGCTAAATAAAGGGATTGTTGAATGAATTAAGAGTCAACTCCTGTCTTTGTTTCTCACGGTAAACTGGAATGCTTGGATGGTGTTTATATTAATCGGCAAGTTGGACAGGAAACTCAACTTCACTCATTGGAAAAATGTTAAATTCAATTATGAAAGAGAGAATAAGAGTGCATTTGGAAATCTTCAACTATTTTGTAAAGATCTGATCAAGCAGAGACAGTCTGGTTTCATGGAGGAGAAATCATGTCTGACAAATTTAGTCGTGTTCTCTGAGGAGTTATCAGCCAGAGTGGATAGAGGGGAACCAGCTGATGTGGTATATTTGGATTTTCATTTGATAAGGTGCCACAGAAAAGGCTACTATGCAAGACAGGAGCTCATGACATTGGAGGTAATACTCTGGCATGGATAGAGCACTGACCAACTGACAGGAAGCAGTGAGTAGCGATAAGGGGGTCTTTCTCAGGTTGGAGGGCAGTAACCAGTGGAGTGCCACTGGAACTGCAGCTTTTCGCAATATAGATTCATGATTTGGAGGAAGGAACAGAGTACTGTGGCCAAGTTATGGATGAGATTGTTCATTTTGGAAGAAAAATGAGAGGGTGGGCCGTTTTTTAAATGGAGAGAGACTGCAGAAAGCTGCAGCACACGGGGACTTGGAGGTCCTTCTTCATGAAACCCAGAAAGCGAGCATACAGGTGCAGGAGGAAATAGGGAAGGCAAATGGAATGCTGGCTTTTATTTCAAACAGGCTGGAGTACAAAAGTAAAGAGGTGTTGCTGCAACTGTTAAGTGCTACATTTAGAATATTATATCGAGTTTTTAAAAAATTCTTTCATGGGATGTGGGTGTCGCTGGCTCGGCCAGCTTTTATTGTCCATCCCTCTCTGTGGGGCAATTTAAATGTCAATCATATTACTTTGAGTCTGGAATCACATGTAGGCCAGACCAGGTAAGGAGGGTGGATTTCATCCCCCAAAGGACATGAGTGAGCTAGATATGTTTTTATAATAATTGACAATGGCTTCATGATCATCATTACAGACTTTTAATTCCAGATTTTTATTCAATTCAAATTTAACCATCAAACATGATGGGATTTGAACCTGGGTCCTCAGAGGATTACCCGGGGTTGGTGGATTACTAGTTCAGTGACAATACCACTGCACCACTGTCTTCCCTTTGGTTTTCTTATTTAAGGAAAGACATATTATCATTGCAGGTAGTACAGAGGAGGTTTACTAGAATGATCCTGGCTATGGAGAGTCCGGATGTGGAGATGCTGGCGTTGGACTGGGGTGTTGTTGAAGGGAGATTTAAAGAATAGGTTTAGAGGAAACAATATCCTTGGTTTATGTGCCTTTATAACAATTTATATTCAAAGGTACCTCTATAGCAATTTATATTAGTAGGAATAAATAGTATATAATAAATATGTATGAATTTATCGTTCTACGATTACAAAGGACATGCATGAAAACTCCGCATGTTAATAGGAGCTCAGGATAGTAAAACGACACAAGATGGATGCGAGCTTTTAGCCACATTCCTGAACACCATTAGCTGGCTTGAGCATAAGCTTGTGTACAATAGACCACAGATACTGGTGACTGGTACCAGTCTATGGTCTGAGGCCTCGGATGAAAACTAGACACAGAGGATTAGGGAGGACAGTCAAGGGAGATGATAAGGAGGCCCACTGGACAAGAAGTATTGTACACTCAAGGACTCCAGATGGGAGAAAGAAAGATAATATTGACTGAGGTACCATGAGTCGTGTCCATGAGACCACGAGCTGATCATTCACAAGGCCACCTTCCAAGAGTTGTGGAAATACAACTCTTCACTCACCTGAAGAAGTGGCAACGCTCCGAAAGCTCGTGCGACCAAATAAACCTGTTGGACTTTAACCTGGTGTTGTGAGACTTCTTGCTATGGAGAGTCCGCCATCTGAGGAAAGATAAAACAGGTTGGGTCCATACTCCTTGGAGTTCAGAAGAATGAGAAGTGATGTGTTTGAAACATTTAAGTTTCTTCAGGGCTTTAGACAGTATGAATGTTGGGAGGATCTTTCCACTCATAATATATTGTAGGATCAGAGAGCATAGTTGCGGAATAAGTTGTATTCATTTCAGACAGATTTCAGGGAGAATTTCATCTCTCTGACTGATGTATCTTTGGAATTCTTTACCCAGAAAACTGTGGAGGCCGAATCCTTGAATATTTTCAAGGCTGAGATCGATAGGTTTTTAATCAGTCGGGGAATTAAAGGTTACGGAGATAAGACAGGAAAGAGAACTTAGCGAGTGTTAGATCAGACATGATCTTATTAACTGGCAGAGCAGACTTGAAGGCTTAATGGGCTACTCCTGAGCCTCTTTCTTATGGTCTTGGTTAAGAAGGGGAAAATGGAGTACATGAGAAAGCTTATGGGGAACATATGACTGGAAAAGATTCTACAGGTGTGTGAAGAGAAAAAGATTGGTGAAGGTCCTTTACAGTCAAAAACAAGGGGAATTATAATGGGGAAAAAAGAAATGGCTGACCAACTATATACGTATTTGGATCTGTCTTCACAAAGGAGAACACAAAGAAGATGGCAGCAATGTTTGGGGAACAAAAGCTTTAGTGAGTCAAAGACTCCAACGACTGTGCAATTCCGTATTAATTCATCTCTGAAAATCTTATAGTCACAATGTTCTGCTAGCCTGTACAGGCAATTTATGAATGAATCCATGCATTCGCTCTATTTTTCTTTCCTCTTTTTAGATTTTGCATGTTCAAAGTTTAATATTTTTCAATACTTAAGTATGAAACATATGACCGGGGGACTTCATCATAAGAGCCTGAAGTCCCATCGACTTTCTTTCTCACCATTGTACCATCTGCAATAGTTCCTATTGTGTAGTGTAAAGTACTGACCTGATGCTTTTGTTCCTTCTTGTGCAAACCTGAAGCTGTTCTGTGTCTGTCCCTCTTTCAGTGGCTGTACCACTTTCAAGGCTGTTGAGAGCCTTGAGCACTTCGGGACAATTCTGGGTGTGGTAATGTAGACTCTATGCTCATCCTAAACACTGGATCTGTTGCTGCTTGAATAGTTTGGTTTATAGATTGTTATCTATGCTTGCTTCTATCCAGGCTATATCTCAGCCGCATCTGCCACACCACAATGCTCTGAATTCTTAGATGAGTCTTCAATCAATTTTCTTCTCATCTGTTCTCCAAGGATCTATAGGTCAGTCAGGTCTGCAGACTTTACTTGGAGTTTTTCTTAGTATTTTACTCATTGCCCACTGCCACCATGTCTTGTATTGTGTTCAGTATCCAGATGGGAGTATTTAGGATTTGCCTGTTCCCCTGAGAAAGCTACTTAACACCAGTTGGTAAAAACATTTTTATTTATTTACACGTCTCTGCACAGCTTAATAACTCCACACGAGGTTGTTCTTCTGTTTCCCCCTGGATCACAGTTACCCAATCATGTGACACTGTTAAAGTTTCAAGTTCATTTATTAGCATCACAATTAGGCTTCCATTAACATTGCAATGAAGTTACAGTGAAAATCCGCGAGTCGCCACACTCCAGTGCCTGTTCAGGTTGAGGGAGAATTTATACACCTAATCAGCATTTTGGACTGTGGGAGGAAACCGGCGGACCCAGAGGAAACCCACGCAGATATGAGGAGAATGTGCAGACTCTGCACAGACAGCAATGACATCAGAATCAGGTGTTTCTGGTAACTCTTTACTTTACAGGTTTGGCAATGAGTGGGGGTTTGAAGTCCGTGAGATTAATGGCATATCTGGAAGTCATTGGCAAATAACTCCGGAGCTATTGATGAGAAAGCTAATCGCTGAGTCGCAGCAGAGAATGTGCAATGCGATATATAAACTTTCCAAATACACCGAGCATGATTGAGGAGAGAATGGGGCAGACCATGTCAACTCTGAGAGACATCGGGCCCAATCTTACAGGCCACCCACACCATACTCTTGCAGCCGCGAGGTCGGGGAATTTGGCGCCCAACCAAATCTCCGTTCGCTGCAGTGGAATGGGAAAATCCCACCAGCATCAACGGTGATAATATTCCGGCCATGATGTCACTGGGCATTGCGACGCTGTTGTTCTGATCCACATCAAAATGCTCTCCATTGAAGCAAATACAACACATGTGTTCAAAAGGCAATGGCCATCAGGGTCCTTGGTAAGTCACTCCGGCACAGTTGTTCATTTCTTTTTGGCTCCTTTGGCACTGTTCAGGAAAAGTATCGAACCATTGACTCATACAGCAGAAGCAATGAACCGAATGTGCAGGAATTCAGCACCCATTCAAGCCACACAGAAAATGGTCAGAATATGGATAACTGACAACAGTTCCTTTTGTATCACAGATCGCCCAAGGGCACCCATGTGGTTACCAAAAATGGTATTGGCAAAGTGGGAGACAAAATCCTACTGCCAATCAAAAGGCAGAAGCATAAATCATTGATTGCTGGTCATCAGATGCCAGGCCCACGCAGGACAGCCAGATTCGAGTCCAACAATATGCTTCTTATTGAAGATACAGGGAACCCGACAGGGAAACGCATCAAGGTGCCTGTCCCCACCAGCCTGAGCATTTGCCTGATGGACCTGCTGAGTTACAATGGCAATGGTCAACTCTGACAGTGCTTTATGGAGCGTAACAACTGTCTCATGCAGGTCAAGCATGGCTTCCATTGTAGACACGGACATTCCAGGAGTTAAAATCGGTTCAATTATATCAGCTCTGCATCAGTAGATAAAAATCGCTTCAGTCATGCAAAAAAACAGAATGAGGCAGGGTGACGATGGAGGAGGCAGGGTTGTAAGCGAAATAAACTTTGAGCTGTAATCATCACTATTATCTGGCTGATGTTTGTAATTGTCTCCATGGAGATCTGTATCAAACAAGTTTAGCATCAGACTTGCATGAATACAAACAATGGTTTATATTTTCATTTCTTTTCTGGTCAACAATTTGTTCTTGACTTTCATTTCATCGGTTTAGTTTCGATTCCCAGTCAGGAAATGATCACACGCAGTTTATGTCACAATCAGTTAATGAGTTAAAGAGCATAACACACCCAACACTCACAACATTCGTGTTGATCAACTCACCATCACGAGTAGAGTTGTAGCTGAAACAGGAATTCAACCCATATTCCATAATGATGAGGTAAAGATCATCGGAATTGCTTTAGTATTGAGGCCGATGTGTAGACTACTGAACACTGAGCTTGTTTTGAGGAAGAAACATGTACACTTTACAAAGCAGTTAATATGCAAAGAACTGGAATTATTTATCCACAGGGTGTGTCGCTAATCGAGATTGGTGATTATAGGAAAACATAATGCAATAGGTAGATCTTTTTAAAATGTATATTGGTTAATAACTCAAATTGAATATATTTCTAATCAGACTTCGTTCAACATCCAAATTTTAATTTTTGTAATCACATCCAGTCAGTGTCCTCAAGTTATATGTAGACTTTCAAGAAAGAAGGTTCTGTTTCCGAGTAATTTAGGAGAGTTTTACTGAAGTAAAGTTGTGATTCTCAGCACTTAGAGGTGTACAACACAAATTAAAGCAATCCGAATCCTAAATCAAAGTGAGAGTACAGCCTGAACTGGAATGGAAAGGAGGGGAGGTAGTTTGGAATGTAACAGCAGAGTTGCAGCTAAAAGTGGGGAAGAGAAGGAAATGTACTTGCTGAAATGGAGACTGAGGGGGTGATTTTGAACTCGCGCTCTCCGTCTGCGGGAATGACTGCACATGCTCAGAGTCCAGAGAGCGCAATTCACGCCATTGTTTACTAGCTAAATGATTTTTTTTGGCAGTATCTCGTAAATTCTGGACAGAGGTTTCTCTGGAGAGAATAATATTGATTGAACTAATTATTAATATTTATCACAAGGAAATATTGGGTTTCTTACCCTTTATATCACAAGTAGTGTCATTCCAGTAAAGTTAGCAAAAGAGATCATTCAACCTCAGCAAATCGACCAGTGAAATATTCACAAATTCCAATGTGGAGCAAAAATCAATGAGGCTCTGCTGATATTCCTTCCCAGATGAATTTATTATGAATTGCGCTGAGATTATTTTAAAACTCCATATCTTGTATGTATTAAGTTAATATCATAAAATGTAATCAACAGTTTTTTTTAAGTTTATATCTCAGGGAAACATACTCCTAGTCGCTTTACAAATCTGTTTTATTTTTAAGTATCATTCAGAAGGCAAACACATTACCTGTACAGATGACAGAGATAATGTAAGGTTACAGTACACAGTGTATAAAGGCTGGCAAGAAAATATCTGATTTGTGTATGATGTGGCCCAAGCTTTCTGTGAACATTTAAGGTTATCCGCCCAAGGATAACAATGGCTGGAGAAATAATGTTGATAATAAAGCGTCTTGGCCTGAATCTCTCCCCTGTCTGGGAGCAACCGTTCTCCACCACCCAACACACAAACCCAATCACCACCTCACCCTTGACTGCGAAACAGACTTTCTGGTCTTTAGCCATCAACAAGCAGCTCCCTATCTGACTGGGAATGAAAGAATTTGTGTTTTAGAATTAACATTCACAATGTAGTGAGGATGATTCTATTGCAGATTAGAATGCAAGAATAGCACTGGACAAATGCAACAGACATTGTTGTTCATGACATTGTGAGTGGAAGGGATTGTGGTGTTACTGAGCAGTGACCGACAGGCCAGGATCTAATACAACAGCCACCATGAAGCAAATATGAGGAAGCAGCACAGTCCTCATATTTCCTTATGCAGGTGGTGTGCAGAGCAAGTCTCCGTGACCAGAATTTTCATTGAGTCCGGAATCAGGAGAATGCTTCAGAAATTAAATGGAGGGAGAAGGTGTTTCAGTTAGTCTGAGATGAGTTTTGATGATTTTTTTTTCTGTTACAGTAACACACGGGAGGATTTGTTGAGAGTGAAGCTCGATCAGCTTCAATGTCACTTCACGTGGGCGCCACAGAAAGAAAACATTGACTTGGATAATTTGCAGCAAAGATTAGAAGATTCAATACAGCTCGATGTGAAATATCGAGCCAGGTCTTACAACCAACTCGCTTTTGTAAACTGCCTGCAAGGAAACTGTGAGGAGGCGATTCAAAACTTACAGGGAGCTGAAAAGATTCTGAGGGAGAATCAAAAAGATGAATTTGAAAAAAGAATCATCGTCACCTATGGAAACCGTGCCTGGGTCAATTATCACATGGGACAACTGACAGAGGCTCAGTCCTACCTCGACAAACTGGAGAGGATCTGTCAACAATTTCCTGATGCCTCTCGGTATACAGCAATGATACCTGAAGTGTACGGGGAGAAGGGTTGGGCACTGCTGAGCTCTGCTGCTCAATATTATGAAGATGCAATGGAATGTTTTAAAAAGGCTCTGGAGGAAGATCCGGATAACACGGAATGGAATGTTGGATATGCGACTGTTCTGTTTCGTCTGGAATGGTTTTCTGGTACCCCAGAGAGTCGTGGGCCCAGTGAAGCAATGAAGCAGTTGAGACGTGTGCTGGAGCTTGATCCAGATCACACTGTAGCCATGGTGCTGCTGGCTCTAAAACTACAAGAGTTCAATCAGAAGGAAGAAGCATTGAAATTCATTAATAGAGCGTTGCAGAAATCCCCTGATCTTCCATATGTGCTTCGTTATGCTGCAATGTTTTACAGAAAGGAAGGAGATGTGGAAAAAGCTCTGAATCTGTTGAAGAAAGGATTAGAAATTACCCCAAGCTCTACCTTCTTACACCATCAAATAGGTCAGTGCTACAGAACCAAATTGTATGAACTGATGAAATATCCAGGCAGCAAAGGTCCTCGCAATGCTGCTCCTCAAAACAGAGCTGAACTGATCAAACTGTGCAAGTTTCATTTTCAAAAGGCTTTTGAAAACCGACCATTAACATCCATTAAGGCACACCTGGATTTTGCAGGGATCTGTTCATTAAATGAAGAATATCGCAAAGCAAAGGAGATCTATAAGCATCTACTGACACTGGAGGGTATACGTCCAGAGAATAAACAGGCAATATGTTTACAGGCTGGGTTATTTGAACTCAATCATAAGAAATCAGACTCAAATGCTATTGACCATTTTCTGGAAGGAATGAAAGTCAATTATGACTCAATAGAACAGAAAAAGTGTCGAGAAAACCTGGAGATGACAGCAACAAGATGCCTTCGCAAGAATCCTAGAGACAGCAAGGCCCTTGGTGTTCATGGGTTCCTGCACCAGCTGGATGGGGAGAGATGTGAAGCTATTAAATGCTTTGAAAAGGCTTTGGAGTTTGATCCTGACAATGAAACATATCTAAGTGCTCTTTGTGAATTACGCCTTTCCATCGAGGATGACAATCACTCTCCCAATGAAAACTAAACACATTTTTGGAAAATGTATTGATGTCTCTGATACTGGAGCCCAGTCCGTGTATGTTAATGAGGACCCCGCCCACTTTGGGTGAGCAGTTTAACACAGTTTCCACCAAGTGGGGAGATTTAAAATCACCTCCATCAAATTCTAATGTAACCTAGATAACTGGGAGATAGATATAAACTGATGGCCAAATATAGATTAAAGTATGTTTTGTTTGGATCTCCATTTGTTTTGTGATTTTAATAGGAAAATATTCGAGCTGGTATTTTAAGCTTCAGTGAACTCTGTGTGATTTATACTCTGCTGATGGTAATGACAGTGTAATAACAATATCCAATCCAGCCTGTAGTGGGTATAATAAAACCACTCTGCCACCCTATCTCTCACTTGCTGCCTCTTCTCAGGAAAGTTGCCCATTGGGTGAAAGGCTTTCCACATGTAACACTGGAGAAAGGGCCAACAGTCAGTGCAGCCCCTTCAGATAAAGCAACTCTTGATTCTGTTGCTCTGAGGATTTGCTGACAGACGATCAGACTCCCATCCAGAGCGTTCACTCAGATCTCAGTCTCTGTCACTGGGAGTCTCCCTGTCCTGTAACTTGTCAGCTTCACCAACTCTTCATCAAACCATCCCAGACCCTCACTGGCCAACACAGAGCAGCTCGGACAATAGCCGGGAAAGACCATTTTCTACCGACTGTCACCATCTCACTGAAGGGGAAAGCAGTAAATGGGGGAAGGCTAAAGGATATAAAAATGGGTTAAATTGGATTGAAATGAATAAAACACAATGGCTGCAGATACTGATTTTATAAACAGTGATTTTAATAGTAATTGTATATTCAGAGACTGAATGTTAAAACAACCAATAAAATTATACTGTGGCCAAGATTTTCTGTGTTGCTAATCTCATTGGATGAGAATGGGTTTGTGGTTCAGAATATGATGAGGGTAAAATCTGCAAGTTAATTCCTGTTGGTCGGGAATGTTTACAGCCAGGTTTGAACGTTTTCATGAGCAACATTTCAGGTACTTCATCCTGATCAACACACAGCAACCTGGTCACAAGTTACATACTCCATTTTGAGGTTGGCACCTCTCGGTCAAGGGAAGATGTTATAAGAATTGAAAACTAAGACGATAGGGTGGCACAGTGGCTAGCCCTGCTGTGTCTCATTGCCAGGAATCCGTATTTGATTCCAGTCTTGGGTGACTCTCTGTGTGGAGTTTGCATGTTCTCCTTGTTTATTTATTAGTGTGACAAGTAGGCTTATATGACACTACAACGAGTCCGCCATCTGAGGAAAGATAAAACAGGTTGGGTCCATACTCCTTGGAGTTCAGAAGAATGAGAAGTGATGTGTTTGAAACATTTAAGTTTCTTCGGGGCTTTAGACAGTATGAATGTTGGGAGGATCTTTCCACTCATAAAATATTGTAGGATCAGAGAGCATAGTTGCGGAATAAGTTGTATTCATTTCAGACAGATTTCAGGGAGAATTTCATCTCTCTGACTGATGTATCTTTGGAATTCTTTACCCAGAAAACTATGGAGGCCGAATCCTTGAATATTTTCATGGCTGAGATCGATAGGTTTTTAATCAGTAGGGGAATTAAAGGTTACGGAGATAAGACAGGAAAGAGAACTTAGCAAGTGTTAGATCAGACATGATCTTATTAACTGGCAGAGCAGACTTGAAGGCTTAATGGGCTACTCCTGAGCCTCTTTCTTATGGTCTTGGTTAAGAAGGGGAAAATGGAGTACATGAGAAAGCTTATGGGGAACATATGACTGGAAAAGATTCTACAGGTGTGTGAAGAGAAAAAGATTGGTGAAGGTCCTTTACAGTCAAAAACAAGGGGAATTATAATGGGGAAAAAAGAAATGGCTGACCAACTATATACGTATTGGATCTGTCTTCACAAAGGAGGACACAAAGAAGATGGCAGCAATGTTTCGGGAACAAAGTGAGTCAAAGACTCCAACGACTGTGCAATTCCTTATTAATTCATCTCTGAAAATCTTATAGTCACAATGTTCTGCTAGCCTGTACAGGCAATTTATGAATGAATCCATGCATTCACTCTATTTTTCTTTCCTCTTTTTAGATTTTGCATGTTCAAAGTTTAATATTTTTCAATACTTAAGTATGAAACATATGACCAGGGGACTTCATCATAAGAGCCTGAAGTCCCATCGACTCTCTTTCTTACCATTGTACTATCTGCAATAGTTCCTATTGTGTAGTGTAAAGTACTGACCTGATGCTTTTGTTCCTTCTTGTGCAAACCTGAAGCTGTTCTGTGTCTGTCCATCTTTCAGTGGCTGTACCACTTTCAAGGCTGTTGAGAGCCTTCAGCACTTCAGAACAATTCTGGGAGTGGTAATGTAGACTCTATGCTCATCCTAAACTCTGGATCTGTTGCTGCTTGAATAGTTTGGTTTATAGATTGTTATCTATGCTTGCTTCTATCCAGGCTATATCTCAGCCGCATCTGCCACACCACAATGCTCTGAATTCTTAGATGAGTCTTCAATCAATTTTCTTCTCATCTGTTCTCCAAGGATCTATAGGTCAGTCAGGTCTGCAGACTTTACTTGGAGTTTTTCTTAGTATTTTACTCATTGCCCACTGCCACCATGTCTTGTATTGTGTTCAGTATCCAGATGGGAGTTTTTAGGATTTGCCTGTTCCCCTGAGAAAGCTACTTAACACCAGTTGGTAAAAACATTTTTATTTATTTACACGTCTCTGCACAGCTTAATAACTCCACACGAGGTTCTTCTTCTGTTTCCCCCTGGATCACAGTTACCCAATCATGTGACACTGTTAAAGATTCAAGTTCATTTATTAGCATCACAATTCGGTTTACATTAACACTGCAATGAAGTTACTGTGAAAATCCCCGAGACGCCACATTCCGGTGCCTGTTCAGGTTGAGGGAGAATTTATACACCTAATCAGCATTTCGGACTGTGGGAGGAAACCGGCGGACCCAGAGGAAACCCACGCAGATATGAGGAGAATGTGCAGACTCTGCACAGACAGCAATGACATCAGAATCAGGTGTTTCTGGTAACTCTTTACTTTACAGGTTTGGCAATGAGTGGGGGTTTGAAGTCCGTGAGATTAATGGCATATCTGGAAGTCATTGGCAAATAACTCCGGAGCTATTGATGAGAAAGCTAATCGCTGAGTCGCAGCAGAGAATGTGCAATGCGATATATAAACTTTCCAAATACATCGAGCATGATTGAGGAGAGAATGGGGCAGACCATGTCAACTCTGAGAGACATCGGGCCCAATCTTACAGGCCACCCACACCATACTCTTGCAGCCGCGAGGTCGCAGAATTTGGCGCCCAACCAAATCTCCGTTCGCTGCAGTGGAATGGGAAAATCCCACCAGCATCAACGGTGATAATATTCCGGCCATGATGTCACTGGGCATTGCGACGCTGTTGTTCTGATCCACATCAAAATGCTCTCCATTGAAGCAAATACAACACGTGTGTTCAAAAGGCAATGGCCATCAGGGTCCTTGGTAAGTCGCTCCGGCACAGTTGTTCATTTCTTTTTGGCTCCTTTGGCACTGTTCAGGAAAAGTATCGAACCATTGACTCATACAGCAGAAGCAATGAACCGAATGTGCAGGAATTCTGCACCCATTCAAGCCACACAGAAAATGATCAGAATATGGATAACTGACAACAGTTCCTTTTGTATCACAGATCGCCCAAGGGCACCCATGTGGATACCAAAAATGGTATTGGCAAAGTGGGAGACAAAATCCTACTGCCAATCAAAAGGCAGAAGCATAAATCATTGATTGCAGGTCATCAGATGCCAGGCCCATGCAGGACAGCCAGATTCGAGTCCAACAATATGCTTCTTATTGAAGATACAGGGAACCCGACAGGGAAACGCATCAAGGTGCCGGTCCACACCAGCCTGAGCATTTGCCTGATGGACCTGCTGAGTTACAATGGCAATGGTCAACTCTGACAGTGCTTTATGGAGCGTAACAACTGTCTCATGCAGGTCAAGCATGGCTTCCATTGTAGACACGGACATTCCAGGAGTTAAAATCGGTTCAATTATATCAGCTGTACATCAGTATATAAAAATCGCTTCGGTCATGCAAAAAAACAGGACGAGGCAGGTGATGATGGAGGAGGCAGGGTTGTAAACAAAATAAAGTTTGAGCTGTAATCATTTATCTATCACTATTATCTGGCTGATGTTTGTAATTGTCTCCATGGAGATCAGTCTCAAACAAGTTCAGCATCAGACTTGCATGATGTGGTGAACCATTGTTGCTTCCCACTGGATAGTACTGAGCCAGGGTCTGGCCAGTACTACAAGTATGTACATATGTTGCTGTTGGGTTAGGGGTGGGTTGTTCTACTTGTTGCTGTTGGGGTTAGGGTGGGGTTGTTACACCTTTGTATTGTAGTATTGTGGTACATCCCAGTCGGGCTCCGCCTCCTGGGAGAGGTATAAAAGTCCCTGCTCTGGCTGGGACCCCTCAGTCTGGGATCGTGTATATAATTGGTAGTTGCTTTGTTACAACAAATAAAAGCCTTTATTTCCTGAGCATCAAGCCTCATGTATGATAACGCGCCTCAATTTTATTTGCTGTAAATAAACTCTCGTCGAAGAAGAAAAAAGAGAGTATGGAGCAGATACTGAAGCCGGAAAGCCTTACACTAGATCCACGTGCGGTGGGCGCCTCTAACACCTTCGACCACTGGCTGAAGTGTTTCGAAGACTACCTGGCAGCCTCCGCAGCGGTCACCACAGATGATGACAGACTCCGGGTCCTCCATGCGAGGGTAAGCGACACTGTCTACCTCGTGATCCGTGCGGCCACCGATTACACAAAGGCCCTCGAGCTTCTGAAGAAGCGTTATATCAAACCGCCCAATGAAATACACGCTCGTTACCTCTTAGCCACTCGACGACGGCAGTCTGGCGAAACGATGGAGGAATACGCGAACGAGCTCCTACAGCTAGCCAGGGGCTGTAACTGCAAAGCTGTGTCGGCAGAGCAGAGTATGAACGACCTCGCCCGAGATGAGTTTGTGGCGGGAGTCGGATCGTCGTACATTCGACTCAAACTACTGGAGAAAGGTAACCTTGACCTTACCCAGGCAATAGAGCTAGCAGAGATGCTGGAGACGGCCTCCAAAAGCCTAGTATTGTATCCTGAAGACCACGTGGAGACAACTTGGCAGGAGCAGTCGCCAATCCCTCCTCGTCCCTCGGGTTCGAAATGCTGCGTAATGGCGTGCTCACACTCGGGCCAGACGACGGCAGCAGCTCCGGGCGACCCGCGGTGTTACTTCTGTGGGGGAGCGAAGCATACTCAGCAACGGTGTCCCGCTAAAGCTGTGTTGTGCTCCGCCTGCGGTAAGAAGGGGCACTATTCGAAAGTGTGTCGATCTAAATCTAGGAACAGCAGTGCGGCCTGCGATTCCTCAGAGCCCGGTTCTTCGTCGTCGAAATCGTCGAGGGTTTCGTCCACGTGCGAGGCCAGGACGACGCCATTACGGTCGACGGAGTCGGAGATGTGTGACCACCAGGGGTCGCTGAGTTTGGCGCCATCACCCACGTGCGACCTATGGGAGCGGCCATGTTGGTCGGCACCAACCGCGAACGACCAGCAGGGGTCATCCTCGTCAATTTCAGCTGCCTGCAGTGGCGCTCATGAACCAACGGCGGCGGCGATCATCCTGGACCAGGCCAAGCCTCATAGACTTGACAAATCTATGATGAACATCCAGGTAAATGACCACTTGATTTATTGTCTGTTTGACAGCGGGAGCACTGAGAGCTTTATCCACCCAGACGCTGTGAAGCGGTGTGGACTCCGGATTCAACCTGTCAAACAGACAATTTCTATGGCATTGAGGTCCCGGTCTGTCACCGTGCTAGGGAGTTGCGTGGTAACTTTAACGGTGCAAGGCACAGTTTACGAGCGTTTCAAGCTCCTAGTGTTGCCGCACCTTTGCGCGCCAATACTTCTCGGACTTAACTTCATGGTCCACTTGAGGAGTGTAACCCTACAGTACGGTGGGCTACTCCCTTCACTTTCAGTGGGAGAACTGCAGCCTCCAAATTGCCTGTAGCCTCTCGACGCTGAAGATCACCACACCCTCCCTGTTCCAGAATCTTGTGCCAGGCTGCAAGCCCATTGCGACTAAGAGTAGGTGTTACAGCGCTGAGGATCGGATCTTCATTCGATCTCAGGTTCAGCGGCTCCTCAAAGAAAGGATCATACAACCCAGCGCTAGTCCGTGGAGAGCGCAGGTCGTGGTGGTCAAGAGTGGGAACAAACCCCGGATGGTCATTGACTATAGTCAGACCATTAATCGATACACGCAGCTGGGTGCGTATCCCCTCCCGCGCATATCTGACATGGTCAATCAGATTGCGCAGTACCGGGTGTTCTCCACCATAGACCTCAAGTCTGCCTACCACCAACTCCCCATTCGCCCAGAGGACCGACAATACACGGCTTTTGAGGCGGATGGCCGCTTGTATCACTTTCTCAGGGTTCCCTTTGGTGTCACCAATGGGGTCTCGGTCTTCCAGCGTGCTATGGACCGAATGGTGGACCAGAACAGGCTGCGGGCTACCTTCCCGTACCTGGATAATGTCGTCATCTGCGGCCATGACCAGCAGGACCACGACACGAATCTCCTGAATTTCCGACGCACTGCACCTCGCCTGAACCTGACCTACAACAGGGAGAAGTGTGTGTTTCGTACGCACTGTTTAGCCATCCTAGGATACGTGGTGGAAAACGGGGTCATTGGCCCTGATCCAGACCGTATGCGCCCCCTTTCTGAACTTCCCCTGCCCGCTAGTGCAAAAGCACTGAGAAGATGCTTAGGCTTCTTCTCTTATTATGCGCAGTGGGTTCCCAATTACGCGGCCAAAGCCCGTCAGCTCATTAAGTCCATGACTTTTCCCTTAACGCCAGAGGCCCGATTGGCCTTGGATAAATTGAAAGCCTACATCGCGAAAGCTACGATGCACGCTGTTGATGAGTCCATCCCCTTTCAGGTGGAGAGTGATGCATCTGATTTCGCCCTGGCCGCCACACTTAACCAGGCAGGCAGGCCCGTTGCATTTTTTTCCCGCACCCTTCAAGGCCCCGAAATTCGACATTCAGCGGTGGAAAAGGAGGCCCAGGCCATTGTGGAGGCCGTCAGGCACTGGCGCCATTCCTTGGCGGGAAAACGGTTCACCCTGATCACGGACCAGCGGTCCGTGGCGTTCATGTTTAATAACACGCAGAGGGGCAAGATCAAGAACGACAAGATCTTGCGGTGGAGAATTGAACTCTCCACCTATAACTATGACATCATGTATCATCCAGGGAAACTCAATGAGCCCTCGGATGCCCTCTCGCGTGGAACATGCGCCAGTATACAGGAGGACCGTTTGTAGGCTCTCCATAATGACCTATGCCATCCTGGGGTCACTCGGCTCTACCACTTTATAAAAGCCCGCAATCTGCCCTACTCGGTGGAGGACGTCAGGTCCATAACAAGAAGCTGTCGGGTATGCGCGGAATGCAAACCGCACTTTTACCGACATGACCGGGCACATTTAGTCAAGGCCACTCGTCCCTTCGAGAGACTGAGTGTCGATTTTAAGGGCCCCCTTCCCTCAACAGATCGGAATGTGTACTTCCTCAACATCATTGACGAGTACTCTAGATTCCCTTTTGTTGTTCCCTGCTCTGATACATCCGCTGCCACGGTTATCAAGGCATTCCGTGATCTTTTTACCCTGTTCGGGTACCCCGGCTACATTCACAGCGACAGGGGCTCGTCGTTCATGAGCGATGACTTGGGGCATATGGGATTGCCTCTAGTAGGACCACGAGCTACAACCCTAGGGGTAACGGACAGGTGGAACGTGAGAATGCTACAGTCTGGAAGGCTGTCTTACTGGCGTTGAAGTCAAAAAGCCTTCCAGTCTCCCGTTGGCAAGAGGTGCTCCCTGATGCGCTCCATTCTATTCGCTCACTCCTGTGTACGGCAACCAACGCTACTCCCCATCTGTTTTCATTCCCTCGGAAGTCTTCCTCGGGGACCTCATTACCGTCTTGGTTGACGTACTCAGGACCTGTCCTCCTGCGGCGACATGTAAGGGCCCACAAGTCCGACCCGTTGGTCGAACAGGTCCATCTCCTCCACGCCAACCCTCAGTATGCCTATGTGGCATACCCTGACGGGCGAGAGGACACGGTCTCGATCCGAGACCTGGCGCCAGCAGGGGACGAAGCAACCCCTGTCGCTCCCATACCCCCTGTTACAAACCCCATAACTCTTGTTTCCCCCCCGGACACGGCGCGGGCAGCATTGGGACCATTGCTTAACCCTTTTACTCCCGTGTACAGCTTGCCTGAGTCCAGAGGATGGTCGCCACTTCAGAGCGTGTCGGGACTCCATGGATTACCGTCACCTCAGGGTCAACCGGCCTGTGAGTCCATGGAAGAACACCTGGACGCCGCCTTGGGGAGAACGCCACCGCAAGTGCCTACTCCGGTGTCACCGCCGGTATTGAGGAGGTCACAACGACGGTGCGGTCCCCCTGACCGTCTGAACTTATAGACTGATGACAAATTATTCTGTTTTTGTACCCCGCCGGCCTTTGTTTTCAAAGGAGGGGTGAATGTGGTGAACCATCGTTGGTTCCCACTGGATAGTACTGAGCCAGGGTCTGGCCAGTACTACAAGTATGTACATATGTTGCTGTTGGGTTAGGGATGGGTTGTTCTACTTGTTGCTGTTGGGGTTAGGGTGGGGTTGTTACACCTTTGTATTGTAATATTGTGGTATATCCCAGTCGGGCTCCGCCTCCTGGGAGAGGTATAGAGGTCCCTGCTCTGGCTGGGACCCCTCAGTCTGGGATCGTGTATATAATTATTGGCTGCTTCGTTACAGCAAATAAAAGCCTCGTGTATGATAACGCGCATCACATGAATACAAACATTGGTTTATATTTTCATTTCTTTTCTGGTCAACAATTTGTTCTTGACTTTAATTTCATCGGTTTAGTTTCAATTCCCAGTCACGAAATGATCACACGCAGTTTATGTCACAATCAGGAAATGAGTTAAAGAGCATAACATACCCAACACTCACAACATTCGTGTTGAGCAACTCACCATCACGAGTCGAGTTGTAGCTGAAACAGGAATTCAACCCATATTCCATAATGGCGAGGTAAGGATAATCGGAATTGCTTTAGTATTGAAGCCGATGTATAGACTACTGAACACTGAGCTTGTTTTGAAGAAGATGCTCACATAGTTTACAAAGCTGTTTAAAATGCAAAGAACTGGAATTATTAATCCACAGGGTGTGTCGCTAATCGAGATTGGTGATTGTCGGAAAACGTAGTGCAATAGGTAGATCTTTTTAAAATGTATATTGGTTAATAACTAAAGTTGAATATATTTCTAATCAGACTTCGTTAAACATCCAAATTTTAATTTTTGTAATCACATCCAATCAGTGTCCTCAAGTTATATGTAGACTTTCAAGAGGGAAGGTTCTGTTTCCGAGTAATTTAGGAGAGTTTTACTGAAGTAAAGTTGTGATTCTCAGCACTTACAGGTGTACAACACAAATTAAAGCAATCCGAATCCTAAATCAAAGTGAGAGTACAGCCTGAACTGGAATGGAAAGGAGGGGAGGTAGTTTGGAATGTGACAGCAGAGTTGCAGCTAAAAGTGGGGAAGAGAAGGAAATGTACTTGCTGAAATGGAGACTGAGGGGGTGATTTTGAACTCGCGCTCTCCGTCTGCAGGAATGACTGCACATGCTCAGAGTCCAGAGAGCGCGATTTGCACCAGTGAGTTTCCGGGTTTCGATCTTCCGGCCCCTCGCCGATGGAGTGGCGTAAAACGCGTCGCAAGACTGCGGAAAGCTCATTTTAATACATTAGCATGTCATTAGTGAGCACTCTCTCCGGGACTTCCCCCTCACTAGATATTGAGCGGGCACCCACTTGATGTCATGGGGGTCTCTCCCAGTCATAAAGGTGAATATAGCCCCCAGGGGAGAGTGATATGGTCTGGTAATGTCCTCAACACTGCCCACAGCACTGCCCCTTGGCACAAGTTGACAGGTGACGGTGCTGATGATCAGAGGGGGTAAGAAGGGGCCAATGTTTGGGGGCAGGGTTAGAGAAATGCTGACTCTGATCGGGGATAGGCAAGGGGGGCCCCTGAGACTTCCTTGGTGGGAGGGAGGATTACTCAGGGTCTGAAGCAGCAGGTTTTGCTGACATGTTGAGACCCTGCCCTCTGTCTGAAGGTGTGAAACTCTCCCTCTTAATTTTTTTTGGCACTGTCTTGTAAGTTCTGGACAGAAAACGGGGCAGTTTCTCTGGAGAGAAACAGGCTGGTTTTCTCACCAAAAACAACACTCTGCCATTTTTTGGTAAGATTTCTCTCTGAGTGTGAGGGAGATGAAAGCTCACAGTAACTGGGGGTAAAGACAGGTGCAGTAGTTTGAACTGAAAGCAGAAAGTCACCATGAACGGGGTGAGGGGGTAAGAATGACAGCGAGGATTGAGGGGGGAGAGGGGAGAAGAGCGGCAACATGAAGAAGAGGCAGCTGGAGTAGGGAATGAGTTGGGATGTCCGGGGAATGGAGTGAGGCTGCGGGAATTGAACAGGAAGAAAGCAAGAAAGAAGAAGTTGTATTGATGCAACATCTCCCCACACTTCACAGGAATGTCCCAAAGTGTTTCACAATCAGTGAATTATTTTAAAATGCAGTTTGTGGGGAAAGGCACAATTGCCTCTCCCTCCCCTATTCTCTCCCCCAACTACTTTCCCCCACTCCAATCAACCAGTATAAACTGACACCCCACCACCCACTGAGTTCCCACCATCTCCCCAGCTTGTGGTGCTTTTACTTGATCCTGCCACATTCAGCCACCATTTCCTCTTTCTCTCATTCTCGATTACTTTCCACTTTATTCCATTAACTCAGAGATCATAAAATCTTCGGCTCCCTCCAGTGCAGAAGGAGGCCATTTGGCCCATTGAGTCTGCACCGACCACAATCCCAGCAGCCCTATTCCTGCAACCCCACATCTTTACCCTGCTAATCCCCCTGACACGAGGGGCAATTTAGCATGGCCAATCAACCTAACCCGTACATCTTTGGACTGTGGGAGGAAACCGGAGCACCTGAAGGAAACCCACGCGGACACTGGGAGAACGTGCAAACTCCACACAGACAGCGGGGAAATGCTGTACAACACATTTGTGCCTTTTAAATGTTGCCATCAGTAATGACCTCTGAACGCCCCCCCCCCCCGCTCCCCCATCCCCCCTCCCTTCCACGGTGCTGTAGGTTAAGGTAAGGTAACAACTTTGGGATTTAGATCCAGCGACAATGGAACAACAACAGTTCCAAGTCAGGTTGGTTTGTGACTCGGAGGGCATCTTGCGGGTGTTGGTTGTTCCCATGCACTGTTGCCTTACTCCATCTAGGTGGCAGAGGTCACAGAGCTGGAAGGAGCCTTGGTGAGTGCAGTGCATCTTGTCGATGTGACACACTGCTGCCACTGTGTGTGCTGGGGCTTTGGGGGACTGAATGTTTCTAATGGTGAATGGGGTTGGGGATGTGGGATGCAGGTTCGGGTATCCCATCATAATCCTGACCAGCGTCTTGTAAATGGGCAGGCTTTAGGGAATCAACAGGTGAGTTACTCGCCACAGAATTCCCTTCCTCTCACCTGCTTTTGTAATCAAAATGACCTGGACTTTAGGGGCACTGTATTGGTCTCCTCCACACCCCCCCCCCCCAACCTCCCTCCCCTTCCCCCCCCACCCCCCACCCCCCCACTCCCCCCTACCCCAGGCACCCCTTCTCCCCTTTGTAGAAACGTTGTTTGGAGAAATTTTTAAAAGGCAGTACTATTACACTGGGTGTTTCCTAAACAATGTGAAAACAGGACTTCCGACCTTTGGAGAGTTGCCAGCTAATCTGGATTCCGGAGTGGAGTGAGTCCAGGATATTTCATTAGGGAGTGAACAGGTTTGCTGGGGAGGGTGGGAGACAATCAGCTTTTGGGGGTTAGTGGGAAGACTCAGAGAATTGTTAGCTTCTTGTGGGCATGCCCCTGAGGCACATAGGGCGCCCTCCAGCACCCCACCCCTGAGGAGGTGGTACTCAACCCTCTTCCTGTTTTTTTACCCATAGCTGCTGATAAAGCAGGCTTCCCACTCTCATCTGCATTCTAATGCTCAGTGCAGTCTGGCAGTGGAGGCCTCGTGGGGGCCTTACCCACCCATTGTATTGTGGAGAACAGTTTGGGGTGGGCAAAGTGGTGCTGGGCTAGCCAGCCACCTGTCATATTGTATGTGCCATTCCCGCAAAAGCATGTCTGGTGGGGGACGGGTGCATCAAATTGCCCCAGTATTTATTTGGCTGGTGCAGTTAGCTTTCTGGTCAATGCAATCTGATGATTAGAGTCTGTTTTGTTGGAGATGGTCATTGCCTGGCACCCGTGTGGCATGAATATTATTTGCCACCTGTCAGCCCAAACCCAAATGTTGGCCGGTTCATGCTGCATGTGGGCACGGATTGTTTCACAAACTGAGGAGTTGGAAACATAACCAAGCACTGTGCAATAATCAGCAAAAATCCACTTGTGACTTTTTTGATGGAAGGGAGGTGATTGATGAAACAGCTGAATGTGTTTTTGGGCCTAGGACGCCACCATGAGGAACTCCTGAGGAGGTGTCACAACTCAAATTGAGAATTCTCACTGGGGAGAGCGACCTTGATCAAAATTCAACTCTTCAGAGTGCATCTATAGAAATTCCGACTGAAACCCATGTGTTCTGAAGCAGATTTGTTGAATAAATAATGAGCAACACCTATCAAAAGATTTTGTTGGAGTTCAACTGTGCAAATTGCAATCTAAATAACAAGTTAGAAATTTGCAACTTTTCAACTTTCCACATGTAATATTTTGTTTCAACAAAAATGATTTTTTTAAAGATGCATTAATATTGATTGAACTAATGATTAATATTAATCATAAGGAAATACTGGGTTTCTTACCCTTTATACCAGAAGTAGTGTCATTCCAGTAAAGTTAGTAAAGGAGGTCATTCAACCTCAGTAAATCTACCAGTGAAATATTCACAAATTCTAATTTGGAGTAAAAATCAATGAAGTTCTGCTGATATTCCTTCCCAGATCATGACATGGTGGCACAGTGGTTAGCTCTGCTGACTCACAGTGCCAGAGGCCCAGGTTCGATTCCCAGCTTGGGTCACTGAGTTTGCACGTTCTCCCCATGTCTGCTTGGGTTTCCTCCGGGCACTCCAGCTTCCTCCCACAGTCCAAAGATGTGCAGGGTAGGTGGATTGGCCACGTTAAATTGACCCTTAGTGTCAGTGGGACTAGCTAGGGGAAATGCATGGGGAAAGGGCCAGGGTGGGATTGTGGTTGGTGCAGACTCAATGGGCTGAATGGCCTCCCTCTGCTCTGTAGGGTCTATGGCTCTAGATCAATTATGCTGAGATTATTTTTAATCCCCATTTGTCATATAAATTAAATTAATGTCATGAAATGTCACCAAGTTACATCTCAATTAAACAGACCTCGCCGTTTTCCAAATCGAGTATTATTCAGAAGGCAAAGGCAACAGAGCTTCGGGTTACAGTACACAGTGAATAAAGGCTGGCAAGAAAATATCTGATTTGTGTATGATGTGGCCCAAGCTTCCTGTGAACATTTAAGGTTATCCGCCCAAGGTAACAATGGCTGGAGAAATAATGTTGATAATAAAGCGTCTTGGCCTGAATCTCTCCCCTGTCTGGGAGCAACCGTCCTCCACCACCCAACACACAAACCCAATCACCACCTCACCCTTGACTGCGAAACAGACTTTCTGGTCTTTCGCCATCAACAAGCAGCTCCCTATCTGACTGGGAATGAAAGAATTTGTGTTTTAGAATTAACATTCACAATGTAATGAGAATGCTCCTATTGCAGATTAGAATGCAAGAATAGCAGCGAAATGCACTGGGCAAATGCAACAGACATTGTTGTTCAAGGGATTGTGGTGTTACTGAGCAGTGACTATCAGGCCAGGAACTAATACAACAGCCACCATCAATGAATCAAGAGTAAGCAAAAGTTGTTTTTTTTCCCCTTACAGACAGGAGGATTCGTTGAGAATGAAGCTCGATCAGCTTCAATGTCACTTCACGTGGGTGCCACAGAAAGAAAACATTGACTTGGATGATATGAAGCAAAGATTAGAAGACTCAATACAGCTTGATGTGAAATATCAAGCCACGTCTTACAACCAACTCGCTTTTGTAAACTGTCTGCAAGGAAACCGTGAGGAGGCGATTCAAAACTTACAGGAAGCTGAAAAGATTCTGAGGGAGAATCATGAAGATGAATTTGAAAAAAGAATCATCGTCACCTATGGAAACCGTGCCTGGGTCAATTATCACATGGGACAACTGACAGAGGCTCAGTCCTACCTCGACAAACTGGAGAGGATCTGTCAACAATTTCCTGATGCCTCTCGGTATACAGCAATGATACCTGAAGTGTACGGGGAGAAGGGTTGGGCACTGCTGAGCTCTGCTGCTCAATATTATGAAGAGGCAATGGAATGTTTTAAAAAGGCTCTGGAGGAAGCTCCGGATAACACAGAATACATTGTTGGATACGCAACTGTTCTGTTTCGTCTGGAATGGTTTTCTGGTACCCCAGAGAGTCGTAGGCCCAGTGAAGCAATGAAGCAGTTGAGACGTGTGCTGGAGCTTGATCCAGATCACACTGAAGCCATGGTGCTGCTGGCTCTAAAACTACAACAGTTCAATCAGAAGGAGGAAGCATTGAAATTCATTGAGGAAGCGTTGCAGAAATCTCCTGATCATCCATACGTGCTTCGTTATGCTGCAAAGTTTTACAGAACGAAAGGAGATGTGGAAAAAGCTGTGAGTCTGTTGAAGAAAGGATTAGAAATTACCCCAAATTCTACCTTCTTACACCATCAAATAGGTGCGTGTTACAGAACCAAATTGTACGAACTGATGAATTCTCCAGGCAGCAGAGGTCCTCGCAATGCTGCTCTTCAGCAAAGAGCTGAACTGATCAAACTGTGCAAGTTTCATTTTCAAAAGGCTTTTGAAAACCGACCATTAACATCTATTAAACCACATCTGGATTTTGCAGGAATCTGTTCATTAAATGAAGAATATCGCGAAGCAAAGGAGATCTACAACCATCTCCTGTCATTGGAGGTCATACGTCCAGAGAATAAACAGGCAATATGTTTACAGGCTGGGTTATTTGAACTAAAATACATGAGATCAGAATCGAATGCCATTGACCATTTTCTGGAAGGAATGAAAATCAATTATAACTCAACTGAACGGAGAAGGTGTCGAGAAAACCTGGAGG